>NC_067283.1:4906158-5214658 GCF_020740795.1 Apus apus | reverse complement strand
GTAATATGTTAACTGCTAGAAATTACTTTGGCAGTTTGGAGAAATTCCCACTGACTGGAAAAGGGGAAACACAACTCCCATTTTCAAGAAGGGAAAAAAGGAAGGCCCAGGGAACTATAGACCAGTCAGTTTGACCTCTGTGCCCTGCATGATCATGGAGCAGATTCTCCTGAAGGATCTGCTAAGACACATGAAAAGCAAAGGGGTGATGGTGACAGCCAAGATGGCTTCATCAAGGGCAAATCCTGCTTAATTTGTGCACCCTCAGCAAGTTTGCCAACAACACCAAAAAGTGCACGGTGAGGCTGACACACTGGAGGGAAGGGAGGCCTTCCAGAGGGACCCTGACAGGCTTGAGAGGTGGGCTCATACAAACTGCATGAAGCTCAACAAGGCCAAGTGCAAGGTCCTGCACCTGGGTCAGGGCAATCCCAAGCACAAATAAAGACTGGGTGGAAAATGGATAGAAGACTGTCCAGAGAAGAAGGACTTAAGGGTGATGGTGGACATGAGCAGAAGCTGGCAATGTTTGCTTGCAGCCCAAAAAGCCAACCACATCCTGGGCTGCATCAAAAGAAGTGTGGCCAGCAGGTCAAGGGAGGTGATTCTCCCCCTCTACTCAGCATTTGTGAGACCTCTACTGCATTCCTGTGTCCAGTTCTGGAGTCCCCAACCTAAGAAGCTCCTGGGGAAAGTCCAGAGGAGGGCCACAAAGATGATCAGAGGGCTGGAGCACCTCTGCTATGGAAACAGGCTGAGAGAGTTGGGGTTGTTCAGCCTGGAAAAGAGAAGGCTCCACAGAGACCTCATAATGGCCTTCCAGTACATGAAGGGCCTACAGAAAAGATGGGGAGGGACTTTTTACAAGGGTGCATAGTGAGAGGACAAGGGGTAATGGATTAAAACTGGAAGAGGGGAGATTGAAGTTAGACATTAGGAGAAAATTCTTCACTATGAGGGTGGTGAGACACTGGAACAGGTTGCCCAGAGAAGCTGTGGAAGCCCCATCCCTGGAAGTGTTCAAGAGCCAGGATGGATGGGGCTTGGAGCAACCTGGTCTAGTGGGAGGTGTCCCTGCCCATGGAGGTGGGTTGGATGTAGATGATCTTAAGGTCCCTTCCAACCCAAAGCATTGTATGATTTTAGGAAATTAATTGGAAACTAATTCAGCTGAACTGGAACCAAGATCTGATCTACACAAGAGCAGGTGCTTCACAAATCCATCATCCTGTTTCAGAACACCAGCATGATTCCAGTTACTCAGTTTAAGAGTTAAATATAGTTTTTGTATGGATTTGTGTGCTTCAGGTGCAAACTGTTCAATCTCATCAGTAAGACAAAAAATTTCTCATAATCTAGTGGACAGACAATGAGGTTCACACAGGAAATATGGCACCCATTCTATATCAGAGAACAAAAGGAAAAAGAAACCACTGCAAGGTGTTTTTAAACATAATAATAATTTGACTCCTATGTAGATTAAAATTTCTATTTCAGGTAACGCTGAAGTATTCTAGTGTCTATTATACATGGTACTACATTTGATTACAACAGTTCCCTCCTCTTGAGTTTTCCAAGTAGAAGCTACAGAAACACAGCACAGAGGATCAGGTTTAAGCTGAGAAAGAAATTAAATTTGGCCAAGACTGACTGGAAAACTCCTCCAAGCCCAGAAGGGAAAGCATATCAGGAAAAGACAAAACAAGACAGAGGAAAGAACCAGAACTGGAGCCTAAATGTAAATAATGCTGTCATTATTAAGGATGTTTAAAGAACTCTGGTGATGAGCAACTGATCTCAAAGCCCTAAAAGAAGACAAAAGAAAGGAGAGGACATTTAGAGATTGATGTGGAAAAAAAAAGCAGCTACGAACAAATTCCTGCTCAAATATACACTGAGCAGCACACCAAGAGGAAGTCTTCAAGATATTGTGCAACCTGATAAAGCATCTCACATTATTCATCATTCACTGTTAATTGAAGTGTCTCATTAAAGTGTCTCAGTATGTTCTGACACCAGACACAAACTGTATTGCATCTACTTAGTAAAGCCCAATCTCTCAGTGCAAAGTGATATAGCAATTGAAAGTTAATTGGTTTTCTACTCAAACTCACAAGCTTCCTAGTCTGCTCTGAAAGCTGCTAATGCAATAGCTCCTGATGACAGCGGAAGTCCCCAGGAACTCACTGTACAGACTTAACCTCACCCAACAAAATCCAGCCTCTAACTATTGAAGGTCAAAGACAAACACACAGTGAGCAGGTTTTTCTGGGGTCCCTATTGCTCATACCAGTTCTGCAGCAGAGAAGCTAATCTCTATCCAGGTCCACAACTAGAACAGACACCTCCTGCTACCTCCACTGCCCCCAGGAGTGAAGAGCAGGAAGCCCCACAGTTGGCTTTTCCCTTTTTTGCATGGCTGGACTCCTATCTGCTTAGACCTGACTTGATCCACAGAAGCCAGTTCTAACTTTCTAGAAGCAAGCAATGGATTTCCACCCATGAGAGCAAGATCTGAGTGACAAAGACACAAGAAATCCTCAAGCAGACCAATAGCCTGAATTTCTAAGAGAGGGATGTTCACTTTTTGTGCATTGATATCAGGCAGACCATTTGCAAAGAAGTGTCCTGAAATTTAGTCAATGCAGCTCTGTCCTGCACCCCACATATGTACCCAGTAAAACCATCTCCTTCGACACTTGGTACTATGTGCCTCTCCAGTGTTTTCTTCAGCAGCAAAACCAGATTAAAGAGTTCCCCAGTTCACCACCTCCATGTTGTCCCAGTGCATCTGCTTACGAAGCCATACTGTAAATGAGATCATTGCAATAACTGGTAATGCAGTTTTCCAGGCAGGGTGGAGACAGAGCAGCCAGGAACTTCTTAAACAAGCTTCACTGCTGGAGAAAACTTTTGTATAATCACACCCTAGGGGCAAGAAGTCCTAATTGTTCCACTGATTCACTTTCAACAGCAAGCCACCGCAATCACCCGCACTTCCTGTTCCAAATCCAGAGCTCTTTGACCTCACCTACATGAGCAAGCACAGGCAATGGCATTTAGGAAGCCTGCTGCTGGTGTTCCTCCTCAGGAGAGGGAGAAAGTGTCCAAGTGACAGCCCTCAGTGACACTGCTTAATGCTTCAGCACATGGGGCTGAAGCAGAGACGGGTAGGAAAACCTGAGCAGAAAGGAAAGCTGGTTTAGAAGATTACAGGTAAATGCAAGGGTTTTACAGCTGGAATTGTATATGCACCCAGAGGTAAAAGAAATGTACAGCAGAGCTAGGTGCTGTGGGAGCCATATCTTGCATGTTATAGTATAACCTAAGTGACAGGACAAACATAAAGGAGTTTTCATTTAACTTATCCTGTAAATTTGTCTGGAAAGCAGAACAAAAAGAATATTCTGACTTAATTTCCAACAAAAGAAGCAGGTAACAGTACCTGGACTGATTTGTCATTCAGAGGCTTGGCATCAACAGGCTGGAAAACTACACTGAGGATCACTACACAATTTTGTGAGAATCAGTATCTGTCCCAAACCTGATGGACACTGATGACAAACACGCTGCATCTCTGAGAACCAGGAGTTGGCGGGATTCATTGCTGCTTCTCTTAAGACATTTCAGCAGAAGCCAGTGATTTTGGTGAGCCTGACTGTCTGAGCCAAGAATTAAATCTGCATCTTGTCAGCCTCTGACAGAGAAAGAAAATGCAAAACAATAAGGAACAGCTGCTCGGATTCAGTACTTCTGAGGCAGAGGAATACAGACGGAGCAAAAGAACACCAAAGTGAAGATAAGAAAGGTAAGAACAAGTTATACAAAATAAAGGAAAAAGACATTGAAGTAGACTGCTCAGGTTCTGGTGTTGAAGTTTCTTCCTAACCCTGCTTAAACCACCTCTGCACAGAGGGAGAGTTAAGGAAACTTCCACTTTTTGCTTCCTTCCCTTTAGAGCACTTGCATGGATGTGTAAGAAATAGGACAAATTATTGTATTATATTGCTTCCTACCTTAAAGGAGGCAAAACAGTCTATTGCAGTTGAGTCTGAGGCACTTAGAGGAGAAAATCTGAAGACAAACTATTTTTTTCATACTTTTCCTGTTACAGCTAGGAGTGGCAATATATCTACACACTTCATGTTCTGCTATCATGTAGAGTCCTTATCTTCTTCCTCTAAATTACCCCATCCTTAATTGTTTGAAATTAAAGACCCTCCAGATGGACTCAAGATAGTGTAGCTGTCTCCTAACAAAATAATTCAACATAAACACAAGGCTTTCTAAGAACCTGTGGGCTTACACTTTGATCATAACTCACTGCTGGAATTAGGAGTGGCCAGATCAGAAGTTAACACAGCTGAAGTAGATCGAGATGTCCTGTCTCACTGGTGGAGACCTAAGATTTGCCATAGCTCCCTTTGGGTCTGGTTTGCTGAACTGCTGGCCAAGCACTTGATCAGATAATCAAGATCAAAGGTTGAAGAAAGAAGTTGATCAGATAATCTTCAAAACTTTTGGTAAATAGAAGTTTTAACTGCTTCAGTACAGTAATCTCCTTAGCAAACTTAATTAGGAGCCTTTGAGAAGGCAGAAGATCCAAGAGGCCTATATGGAATTGTTTCATTATTTAAAGGATTTATACAGTTTAAAAATACTTTGGAGGTCTCATCTGCTGTAGGCTAGGACAATAAAAATAATTGTATGATGTAGTAAGCCACCACAGGCAGCTGCTTCATACAAGCAACTGTTTTGTAGAGTTCACCATGGCCTTGGGTCACCTGTGAAACAAGAGCTCCTGTTAAAACCAGCAAGAATTCAGAGGAGCAAAGAGGTCACAATCAGAAAAAGCACAAGAAGGACAGCTGCTCCTCTTTCTGCTAAAAAGCCACAGCAGTTAGAGAGAAGGACCGGGCTTCAAATGGCTTTAAAAAGGCATGAGTAAAATTCACAACAGGGGAATGCCAGCGAGGCAAAGAGCAGGTCAGCAGTTGTATAGAAATAGCCACTGGAGTTGAGTTAGGAGTAACATTGAACCAAGAGGCCAAGGTGCTAGTTGACATTGCTAAGCTTGGATCCCTACAAAACTCTTTCGTCAGAAAGGCTCTGAAATTTCTACTGAGGGGAACAGAAACAGCAGATACTTCACAAACCCAACTCAGGCACACCTCACCAGATCTGAAAGAGTGTGAGAACTGGACTCACCGGCACCTCTTGTCACTACCAGCTGGATATCATCACAGCCACATTTATGCCATCAGCACTATCTACGCTCTACATCTGCTTCAGTGCCCAATCTGCCAGTTCAAACTGCTTTCAGCAAAAGCTTCAACCTCAGATTTGGCTCTGATGCAGATCAGCAGTTGTGTGTTACTCCCCAACAGCTCAGCAGTTCATCACCTCCTCATTGCTGACGACTTTCAGAGGTGGAAAATGGTATCTCCTACCAACACAGTATTTGTCAAGTAGAAACAAAAGGTTCTGTTTCAGCAACAAGCCAGCAAGGAAATTAAACTGCCTTTGAGGGCACTGGTGGGCTGCTCAGAGGAGCACAGCACTGTCATCCAACAATACTCTCATGGATTTAGAGAATCTTCCCTCAGAGACATTTCTAAAATACTTGCACATGTGACTAGGTTAAGATTTCAACAAAATTTCTACAACCAGAAAATAAATTGTACTTAGAACAACAGGTTTGCATGAGAGACTGGTCTGTCTTGTCAGTTGTTTATCAAGGTAATAAGGTCAGTTTAAGCTGAAATTAAAACTATTTTCAGCCTGAAGACACATGCAAACATACACTGATATTAATGGAAGAGAAGCATTAAGAGCCTGAATTTTTACCCAGAAGAGATACTCAAGTACAAAAGCCACAAACAAGATACAGAATGGACATCAAAACAGATTTGACATAGACTTATTGGGATGTACAAATCTCAGACCATGCTCTCTGAATAGCTAGATAGAATAAAGAAGTCAGCCTGCACCCTGTTATTTTTTTCCTCCTCCTTTCTGGTTTATAAAAGCAGCACAAAGGTTTTTCCTGTTGAGAAACCCAAATAATTATTTGTCCCACCAGACAACAGATGACTACAAAACCAACCCGTTTATTACTGATAAGTAGTAAGCTGAAAGGAATGAGAAGCAGTTTTTACAGTGTCTCTTGTTACATAAATCACTCAGCCTAAAAACAACGGGAAATAGTCTCATTAAAAGTCAATGAAAAAGCCCTTCAGTCAGAAGGCTCTGATGCACAAGTTTCTTCACCCATCCTCAAGATTATCCTGTAGAATTTGCCTACAAGAACTAAAATGAGATCTCCAAAATACAGCCATGAAAACAGTATAAACAGCTGAAAAATACCTTTCAAGGTACCTTCCTGCATAAAAAGTAGTGACAAGTCATTCTCTAAAAGTCTTTTTGTCTATTTTAGCAATTGTTCCCATCCCCAAATGTTTTATTTCAAGTGAGAAAATTTAACATTGGCTCATAGAAATGCTATGGGGGAAAGAATACACTTATTGCATGACTCGAGTCTTCAACATATGCAACAGAGTAAAGCAGCACTGAGATGTCCTTAACATGAGCTGTCAATGTGCACATGAAGCCCAGAAAGCAACTGTGTCCTGGCCTGCATCAAAAGCAGCACGGCCAGTGGGTCAAGAAGTGATTCTCCCCCTTTACTCTGCTCTGGTGAGACCCCACCTGGAGGCTTGTGTCCAGTTCTGGAGTCCCCAACATAAGAAGGACATAGAACTCCTTGTGCATGTCCAGAGGAGGGCCACAAAGATGATCAGAGGGCTGGAGCAGCTCTGCTATGAAGACAGGCTGAGGAAGTTGGGGTTGTTCAGCCTAGAGAAGAAGAGGCTCCGTGCTGACCTTAGAGCAACTTTCCAATATCTGAAGGGACCTACAAGAAAGCTAGGGTAGGGCTTTTTACACTGGTGTGTAGTGGGAGGACATGGGGCAATGGTTTGAGGCTTAAAGAGGGGAGATTCAGGTTGGACATTAGGAAAGGGTTCTTTCCTGTGAGGGTGGTGAGATGCTGGAACAGGTTGCCCAGGGAGGTTGTGGCTGTCCCACCCCTGGCAGTGTTGAAGGGCAGGCTGGATGGGGCCTTGAGCAATCTGGTCTAGTGGGATGTGTCCCTGCCCATGCAGAGGGGTTGGAACTAAATGATCTTTAAAGTCTCTTCCAACCCAAACCATTCTATGATTCTATGGTTTTAAGTCTTAGCACTACTTCACTGAAAGTACCCCACTTAATGCCAAAGCTGCAGAAGGGTCAATTACCAGTCTGGATAATGTAAAAGCCCATTCAGTGTGAATATTAAATGATAAACAGGTCATCATTCACACCACCAAGTGGCTGGTTCTGAAGCCATTATTATTTTCCTAGACATTTTCCAGTCTGGCTTTTACATTTGTGGTACCTTGATAATAACAAGATAGTCTGATTTTTTTTTTCCAGTTTTACACCAAAAAAACAAACCACACAAAAATTAGCACAAACAGAAGCAATATTTGGAGTTAAAACTATAAGTCCAATCCTGACTTTGTTCTGACAGAAAACTGCTGTGAAAATACTAATGCAGCTGTGCATTTTCTTCAAAGGGGTTGTGTGCTCTCCTGAAAGATACACAGAACACTGCTGCTGCCACTCCTGCACCCCTGAAATGTCATTTCTTCATGTTATTTCTTCAACTCCCCAAAGACACACTTTTATACACACAGCAAAACGGCTTGCACTAAGCTGGTAGGGGATTCTTTGACACAAAAAGGGCAATTGTATCTTTAATGACCTGTTATGTGTCCCTCCAAGAGAGGGGATTGCTTAATGACACATGAGCACATGAGACATTACAAACCCTTTAAGACTGACTTAAGTTGGCATAAAATTTGATTGCCCCCAAGAGAACTGCTAAAATTCTCTACAGATGATCTTCAAAGACATGTGTTCTATGGTCATTGTTGAGCTCTTGTGGTAAAAGCCAGCAGGTTTAGCCAGATTTTTCCACATCATCTTCTCACATTTTACAGGCCTTACTATTAAGCCAAGAACAGGGAAGTCAAGAATTTTTTTTCTAAATGCAAGAAAACAGTTGGATTTTTTTCAGATTTCAATTCCTTTTCACTAGGGTGCCAGGAAAATCAAGACTCCCTGAATACAGGCCTAAGATTTAGTAACAGTCTTCTGTGTTATCAACCAGAACTTGATTCCCTTTCTTGTCTCAACTGTAACGTAAACAAGGATCCTGGAAAATATGATGACATCAAACAAGCATTACTGATAAGAAGTTTTCAAACTTTCTCTCTCTCACAAGAGAAAAAAGCTGTTTCTCCAGTTTCTGAGCAAATAAAGCCAGAAAGAGGTATGTTTCCCTGGCTCTCTGTTAACTAGGTGGTGACCTGAACAATGACACTACACAAATCAAGCTGCACCCACACTCATCTTCTCCTGCTTTTTAAGGCCATACTAGGCCATACTGACATTCTAGGAGTAGCTCTGCCCAAAATAGAGGTGATTTAATATTTCTCACAAGTGTAGCATATACATAAATAAGTTAAAATATCAGGAGATTAGCTGGTTACTAACAAGCCATTAGCACCATGCAGGCCTCCAAGCTGCAAGTGAGAAAAAGGTGAAGGAATGGGACTTGCAAGAGCAGCTGCAATTCTCACAATAAAGCTAGTGGAAACGCCTGAGCTCAGTGGAGTTAGTTGCACATCCCTCTAGTTCAAAATCAAGCTTATCCTAGGCTTACAGAGCAAGATAAAGAAACTTTTATTAACAATGACCTGAGAAGCATCATTTCAGATCCATTATTTGAGAAGACAACAGTGAGCTACTTCCTGGAAGTTTAGGATGGTTTTAACAACTATGTCTGCACTGAAGTTTCTCTTATCAATGTCTGAAATCATATGCTCCAGTTTTCAAATACTCAAGTGAGTCATTCAGCAAATACATATAGAACTCTATGAAATACTGTCAATAAGGGGGGAGAAAAAAAGCTAGCACAGTCATGTAATTAGGTGTCACTACTGATGTAAATAGCATGTGAAGTTATTTCTGAGTGGAATGGATTAAAGTTAAATATTATTATTCAAATGTCTCAATTCTCACGTGGAAAGCTTAGGAGGAAAACAAGGGAAAGGGTGTTACAAGGAGACAGCTTTTTATGTTGCCTTTTAGGGTAAAGAAATTGGACCACTCACCTCCACTAAGTAACTTCATCACCAGCCAAAGCTCATCTTTCACCACAAATGAAGTGTAGTAAGATACAATGTTGGGGTGATGGCACTGACTCATGGCTTGAATTTCTTTCTGTAGAGAAAAAATAAAGCGTTAGCAGTTGGACCCAGTGATTATTGTTTCTCAGACACAGAAATTATCTTCCTTGAAACACGTTTGAAGAAAGTGCAAAGAAAAAGGATAACTAGAAGCTAAACACAGAAAATCCAGACATATTCTTTAACATTCAGCCTGAATCATAATAGGCCCAAAAAGTATTTTAGGGTGCTCTTCCTATTTGTCTAGAAAAAGAAACAAAGTTGACCAAAAAGCTGTTGGGGCAAGGGCAACACAATGGTCACAATCAAAACACTTCCATGCATCTACAACATAGTATACACCAACATTCACACCAGTTTGTAACCTAAGAAGTTCATGACACTCCTCTTTTCAATGAGACTTTATACAACAGATGCTTAATCAGTTGAGGACTATAATTTGGATGAGAAAGGGAAATATTTGCGTCTGGGAAGAAAAGGCTTCTTATTCCTAATGTTTCTTCCCAGCAGGAAAGCAGATGGCTTAGCTCAAGCAGATTGAAGGCAGAAAGCATAGCTATATCTTTTCTCATAGTGGAAGAAAAGGGAAACCAGTTTGTCATGAGAAAGTGGTTAGTTACTACAAAGTAAATTTGCAAAGTGATCAGATAAGTTGTTTGAGTCTTGACTGTGATTCATATTAGATTTGGTTATAGGTCAAGTGTTGAGGTTTTCCAGGTTATGGGGGGAACACCACCACAGACAACATGGACTGATTTTTCATTATGCAAGCACAAATCACCAGTTTGGACAGAAAGCCTCCCAGTTTACCCTTAGACAAAAGCTGTCCACTAAGCCAAGCCTGGCACCCTGCACTACATCCAGCTGGGCCTTTGTGCTTCTGCCAAGCTGGCAGCTGCAGCCAAGCCCCTAAACCTTTCCATTTGAACCCTGCAACATCAACCCATGTCAGACACTCCTACTCCACCCTTGGCATCCTGAACTTCTGCTCTCAACTAAGAAAATCATTCACTGAACATATGGATGCCACTTACTTTACAAGGGTTTACTCACTGCTCACTGTCAGCCCCCTCCCCATCCACTGACTCAGCTGAGCCCCATAACCCCAAGCACACAAGAGAAGATCCTTCACACCCTGATCCTTTCCTCCCCAGTACAATGAAGTACAAGAGAAGGCTCCAAGAAGGTTTAGGGGCTTGGCCATGTCTAGAATGCCCCGAAGATGCAGCATATTCTCCTGCTCATGTACAAAGCTTTGCTTGTGCCTGGGCATAGAGTAAAGGCACACTGCTTCCCTCTTGGCAAGCCTTTAGCTGGCAATCACAGTGACAAAGAAACATGCTAATGTTGATTTATCCACTTTAATACTGCTTTTCAGGGAATAGGTGCATTTGAGGAATCAAACACAATTGGTTCCTCTTTCTGCTTCCCAAGAAGAGGCATTGACTTTCCAGGAAAACTCCAACAAGCAGATTAAAGAAAAATCCTTCTAAACAGGAAAGGATATTTGAAAAGTAGGGACTAGGCTATTTGTCTTGGTGTAGCACACTCCTTGACTAAAAACTACTCTGTGAAAATAAATACAGCCTGAAACAATATCCTCTGCTTACTCTGACAGCTCCAGATCCCTTCCTTTCAAACACTTGTGTCAAACTATTTTTCAAAAAGGAAATAAATCAGCACCTCTGGAGTTTTCTAATGCCTTCTAATTAGGTTTCTTTGCAATGCAGAAAAACCCTCAACAATAAAAGCTGGCAACAAAAATGGTCTTTTTACTCCCCTGCTCCAAATTTCTACCAGGGGATGGATGGGAACTGGGGCCCTGGATAACACAGCTCAGCCTCAGTGATTGGTTTGTGCCCTGGCATGCACTTTGCACAAAACCTGGCTGGGCTGCTGTCTGTGAAAGAGCAGCACTTGAGTCACACCACCTTTCCAAAACTCACTAAGCTTAGAGTTTTGAACTCATTTAATTACCCTTGGATGTTTCTGTACTTGTTCAGAGCACTGGACTGAGCCTCTAGTTAAAGGATCCATAAACCTGACATTGTCTCAGCCATTAAGCCCACGATTAGCATTCAGCCTAAGGCTTTAAATTAATTTTACTTTTTTTTTTCTTTTAAACGTGTAAGCAAATTCAGGTGCCCAGATTGACACTTAAAGAAACCACACATACACAGGAAGAAGCAAGCAGGATGCTGACTAGCTAATAATCATATCAACCAGCCCTATCTAAAATATACCCTTTGCAGAAATGACCTAGGGGAGCTGTTTTTATCTTTTCCTAGCTAGACCACTCAAAATATTTTGAGCCAGCTCCCTGGGAGATGAAGAGAGTAGTACAAGAAATATATACAAACATTTTATATTTTATATATATTCATGTATCCCACTGGAATTCAGGAGATGGTGAGACAAAGTCTGGACCACGTTTACTTAAGAGCCTAGACCTGGATCAGATCTTTGCCATTGGAGCAGCTCTGCACTACAGCATTTTGCAAGCATTCCATGATGCTTAGTTACTATTTCATTATTTTCCAAGAACTTCCTCTTCCTTTATTACCAGTCTGCTCCCTGGGCTGGGAAGAACAAGTTTGTTTCTTTTTTTTTTTTTTAAAAAAAAAGCTCAAGTCTGTCATATGCTCTGGTGTGCAAAGAGAGGGAAAAAAAAAAGTCACAGACATGATCTGTGCAATTAAGCACCTCTGTCAACCAGTGGATGTGTAACACAGGCAGATTAAACGATTTCTCACACACTGTAGCTCAGCTCCAATTATTTGCATCAGAAGCTATGATTTCCAGTGTTATTACATTATTATCAATAAGAGCAGCAGTCAGGGGACATTGAGTCTCACCCACAGATCCCCACCCCATTTTCAGTAGTTTTCTAGGCTAATCTCTCACCAGCTACGTCAAAGCTTTGCTCCTCTTCACCCCCACAGAGGAGACCAACATCCTGGAGGCTCAACTCATACAATTGTTTTAAGCGATTGTGGCAAATCACAGTGGGCTTTGTGGTTTAAACGCTTCCTCCCTTAATTGAAACCAAGCCAATTTTGTTGTAGAGGCAATAGTGTGTGCTATAGCAGGACAAATGCAAGGACTGAAGAGCTGTAGCTACAGCAGGAATCCCAATCAAGCATCGCCAGGGAGCTCTGCTCAAAAGCATACTTAGAGAAAGAGGGAGCAGGAGGGGATTAAAATGCAACAATAGTCTTTCCCTGTGTATAGTAAGTGCAGCTTCAATACCATTTCCAGTTTTTCAAAGAGTTTGCTGCTCTCCAAACACAACAGTCAAAGCAAAGATTTCTTCTTCCCACCTCCTCCCTAACAAGACTGCTATCCACAAATTACACAAAAAGAACTAACCAAGTTACAACTGTGCTCCCTTCACTTCCACTAGCATCAAAACTATATTGGAAGACTCCTAATAAAAATCTCAGCAAATTCTACACCTTTGTAATGATGACAGTGCTAAACACCACAAAGTACCTGGGCTTTTATATACAAGTTAGAAAATTTTATATACAAGTCAGAAACTTGTATATACAAGCTAGGAAAAATTGCTTTACTCCTGCTCTGCCAACATTCCTGGGTCACTTAGTACAAGCTCCTCAAACCAGCCACAGATCAGCCCTTCCATCCAGTTGCTGGTGTACAGACACCCCCACGCTTGATGGCTTCAGTTATGAGGCTCAACCTTGCCGCCAATTCCCCATTTCAGGATCCATAAATTACACTGCCTTCTGCTCAGCTATGGAGAATGAATTACTGACAAACACATGTCTAGACACAAGCAATGGTTTGGAGACTGGTTACATACTCACCCCAGGCTAGATATTAAAAATATCTGTACTGTCAAATACCAAAAGCAAAAAGACTGGGATAAGCTATAAAGGCCTCTGTGTCTTCCATTAAGGGTTCTAATGAATGTTTTCAGCACTTCTGTGGGCAATAAAAGAAGCATTTCAAGGCCTGTGAAATACTAATAAAACTGCTGTGAAGTATAATTTAGAATTGTAAGAAACCTATTAGTCTCATGCAAGTCAGACATACTTCTGGAGATCTGCTATTTTGAAAGTAGGTTTATTTGCTCACTGACATACAACTGAAGTTTGCATTAACAGGAGCAAAGACACAAAGAAGGTAAGTTTAAGCTACTAGGCTGAACTTTCTTACTGGTATTTTCTGTTCACATCATCACCTTGTACTCTCCTGTTTATCTGTCCCTGAGGCATGTAGCAAAGACACTTGCTTTCAAATACAAGGATTAAAATAATTATTTACTTGCACTTCCTACATGTTGACATGGAACTCAAAGAGATCCAACAGCAGCAGCAACCTTCTGTGGTTACCTGCAACTGCAGAGGGATCCAGAAGAAGGCTGTCAACTTGGCTACCCTGTCTGAAGGCAATCACAACCATGAGAGAACTGGGGAGGGAAAGCATGCCTGGGGGGGGGAGTGGAAATAAAAATCAAAGCAGGTCAGATGTGATCTCCCCCTTCAATAGGAAGGACCAATGCTCCAACTATGGCTGGCAAAGAACTTAATCTCTTTGCTGAAATCTCCAGGCACAAGGCATTAAAGCTCTTCTTCATCCTTTCAAAGCAGGATTTAGAACTCTGGTTCTACAGGCAGTCATAAGTGTTCAAATTTTGCTCGAAGTGAAATTCTAATGGTTTAACTAAATGGCTGTCAAATTGAGAATATTAATTCCCTTTTTCAAACTTCACATAAAAAAATTCCATGTTCCCTTACCACAATCAACATGAGAAGCTTTTCTGGAAGGAGATGAGGAAAGAGCACAGAGCTCAAAATCAGAGATGATCATCCATTTTCCATGGTCTGATGATCCAGTTCAGATCCTTACCTCAAGATGTGGCTACAGGAGATAAGACTGGCACAGTTTAAAAGGGTTTAGATTAGCCCATCCAGAGAGCAACAGTGGAAAAGAAATTATTCTGAAAGGGCTAAGAAGTTTTCCTCCACAAATTCATTTTAGGTGATGGGCACAAACAACCCCCATGGCAAATCATTCAGCAGCTGCCCATTTCAATGGCTGTTTTTAGGCATCACTCAGTGGTTGCTCTCCCTGTCAAGGCCCTGCAGTATTAGTGACAATGTACTGAAGGAAGAAGATATTTAAACTGTTATGGTAGAACAATTAATACACACCCATTTAATCTTGGTTTCAGCCATGAAGCAAATAGGCAAGCGACTGACTCATCTCACAGATAAAAATGAAGCCAACTTTACCCACTTTGCCAATTAACATATTGCTGACCCTTGTGGTTGTTCAGCTCAATAACCAGCGCTTACAGCTCAACATTTAAAATTTGTGGTGAGTCCATGCAGTCAACTGGAAACTCTCTGAAGTTATTTACATCCACCTTCCCATGCTCATCCAGTCCAAGTGAAGGGAGACATCCTACATTCAGTATTTCACCCAGCAGTAATCCTCATGTTCATATGGAACTTTAAAAAAAACTCTGTGACCAGCACAGTAATTAAGATTTCTGTTGTTGCTGCTTTGAAAAGCAATACAATGAAGTTGCAACCACCATAGATTAAAGTCTTTTGTAAAGCTCAAATCCCATCACGCAAGAAACACATAACATGACATATCAAGTAACCATGCAGAAGGCACCCATTATATATGAGACTCTCTGGCACTGATACTTGGGGACTTCTTCCCCTGGAGCAAGCATAAAGATCCACAGGACTGGAAATTTAATTATAATGGAAATTCCCATAAGATGACAGGCATGGATGACACACCTGTACTATATCTACAGCAGTCTGCTGCTTTGTTCCCAACAACCTTATAGACTGGGTAATTCACTTGTAGGAACTGCTCTGTCAGATCAAAGCCAGTTCAATATCCTGTCCAAGTCTTCAAAAGAAGGTGTAAAACCCTGTAACAAGCAGTTACACAATTATCTGCCCAGAGGGAGGACTTCTGACTAAGCCTGGGCAGTTAACAGTTGGCTTATGCTTTAAACCAGGGGAGTTCATAATCCTTTTTTTAAATCCTATCTAATTTAACCTTCTCAAGTATAGGTTGATTTATTTAATCTCACGCAATGTTTGATCTCCATATTATTGGCAGCAAGCTCCCCAGGTTAATTCCATGAAATTCAAAAGGACATTTCTTTTTATTGCAGTTACACTTGGTTCCTCAGCTTCCGTAACTGCCCTCTGATCACAGCAGTGGACGAGTAGTACCTTCACTTCAGTCCTCTTATATGCAGACCTATCAGACACAGCTCCATCAGTCATAGAATCATACAACTACTCAGGTTGGAAATGCTGCTTGGGATCACCAAGTCCAACCATCATGCCTACCCTACAAAGTTCTCCCCTAAACCATATCCAGCAACACCATATCCAAATGACCCTTAAATACATCCAGGGATGGTCTAGTCTCTGGACTAGGAAGAGTTTGGAGTATCTTCCTAGAAGCAGCAACACCACGTGCTCTTTCCTGAACTTGTCTCCTGCTGAATCACCTAGGAACTGAACACAGAAGTTCTCCCCAGCTGGCAAAGCCCAATGCAAAATATCCCATAGCTTATGTTCTACTTTGTTTTTCAACTTCCCTACTAACTGCCCAGTGAACAACCCATACCATCCACTACACTCAAAGCACGGAGGAAAAAAAACCCACCTAGATGAAATAAAGCTAAATCAGTTTTAATTGCATGAAAACAAAGTTTGCTGGACAGAGGAGAGATTTAAGGTCATTTATAAATAATTCTTTAAAACAAGGAAACATGTAAGATCAAAGCTTGAAGCATGGTTATCTTGAGGCAGATGTTCTACCATGGTTTCAAGGATTGGCAACAGTAGCAACACAAGCAGCATCCCACAGAGCACAGGAGAGGCAAGAGCAAAAGAAGACAGGGAACAGTGTCCAAAAATGAAGTACACCACAAGAGTGGAATGTTTTCAAGGACACACCAAAATGCTGCATAAGTTTAACTACTGTGGGTTGCAAGACAAGTAAGAAGTGGAACTTCAATAACAAACAACCAAGTCCAAGACCAACTGTAGACAATGCTGCATTTGACAACCTCTCCACACATTCCACTTCCAGTTACACTGGTGAGCAAGAACCACTATAAACTACATTGTACATTTTTTTCCTTCTAGGAAAAATCTGCGAGCATTCAAGAACATACAGGGAAAAAGATAAAAATCAAGCACTTAAATAAATTCCTGACTAACATCACCTAATTCAATAGCTGGGCTAGAAAAAGCCACATCTCTGAATTGCATTACTCCTGCCACTCTACATTCTTAACAGCAATTATCACTCCTGATGAAGAGCTGAACTGCCTCGACCTGGTTTGCTCCCGTAGCAACATATTTGGTCCTTCTTACGTTTCCATACTCTATAGCAGCAATAAATGAATCCATTGCATTAAGCTAGAATGTCATATAGCACCTGCAAAGGTGTGCAGGTTATCCCTAACCACCCACAGCACTCAAGCATACGTTGAGATACAAGGATCAAGATCAATACCCTTAATGAATCATACCACTTAATCACCTGAAGCATGGCATCTCCACAGGCCAGGAGGTGCTCCCAGATTCCCTGTCCCTGGGCAATACATAAAAGTTTACCCTAAGCTGACTACTGTGCTCAGACACCTTCAGCACAGCAGAAGGATAATCGATCTAATAAAAGCCCAAGTTGATGCTTTTAACTGTATCAGGGGAGAGAATAAGGCAAAGAAAAGAGATAATTTAGCCCAGTATAAACTAATCGCATTTATCTTTGCACTTGCTTCTTAAAACCACTGTTATCTAAAGGACTTTGATTTTGGGGTTTGGGTGTGGGGGTTTTTTTTGTGGTGGTTTTTGTTTGCGTTTTTTTTTTTGAAGAAAAGAATGATCTTGCAATAAGAAGTAGTTGCTCAAAAAGGTAATAAAACTGATCAAGGAAACTGCCATGAAGCGAGACTACAAGTCTGAAATGGTTGAGAATATTTCCTTTGAAGCAAATATGGAGATGATAAAAAGTAGGGAAGCTTAGGGGACAGAGTAGGGAAATCAGCAGGAAATTCAGGAACTTGCATCATTTCAGCTCTCACACTGGGAACTGACATCCTATAAGCTTACAAATTTAGAACAGACCCAGGAAAAAAATTTTTCGTGTGTCTACCTTGGCAACCAGTGCCCCATGAAGCTACTACAGCTCAGAACCATCTTCTTCCCTCCTCCATTTCTGCATGATTTAAACTTCAAGAATACCTATAGTTGCACTTTTAAAGAGCTTTCAAAAATGATTAAGAGATCAGCTTAAATCTGGTAAGTAAAGCTCAACTGCCACAGGTCCAGGCAAGAACTTGTTTAGGGAGCAATTATCCCAAAATCACTCAGAGCCTGATTCTTCCTCTTTCCTCTGAACTCTCAGGCACTAATCACTTACCTATGCTCTTCAAATCATGCACAAGTTACCTAGAGGGTCTACAAACTTTGGGAGCACAACTAAAGGCACAGCACAAAGGCTTATTTCAAAGATTAGGCTATGCATCTGCTCTCTGGAGTACATAGAAAAGGAGAATCACCCACCAACTACCACATCCAAGGCTGAAAGGGAAGGCCTTACCCTCCTAAAGAATCTGTATGAAACAATTAGAATAAAATCTTCAGTATTGTGCAGCCTGAAACATGACTTCTGAGAAGGGACTGGTGGGCTTTGGTTGGAGAACAGTTAATTGTCAGGTCAATCTCTCCATTTTTGCACAGCCTCCTGGCCTAATATCTCACTATTAAAGCAGTTAATTTTTATAGGCCATGTCCAAGTTCATCAGTTGGAGCCATTAATGCCTGTGTTGTCATCTATAAAATGCTACAAGACAAGTCATGAGAAGTCTGTTTACTGACAGCAGGTATGGGAAGACTTCAAATTCCTGTCTTCATCCCTGACATTAATGAACAGTATTTGACACATGATGTCAAGACAAACATCTGCCTTCACTACAGACACAAGCCTCCAGAGGGACCAGCACTAGATCTGGCCACAAAATTGGAAGCTTAAGGGAGCTGACAACAGCAATTCATTGCAGTCCTACCCATAACAAGAAAAATCATTGTGTGGAACGAGTCAGCCAGAGATTTAAAATATGCAATTAGAAGTACTTATCTAAAATTACATGCCAAGTCTCCACAGCATCTTTCTGAACCTAACCTTTTAGCTGTAATTGGCAATCACTCAAACACTAGCAATCTCAATTACTGCATCATGACAATACAGTTAGGAACACAACTGAGGCAGAGAAGTATGGACAAGCCTCAAAAAAAGACTGAAGAGTGCAAAGGGTTGATACCAGGACACAAAGACTGACTGTGAAAAGGGAAGAGATCTCTAAATCCTACACTGGCACGAACCATAAGAGGATTTGAACACAGGCCATCTTAAGTGTCCTACATGCAACCTTTCACAGGCATGCTAAAATGTGATAGCTTGGATGGAGCCTTTCCTCCTTATAAGAGCAGATTTGCAGATACCTATAATGATAAAAACAGCATTAGTCACTAGATTTAAACGGGAACCATGGTTCAAGTGCCCTGCTGAATATTGTACTAGTGTAGGACTCCTGCATTTTTTAACTTTCTAATTGCAATCGGCAAAAAAAAAGTGCCCAAGTTAACACGTCAGGGCTGTCAAAACGCAGGTGGAAAGCCCCTAGAGAGTTGTTTTAAAATGAGAGGTGGTACATGGCCTCATCTCCTCACCATTCCTCAACCCCTGCCAGCCAATATTTACTATAGGAAGTTCTACTCAAGGAAGTTTTCTCACCTTCAGCAAAGACCCCTCAATGTTCACAGGTATGCCTGTTTCTGCCTGGCTTAAATCCAGGGACCTTCCACATGTGAGGTGGATGTGACAACTGCAGTACTACAGATTTCGCTCACACAGAAACCAGCTCACACACACAGAAAGGAGAACACAAAGCAGCCCATCAACATACAAGCCAGGTGAGAAAGTTTTCTGGCTATCTGCCCAAAGCTGTTTTCCATTGAGAAAATCCTGAGAAAAGAGGCAAATAGCAGAAGAAAATTACAATTACAGCTCCAAAGGAAGTTTTCTCACCTTCAGCAAAGACCCCTCAATGTTCACAGGTATGCCTGTTTCTGCCTGGCTTAAATCCAGGGACCTTCCACATGTGAGGTGGATGTGACAACTGCAGTACTACAGATTTCGCTCACACAGAAACCAGCTCACACACACAGAAAGGAGAACACAAAGCAGCCCATCAACATACAAGCCAGGTGAGAAAGTTTTCTGGCTATCTGCCCAAAGCTGTTTTCCATTGAGAAAATCCTGAGAAAAGAGGCAAATAGCAGAAGAAAATTACAATTACAGCTCCAAAGGACTATCTCTTGTCCTGAGCTCAGAGTTAGTTGAGGTTTCCACATGGCAGCTTGCCAGAGCGATCCCTTGCTGGTAACAGTACCAGAAAGAGGTGAGGAAGAGCAGCTAGTTTGTTGTTGTTGTTTGTTTGTTTTTTCTTTACAGGTGAAGAAGAAAAAAAGAACTAAAGAACTACAGGAATGGAAGAGAAAGCAAAATGATTCCCTTAAATATTAACAATTCTGGAAGCACACAGCTCTGGATCCCCCTCAAAATGCAGAGCTCTTGTGAGCACAGCTGAGCTTCACACTTGCACACTAGCTCCGTTCAAAACAATGGGATTATACAAGTGCTTAGCTCTAAACAAATAGCCTGAAGTTCTCCAACAGTTGGATCATTTTAACATTCTATGTACTGTGTCCTACAATCAGGACAACTGAACTGCCTCTTGCGAAATCAGTCATGTTTCCTCACATTCACATTACCTCAAGAAAGGTTAAGGCACACTAACCAGAATACAATTCCCAAGACAATTTTGATTACATACCAGGAGTTCATCCATGCTTGTCTGACACTTCTCAAGATTGATCCGTTTAATTGCCACCTTCTCCTTCTTTGGAGCGCAGAAGGCTGCCTGCACCACTGCAGTCGCTCCACTCCCTGCGGGTGAAAAAAGAGTTAGCAACATCTTAGGGGAGCTCTGCAGAAAGGAAGGGATGTCAGGCAACAAAATTAGGAGTGCTGGTTATTAAAGACAGCAGAGCCAGGTGAAAACCCCAGGAAGGCAACCCCACAGGCACTCCCCACTCTGTGCAACTCAGCAGATCACTCCAGCTGCAACATGGAAGTACTGGGCTAACTGAGCAAAAACAAATGGATCTTTATGAGGGATCAGTACAGCTCTGCAGATTAAAAACCTCCAGACTCCAGCTTACTTAAAACTGAAGACTAATTCTTCTTGTGTGCTTTTAAAAGACAGGCTGTAATGTGATGTCTTCACCAAAGTATCAAAACAAGTCACACTTTCCTACCAACACTAACAACATTTTTCAAATATTTTCAGGTACTGGTTGCTGTTTTCATCTCCCCTCATTTTATGCAAAAACACAAGGTAGATTTCATTCAAGCCTGTTCGACTCTAATTCTCATGTAGTAGCCCACTGCCTTGGTGTCTGGGTTGAAAAATCACAGCCAGAGAACATTTAAATTCAGATAGGGGAAAAAACACCCTCTTTTAATGTACATTTGTTCATCTGCTAGACATAGGGATAACAGTTTGGGATTGCAACCACTCAGCAATATCATAACCTTTGCTATAAAAAGGAGTTTGCAACAGCTAGACTTAAAATCTAGCTGATGCTAAACCCTTATTTGATGGCGTCTGGAAACAGTTGTAACATTCACATCTCATCAACAGGACACCTTGTTGCTTTACTTTCTACCCTGGTCTTGGCTCCTCTTATTCACACACTTCACTGAAAAGGAATTCAAATTAATAAAAAAGGGGTAGGACAGCTGGAAAATAACTCATGAGCTCCCTATTGCCAATACTAAAAAAAAATGCTATTAAAAATAAAACCTCCCCTATTTTGTTCATTATCCCACCACATATAACTCATTTACTACTTTTGAGTGGATGATGGAGACAAGAACAGCTCTTCTGCTTTTTGGAATAAAACACTTTTCAACAGATTCTTCTTTTCTTCACACTGTAAAAAATACTTTCAGATTCCACAATACAGGTCAAGCACAACATTTTTGCAGACTACTATTTTTCTAGTACATTCAGATAAACCGGGGGCAAAAACATTCAATCTCATCTTCAAACAAAGGCTACTGAAGCTCCCTGCAACCACAACCAATAGTCTTCTCACAGAAAGCTGCACAAAGTCACAGCCAAACTCAAAGAAACTGCTTAGTGGGGAAAAAGCTTGTAATCCAGACCTGAAAGATAAAGGAAACTGCACCAACCAAAGTCACACTGAAATCAATTACAAAGCTCTGAACTGTGGGACTCTGCTCCTCTGATCTTCAACCAGTACCTGCTACAGTGGAGCTACAGGAGCTTCACTTCATTTTATAAGGCATTGCAACTGTACCCTAGACAACAGCTTCAGCTCACCAGTTGGTTCCCTGCACTTAAGAATTTATGTTTTAAGGGCAGAAGGCAGCAATGTGCAGAACACAAAACATCAATATTGCTAAAGCTGTGCTATTTCATGAAGCAAATGGGTTTTTAAGAAGTTCAAGATTGAGGCCATTAATTACTTGAACATATATTTTTCAGAGACTACTTGTAGCAGAGGGCAAAACAAAGCTACCAAAAGAAGCTTATGTGGAAGAAAAGTACAGCAATAGGGGCAAGAATATTTACAGGGAACTCTGAGAACAATGCTTGAGTGCTATAAGCAGGGTCCTGAGCAAAGGATGGAAATGATGTTTTTTATGTCTAGGTAAACATTAACAAAAACCACTCAGAAAAGGCAAAAGGAAGGGATTTTGACAGGTGAGTTTGTCCAGACTACCAGGAGCAGCACTGAAATACACATTAAGCAGCACAGGACAAACATCCCAAAAGCAAACCTCCACATACACTCCCCATGGTTGCTTTGTCCCACAGGTACAGGAAAGACTCCAACACAAAAGCAGTAGCCCCAGCACAGATATTCCCACACACTGTGAATCCTGGTTACACTGACCTGCCCCTCTCTGCCTCCCTGTACCCGCTTCTCCAAATTTTTCTGCTGCTTGTTTGGAGGGAGATAAGTGGAAACACAAAGTGACTCAAAATAATGGCAGCAGCACATGCAGGAGTAGTGACAAAAGGCAAAACAAGTGAGTTTGCATTTCCTAGCACTGCTGGTAGCCTTTGGAAGCCAGAACAAAAAAACAAACATTTGTGCCTCTATCATTCCTTTGAAAAGAGTTAGATCCTAAAAGAAATGTTGCTGCTGACACATTCAAAACACCAATATTATTTCTTTCTTTGGAAGTCTTGGTGCATTGTAATAGAGGCTGAAAACACAAGCCAGATGCTGCAAAGATTTATGACTGTGCATCTCAGAGGACTGTCTTGTCACACAACCCTTTTCACTCTTCAGTTAGTTGGGAAGTGCACATTTTCCTCTCTAAAGCTACCTGCACAATTCTTAAGAAGAGTATCTGTGCTCAAAAATTCCTTCTGGGTATTTCAGACACTCAACAACTTCAGCATAACACCTGCTTCCCCCCACATCATGACATACCAGGTTTCTGTGCCAGTTAAACCCAGTTGGTGTAAGCACAACTGGCAGAAGTGTTTCTTACAATCCAGACATGATAGCACTACTATAGACCAAATCTGTCACAAGACAACAATGAAGTCCAGCGTTTTATAAAAGTGACTACACAAAGAATGGCTTTATGTTTGTTGTTGTTTGGTGTTTTTTTTTAAGACTATGAGAAACAATAGATGCAGACTAATTAAAAGCAGGACTGTGTATGCTACAGCTTCTTCCCAATCCTTGAGCCTGCCTGATCAATGATCACTAGAGCTTCTGGGCAAAAACTGCTTTTCACTAGCTGTTTGGAAATGCCCCAGCCTACAGGGTCCTGATCTGTTCGGCATTATTTGAACAGCAATGAAATCCCAAACTAAATCCTTCTGGGCACATGGCAGGGAATCATCCCAACTCAAGACTCCTCCCATTTAATTCTCTGCTGCTCCTACTTCTCTGGCAGCTCTCTTCAGTTCGATCACCACCTGCTCTCCCCACTCCCCCCTCTCCTGCTAATTCGCCATTTCTTTCAGCTCCCCCAGAGCACTTAATTATAGAGAAACAATGAAATCTCAAAAGCGTATCAAGCCAGGATTAAGCCAAGCTGCAGCACGATGTGCCACAAGCAAGCTGCTCTTTGGTAGCAGCAGTGGCGTGCCGTGCTTCTGAGACTGAACAAAGACGGGTTTCCATGCTTCTTCAAAGAGCAGAGAAAACATAGCAACACAGCCACGTCATGCTTTGCAACCAATTTCTTTATGAAATTCCAGGGTGGCAAGAGAAGGAAAGGAGAGAAGCTGCAGTGAGGATGCTAACCACATTGCTAAGTGAAAAGAAGCCTAGATAGAGATGATGACACCAACAAAGAGAAAAAGCCTGGCAAGGAAGTTTTTTAAAGTTTAGAAGCATGTAACAAATACTTGGGGAAAGGTGGGAACTGATTTCCCTGGCTGCTATAAACCACCTTCAAAGAGAGAAAACAATAAGGGTAATTTGTGCTAAAGTGGCACAACTTAAACAAACCAATTCTCCCAGCAGACACAAATCTCTGCAACCACAGCCAGCTGCAACCCCACACACTACTCAGCTTCAATGCAGTGGGAAGCACTGGGTTAATGTTCCCGTGCTCAGCTCATGCTTGCTCCCCTCAAGACACTGATCAAGGTCAGTGCTGAGGCTCTTCCCCTCCACCTCCCTCCCTCAAGATCAGCTTTCAGAGAAAATTTGCTCCCTACTTAATCTCTTCCAGCATGAGGGTTTAGCAAAACAATGAAAACTGGGCACAGCCAAATGCTTGCTGCTTTATTCCTGAAAAGCAGGAGATCATTTTATTGAGGGCTGAGGGGAAGGAAAGAGACCCCAAGTGGGTATTAGGATCTGTTTAGTACCCCCTGCTTTTGCCTCTGTAGGCTCTCAGATACAGTTCCAGCCCTCAGGATAGAAGCTGCAAAATTCCTGCATAAGAGGGTCATGACCTGCTTTAGGAAACACTGCCTAAGGAGGAAAACATATCCTTTCTAACTCTTGCTTCTTTCATGTTTCTATGATTAAATGGTTCTTTCTGAAATAAAATAAATCTCTGAAAGGATGAAAACAACTCAAACCAAAAAGCCCCCAAGCATACAGTTAATTAAGCCCAATTTTCCAGGATATCTCTTCTAGTCTGCTGGGTCCACACTCCCTGTACCTTCAGCATCTAGAGCTCCAGCCTGAGCCTCTCCTAAAGTTAAGACAAACTCCCCACAAAAATCCACTGGCAGCCTTCAAGGAAGGCTGGACACCATCTCTTCTGCAGTCACTTGCTGTCACATAACTTATATAAAGTTTAGTTAAAAAAAAAACAAAACAAAAAAACAACAACAACAACAAAAAAAACACAAACAAAACAAAACAAGAAAGAAAAGCAATGCTTCCCCTCTGAAATCTCTGGCAAAGTTGATGTAAACCAATAATTTCAAGGCTATTTAGGGGAGTGAAAAGACAGGGGACTGATCTGGGGACATAGAACGTTCAAATGCACTTTGTTTCCAAAGATAACTGGATTCTCACAGCCACATAAGGACATTGCAGCTCTCCCAGTAAAAGCAGGATGAATTGCACTGATGCCTCCTCCCAGGGAAATGCAGTCGAAGCCAGAGGTCCCTTTGGCTGAGGTATCTGCTTAACCAATGAGAACAGTCATGCTAAATGGTCACAAGACAAACAGCAAAACCTTGCTCTAGAAAAGCATCTGCCCATCAAGTGCCAGGGTAATTTAAAGTAGCTACACTGGAAAGCGCACAGAAAACAATGTTGCCCAAACTTTAAATCCAGCCCACTACTGGAAACTGAGTTTCAGGTACCCTGGGAGATGTGCACACTTCCCTTCCAGTTAATTCTCACACATATTTCAGTCAACATGGGACATCTACCATAACAGTCTTGGAGCATCAGTCTATCTCAATGTGGTATCAAATCCCCTCCAAAAAGGAAATACCCTCTTCCAGAGTCAAATGAACATTACAAGCACTTTAAGTTGGAAGGAATATCTGGAGGCCTTTAGCCCACTCTCCTGCTGCAAGCAGGGCCAAATCCCAAGTCAGATCAGGTTCCTCAGTGTCAAATTCAGTCTAATTTTGAATATCTTTAACAATAGATGTTTCTACAACCTTTTCGGCTGCTCCTGCATTTGACCGCCCACCTGGTAGAGCTTTTCTTCACCTCACTATCTAATCAGATTTTCCAACATTGCTCCCAACTACAGCCTTTCACTGTGCACCTCTGTAGAGTCCAGCTTCAGCTCTTCTGTAACTTCCCACTAGGTAGCTGAGGACAGGAACAGCATCCTCCCTTAGCTCACTCTTTTTAAGGCTGAAAAAACTCAGATCCCCCAGCCTGGCCCCATAAGTCATGTTCCCAAGTCTCCTCCAGCATTAGACTACACTCAGATGAACACCTTTGCACAGCCCTGCCCTCTCCTTTCACTATCCCCCAGCACACAATCAAGCTCCCTCTATTTTTAAGTGGGATCTGGAATCCATCCTCCACGATCTGGAGCGCAGTGCCAGAAAGCCGCTCGTGACGGAGGCTCTGGTTGTAATTGTGCCCCTGGGTTTTCCTCTTATGAACAATGCACACAAAAGACTTCCCTGCAAGGCTGCTCTGGACCAAGCCATGGCTTTCAGGCTCCAGGTATCCAGTTTAAGATTAAAAAAAGATAAAATTTAGAACTAAGTCCTGTCGGCTCTGGCATGATCTCACAACAGGTTTGTCTTACACTTCGCTGGTTCCAACCACCAGAGAAATCATCTGCCAAAGCAGCAATAGAAGCAGTTTGCTTCACACCTTTTTATGGGATTCCACATCTGCAACAAGCAGAAGATCCAGCAATGGAATCAAACACACACACGTCACCCCCCACCAGGGTCTCTTGGTCAAGAATGCAACATTAATGGTCCTTGCTCCATGTAACACAGACAGGACACCCAAAGCCCAGAAGGCTTTGGAACACAGACTCAGTATTCACACTTGCCACTGCAGGCACAGGGACAGGAACCTCCAGATGCTTCAGCTCTTTGACAGCCTCACACCAAAGACCTGTGGGATCCCTGCTCTACATTTACTTGTTCCAAGGACAATACATTAAGAAAACAAAAAGCTGTAAGACTGGGAATAGAATTTTTTAAATGTTCTTACAGAGCACAGGACAGATGCAGATCTAATTAAACACCAGATTGCAAACTCAAACTGATCTTCCACTGTTTGGTCCATTTGCTGTCAAGACAAAGTTATGCCTCTGTTTTCTACACTTCATTTGAGGTTTCTAGTGAGAAGAGGCCTCTTGCAAAGAACAAGCTAGCAAAAAAAAAACCACTCTTAAATTTGTAGCCATCTCAGTACTGACTGGGATTACTCCTTTCCCCAAGCAGAACTTGGTAAGAAGAGTTCACTGGATGTCAGAAGTCTCCCTGGCACAAATCCCACCATTCAGGAAGAGAGAAGTAATGCAGTGTTAATGGTCCTTGAATACAGTAACAGTTCTTCCAGCCACATCTCTACTACATGTCAAATTCCTACTACAAAATGGAAGACACAATCCGCAGTAACAATTACAAATAGCATTAATAAAACCAAAAGGAATTCAGAATGTGACCCAGAAACATTCCTAATACTGCCACAGAGAGGATATAAAAAAAAAATTTGCTCACCCACAGTGAGGAGAAAGCTTCACCATAAAGTGTCATCTACCCAGTTCAGGAAGACTGTTACAAATGTTAACAATGCTAGAAAAGAAGTTACAGCTTTGAATCCATAGGAAGATCACTTGGGTGCTTCTATCACTGCTCAGAACAAACCCAAACAGCAAGCTGACTTCCAATGCTGCTGTTAAAAACACTGCAAGCAGCTGTGAAACCAGTAAGGGAATATTCAGTCAGTTTGGTTCTCTGCCTGGCTGGAAAACTTTCAGGGAACTAAAGCAGCAGAAGAGCAATCCATGGCCAGGACAACAAAAACACTACAAAGCCCTAAGAGAGCAGCTCCCCTCCCACAGTAACACAGGGAGTGCAGACATGCACCTACGCCCAGGAAGCTCCCAGGGGCTGCACCAACACTGCCACACTCACTCCCACATCTTTCATTCCTGGTCTGGATTTGCTACAAATAGTAGTTCCCATAGAGAGTGCAATCAGGGCTTTACATTCATTTATCCACAAGCTGAAGGATGACACATCCACAGTGGAAGATGTCAATACTTTGTTTAAAACCCTGCTAGAGGCTGCAAGGTTTAACTTGGTGCACCCTCTCTCAACTCCAGTAGCGCCGTATGTGATCTATAGTGCATGGAGAAAGATATTGAATAGAGAAAAGGGAAAGAAATACTTGTTAATAGAGTGCAGGGAAGAAATAAATAATCATAAGTGAGGCCAGTGAGCAAAAGCAGATGTAACTGAACAATGGTGAGGAAGACAATTTTAAAGTCTATATTGGGGTGGAGGAAAATCAGCAGTCTCCACTGACGGTATATCACAGCAGAAGTACACACTATATATGAAGACATCTGCACTATGGCTGTGCAGCAATCCTACAGGCAGGCATAATAGCTGAACCCTCACACTTACAAGAGAGCAGCAGCCCTTGTGTTTCTGAGAAAAAGGCTTTAAAAAGAATAGCTCAACCCTGTTTAAAATAAATTATTCTAAAACTCTGCATTTCTGTGCGGTCAATGTCAAAATGTCACCCTGCCCTTCAATATAGCATAACTCACATCATCAAATGCAGCACATTCATTTCTCTCTCAAGCTCACCTTGAGCACAGCCAAATGCTGCAAACATTTAGCTGGGTTCAAGCCAAAGGTGACTGCACGTACATTAAGACACAGGGCATGTGTTGGACAAGACATTGAGAAAGGGTAATAATTGGGAGGTAATATGTCCAGGCACAGAATTAAGGCTTAAATACTTCAATAATTTCTATTTTGCACCAGCACACTGGATGACTACAGTCTAGACTTTGTAATGAAAGAAATGAAAGGAGGAATGGGACAAAGCCAGTTATTACTTGTGAAATCCTATGTTTGTTACATTTAAATTGTAGGTGTATCTCTTTCTAGTGACTCTGGTCATTTATTCCAGTATAGCCAGAGCTCAAGGTGCAAGGTCTCTGCAAGTTATGATCTCATTTATTTCAAACAGTATTGCACACGAGGGATTTCTGTTGTTAAGACTCAATTAGATATTTTCCCTTAAAATCTTTGCTCCATCATTTTGTGCTCATACCTGCAGTGTCCAACAGACAATTAATATTCCACCATTAATCCAGTAAGCTTGAAGAATTTCAGAAAATAAGGAAAAGCAGATTTCTAAAACTTAGCTATCAAATTAGAAATACAGCCAAAACAGTTGAACTGCATGTAAACTTGCTGACAATGAATTATTCACCATCCTGATGAGAGCTCCTGTTGTTGACAATACCACTGAAAACCAAGTGCTGTGTTCAGAGCTCAAAGGCTTCTGCCCATGTAAGACAATGTCTTTCTCAGGACTCAGAATGTTCCATGTACAGAGGAGAGTGATGATAAACCAGTGAAGATCACACAGTGCTGCCAGCACTTGTTTAAACACCCTTCCCCTCCAGTAGTCCATCAACACAGAAACACTCCACACTGCAGACTTACCGACCAGGTCTTTGGTTCAGTTCAGGAACTCAAAATGAGGAATACAAACCCATGCCAGTCACTTGTAAGTAGTGAGCCACCAGAGCCACCAGCAACTGAAGGACAATAGCCGGGGCTGGGTACATCTCCCCATGGCCTCACTGAACTTCACATAATAAATAAATGACTTTTAATTCCTAAGCTTTAGAGATCTAGCTACTGTAAACTGCACAACTCAATGCCAAGGTTTCTGCAGAAAGGAAGGGGAGTCTTTATGGAAATTTTCACCCCACCCCACATAGCATTGTTCTCTCAAAACTCTTTTGTTATCTCTTAGGCCCTGAGCACAGAAAAACAATCTGTTTTCCCACCTTCAGCAAACACTCAAGATGGAATCCTTACAGACTAAGAACAGAAGTGACATCTTTGGAGACAAATGGTCAGCCTGTCAATACAGCACAGGCCAGGACTGGAGTGAAGGGTGAGGAATAGGGTTGGCCATGCAAAGCCTGTCATATCAAGAAAGATATCCAACAAAATTGTCACCGGGTCACTTTGCTGCTTGATTTCACCAATGAACAGCTTCACCCACAGCCACCAGTTGACAGTGCATGCAGCTGAGCCAGGCTTGCAGCTGCCTCCCTGGGCCAAGCACTGCTGAGCACAGCACAGCAGCCACCCAGGTGTCCAGCACTACCCTAGACACAAGCAAAAAGCAAGAGAAAAAGCCATTGGTCACAGATTATATCAGCAGAGAAGAATTAACAGGGGTGGCAGCTCATCTGATATTCTCCCCAACCTTTTCACTGCAAACACTAAAGGATAGAAGAGAAACGCAGCCAGAGGGAGGGTGCTGCTGCTGGCTGTATGCCTAACCTCCTACAGTCCCTGGGGCACACCAAATTAATTCAAACTAGCATATATCCCCATCATACCCTGAAGCAGGTATGATATAACCTGAAGTTCACCTTAAAAAGAATAGAAACACTACTGACACATTGATGGTCTGACTAGAACTTCGCCAGAAAATACAAATGCCCTCTGGTTGCACAAGGTGCTCAGGTGATTTGGGGAACAACTTCATGACCACTTTCCCCATGGTAGTAAGTATGGGAAATTCCATAGCACAGTTACACAAGTCATGTGTGACATGCCACATTTACTTAAGATGCTATTAGTATGCCTAAATTAGATTTTCAGTTTGAAACCAGTTATATTTATTTGATTTTGTGCCAGCATCTCTGGCTAATTTAAAAAGCACTGCAGCTATGCAGCGTTCATTCTACACGATGGAAAGCAGGCTCAAACATCTCCTTTCCAAACACAGCAATATTACTAGGGAAGGTTTATCCTTCCCTTTTAATCATTGTCAGTTGTCTTTATGGTATATGCAACAATGTAAATATCATGCTGGCTGTCATCAGGTATTACCAAGGCTCAAAACAGCCCTGGTACAGTAGCCAAGCCAGCATTCTCCTTTCTTTCCTCCCAGTCTTTTATCTCTGAACTCTGTCTCAACTGTAATTGTCAACTGGAGAGGATATTTTATTTGGCCAGGATTCCACAAAACATAACAATCTGTCTGCATACAGTGCAGATGTTTGATAGTACAGTGGTTATTTTAGGTAAATAAGCTTTTAAGTATCAGCTATGTCCTCTCTTGAAGGCTATTATCCTTTCTTTTCAGGGAATAGCTTGAATAAGTATTTTCTGCATCTATTAGTGCACTCAGCACACAAGATTAGCCCACTGGTTAAAAATTATTCTTTAAACCAAGTGTAATGAGAACCATCCTGAGCCTCAGGATCCAGACAAATAACTATGCTCAGGCTGCTAGTCCATCAGCTGTTCAAATATAGATTTGCATCAGTGAGTTGTTGAACAAGAAGAGAGTCCATGCTCAAGACACTTTTTCCAGCAAAGTACAGTTTGCTCAAAGTCAATACACAAGTATTTATTAGCTGCTACCATGTTATTTATTAGAAAGCATTTGGCATCCTCAATTACAATTTTTCCTTCAGTGAAGGGATGGAACTTGGGGCCTCAGCTTTCAACTTGCTCAGCACACTACCTCACAAGGTGAAAGATGGAAAGGGGCTCACAAAAAAATTGGTCTAGGAGGTGAAGTTCTTATCAGTGAGGACATATAACACATCAAGTTTCCAAAGGACTCAATTTCCAGGAGCAGATCTTAAGAACTCACAGCACATTTAAGGTCTGAAGACAGCATGAACACCAAGCTGCAGCTCTCCCATGCCTTCACTGGGAAACATCCTTTGCAGATACAGCCTGAACATAAAGCTAGCTGCATCAGAAAAACACTGAGCTATAGACACACACTATAAGAGAGAAGACATTGTTACTTCCCACTGTCACAGGGAATCCATTAAGCAGCTGTTTCATACAGCAATTACAGGGTCACACAGAGGTTTGAGTGTTTAATAGAACGTGTGCCTGTAATCCCCCCATGCGCCATTTCAAATACAAGCCCTCATTAATTTGGTATAGGGATTATACAATTTGGCATCAGCTCTAGCAGGGAACTGGACTCCTTGACCCCAGCACTCCTTTCTTGGTCTGCATCTCAGCAAAATAATGACAGCAGCTTTCCATTTGTATTCTGAAAATTGACATAATGAAATCCAGCCCTGGGGATTTTGCAGGACAGGTGTTTTCTCCATGACAAGAGGCATCTTCTTTATGAGTTTTTAAGCCATCAAGATAACCTAATATTGTGTTATTTGCCTGAAGCTGGAGATGGCTTGAACTGTCTGATTGCCGTTGTACTGCCCCACTTACCTCAACAGGTATCAGCTCTGAGCACAGCCAACCAACTTTCTTAAGAAAAAATATCCTTTAAGTGCTATCATCCCACAGCTATTAAGTTGCGCTCTCACTTTTCAAATGCTACCATTTTCTACTACTCTCTGCACTGTTTTCAAAACTTTCTTTTCAGAGAGCTGGAACAAACTCTGGAACCCAAGTAAATGGACTTACAATCCCCTGAAGACCAAAAAATGAGCAAGAGCCTAACTTACACCAATTTGAAAAAGAAAATGCACACCCTGTCCAATAGTAGCTACTAAGCTTTCACCCAGTATTTAGGAAAAAACCTCAGTTTTACAAAACTTACAAATTGTCAGAAGATACATATGAAGTATGAACTCATACCTTGACCTCAAGCACGTCAACAAAAATTCCATGGTTGGGATTATTTTTAGATTCTTAGAACACTTTCCTACTTCACAACACTCTCCCCTCTAACAAACTGCAAAATTTTCAATTAACTCCGCTCTAAGACAAACAGCAGTCACCAGAAGACTCAGTGGGGTACTCAAGGTCAAAATTTTACTCTGTAGTATTAAACAAATTAATAATTCTGTGGATAGATGAAAAGGAAACAGCATCCTCCCACACAGCTTTATCAACAGCAAGGTGCTCACAGTAAAAAGAGTCAAGTCTTTGCTTAAATTGCCATTCATTACTACAAAGCAGTAACATTTTGGCAAAACCCAAGGAGAATTTACTACACCAAGAGACAATCACTGGAGTATTTCAATTTGCACTATTCTTCTTTAACAGCTGCTCATACTTTTTCTCTCCAGGATGAATTTACATAGGCTTATTTCCTGCCTGAAGGAAACATCCATTTGAGAGAACAGCATTAAGACAGTTTAGCATGAAACAGTGAACTGAAACAAACCAAGGAATTTTTCTCTCCCCCACCCCCAAGTCAGTAACTTTCAAGACAAAATGGAAGGAGCATAAAATTGAAATTTGGCAAGAAACTAAAACCTCATTCAGAAAAGCTTTTCTGTATTCCCTCAAAAATGCATTTTAATTCAAGTGAGTGATAAGAGTCTGGAAGTGCTGTTTCACAAGCACGCTGTACAAGCTGTATAAAAGTTTAATGGATGGGAGGTGGAGGGAAAATTCAGCTAATTTGGCAATTTGATGAGAAGGTGAATCAGTGCTCTGAATTTACTCTGTACTTCACCCACGAATGGGATTTGCAAAGCCTTTAAGACTCGAAGACAGCTGTTCCCTGCAGAACTCCCAGAACCAAAGACGTCCAAGAAATCCTTGTAGACTGTGTCAGACTCAGGTTTGGTGAAGGCTGATACATAACCAAGTATTTTTTTCCAGGGTGAAATTTCTCTTAATAGCAAAAGAAAAAAAAAATGGCATGCAGAATTTTTGCTTAATGCAGGTCACACACATCAGGAAATACCAATCTTCAAGAACCTTGGGGAGTGGTGAAAGACAGGCCTTGGAAAAAAAATGTTGTGGGATATTATAGCTATTGAGAAAGGGTGAGAAAAAAAAAAGATGGATTTTTCCTTTTTGCACTCGAATCACCATAAATCCCTACCTGCTGGTAGAATGTGATACAGTCACACAACCTGGTTAAAAACATGGAGTACATGGGCTCTGAGGCTTAACATGAGAACCGCACACATGAGCAGTGTTTCAAGGCAAACAACACAAGCAAAGGGATCAAACTTCAGAGTTGACAGAATCCCACGCTAAGGTCAGTCTCTTCACTTGTATTCATGCACAAAAGGAACATGAGAAACACTGAAGTGGCATCATGGACCTATTCAGATACCTGTAACCCTGTTGTCACTTAGCTGTACTGACACTATTTGCTCCAGTGATCTTCTCTTCCTCATACAAGTTGCATTTTGCTCTGAGCACAGCTCCCTTCATCAGCATATGCATAATTCTGCACATCAGAGGTACCACATCTCCTTTCATACACCAAGAATGATGACCTTCTGGTAAAGAGCTTGGACTGCCTGTCAGCCAGGGACCTAACCCTGCTTCCAGGACTTCCCCACATGACTGCTGGAAGGACAGATTTTGATGGGTTTTTTTAGAGATGTCAAGGCTGAACTCCCTTAAGTGAAGTCACAAGAAACTGCAGCAACTTGGAGAGCCAAGTTCTTTGTATCTGCATCTCAGTTGTTTGATTTTAAAGTGAGTGCAGGATAACAGGCTAAACTCATCTGGAAAGTCCCAGGATACTGATATTTAAAATACTTTGCAATGCCAAATTCCACTGCTCCAACAGCTATTCTTCTACACCCACAAAGCTCTGAAAAGTCTGTCTCTGCCTATTAAGAAAATTTAATAACACCAAGTTTACAAGCACACCATTAGCATGTCCACAGCTAAATTTACTGCTACAGAGATTTATGATGGGTATCACACACTTCAGGGAAAGTCTTAAAAAAAAGTTTACCAAAATGCAGTTTTTCACTATTCAATAATATCACTAGCAGTAAGAACCAGTGTTACTGCCCATCATTTTAAACAGCACCAACTTCTAATAAAAGATTATATCTCTAGACACTGACTTGGTGAGCAAGCTGCTAACACTCAGAAATAAAATAGATGCTGCCAAGTTTAAATAGACAAATGTTCTGAGGAAGAGTTGATCCTCTCCAAGATTTCATTAGCTGCAGAAGGAAGAAGCCTCCCAGGCATGCATTTGTCAGCCAACATATATGCCACTCAGGTGTGCTCAGTGGCACATCACATCCAAATTTCCCAGCATTAGCCAAGATATTTGCACTCAATTGAAAATATTTAAAGGGCATTCTTGAGAAATGAAAGCGTTAAACATTAATCAGCAGCACTAGAAGCAACTACTGCACAGAAACCAACCACAGGAAAGTGTGAACTGCTTCCACATGAAACACTCCATATGGTTTGGGTTGTTTTTAATACTCCAGAACAGCCAAAAGCAGTGGGAACCATCTCTGCCCTCCCCTCAAATCAGCAAGAAAAGCAGCCACACCACTTTGATAACAACCATGTATTCTTCCCAGCCAGCCTCTTCCACTACCACTTGGCTTTGTATGTCCTCAGCTTCTTTGTGCATTTTATCCTCCCATCATGAAAGCACTCAAACTACGCAAAGACACACACACAACTACTTACCAAGAGGTGAAGATCAACTCAATTTAGCCCTATTCTAGTAAAGTGATGGTATCAAAGGTCTTAAAGAAATGAGACGTGCCAAGTGTTCAAAGAAAAGGTGGTCTGGATGTAGGAGTAACCTGGCTCATCAGTCTCACTCAGGAAAACACAAGAGGATATATTTGTCTGTGTCCAAGCAGTTGAGAAATTGTGGTACCCAGCATCACCTACCTTAGTGCTCAAGCAGACCAAGTATTATGAATGACCTCTACTAGTATTATTTTATAATCTACATTTGCCAAAAGATAATTTTATGTAAGCTTTAACATAATATAAAACAACAAGAACAAAAAAAGGCTTTCCTACCAACTTTAAGTGAAAAAAGCTTACAAATGAGCACACACAAAGCAAGTCTTCAAATGAATTAACCAGTGTGAATACTGGGAATATGCTGTAGGCAACAATTTTGTTTAGCTAGGCTGAGGGGAGGAGTGGGAATCCGTGAGGAAATGCTAAAACAAAACATATGGCACCAAAACTGAAGTCTAAACACTCAATTTAGTTCTCAGGCAGTTATATTTTATAGAGTGTAACATTTTTCTTGAATGGGTTTTTAATAGTTAGTAATATGAAACTGGCTGCAACTAGCACCTAAGGCTCACAGGTGAAACTCAACACCACAATTCAAAGGAGAAACCTAGAAAGTTCTCATTGGACAAGAGCCTCCCCTTCCAGCTTGGTTTTTACATCCAAAGACTTGGATCATATCTGGTGAGCACTCACAGACTGCTCTTTTGCAGTGGCAGCAGTGCTTTTTCAGCACCACCCAAGCTTGAGATGGGTGACCATAGACGTTGTGATAAAATGTGGGGAAGCAGAAACCTTAATTCTAAGGCATTCCTCTGTATCTGCAAAAGAAAATTTCTCCCACGTGGTCACACATGTGCTCCCATGTACAGCTCAAGAAGGACATGGCTAGAAATCTAAATACTCAACTGCAAAAGATCAATATGTTCACAGGCAAAGCCCAACTCAAGAGCTACACAAAACACAGTCATTAAAAAACTTGATTGTTCACTAAATGGCTACTTCAATTTTCAATTTAAGCTTGACATCTGAGGGGTGAAGAAACTCCCACCACATCTGTTTGTGCAGCCTGCATTGTCCTCATCACTATGCAGGAATCTGTCAGGGGAGAAAGGGCACAGGAACAGAGCGAGGGAGCACTCCCACCACTAATTTATCTTCTGTTTCTGGCACAAACTGTTCACAGCAAGGGGATGCTCTTAAATCAAACAGCCACAACCAGCACAGCTCTCATCTTTCCAAAAAAGTAGCAAAATGAGAATGACCCAGATCCAGTCAACTTCACTACCACTACCAGGAATATTGAGATTCTAGGGAACCTACATGTGTATCTGATCACAAGCAGCACGAGGTAATTTTTTTTTTTTTTTTTTTCAGGCACCAAGAAGATGACTGCTGTGATTTATATGCAATCCAGGCTCAGTCCACCTTCACAACCACCAGCACAGGCTACATTTTTATTTTAAGATGAAAATTTAGATATCTCCAGAGGAGGTATTCACCTGCAAAGACTACGCTGGGCATACATTTCATAGGAATGCTTTATTAATTGCTTCTTCTACCCCACCTCCGTTTTATCCTTTTTTAAAATTAAAGTCAGGTTTTGATCCTGAGTAAGGTTCCTTGATTCAGTGGAACAGAAGTTGGTTAACCTAAGGACACTAGTCAGCAGTTACTAACACTAACCAAGTATGGTAAATGCAGCCATTAATTCATAGCTTTATAATGGCATGAGTCATCTCCAGTGCTGAGTAATCAATTTTTTTCACTATTAGCCAGAATATCAGGAGGGCAGTTTTACAGAAGTTCTCTTTGCAGGTAGAAAACTTGCTCTTTCAATACCTGCACCAAAGCAGTACAGAGCCATCCACATCAAATGAAAGCCCCACGTGGGTTTTTTCAGGCAAAAGCAGCACAAATTAAGGAATTGGACTACACATGAATTTCCCTTATTCTGATGTGGAAAAATAGCCAAGCTGGTAATCTACTGGCTGCCAGACTCTAAATGTAAAGAGCAACGTTTTTCATCAGGAAACAAGTTAAATCCTTTAAAAGCACCGGTGCAAGGTTCATCTCTTTCCACACCAGGACGTCTCTTTGTTCTCTGCTGGAAGACTTTTACAGCTCTACAGAAGCAGAGCTCAAACAAAAAGAAAAAAACCTTGAGGTTTACAGGAGACACGGAGCAGGAGGCAAGGCAGTCGAGCTCAGTTAACACAGTGACATTTTGTCCCACAAATCATATACGTGCTAGGAAACTGGTGTCACATCTCCATCCAGGACACTGGCAGACACACCAATGTTTGAAATTAGTAATGGTGGGGGGATGGGAAAGTTAAAGAGAAATCATATGCTTGCAATACACACATTTCAATGTAACCTCCGCTGCACACCGTAACGCCAACACAATTTTTCAGTGAGCAGGCAACATCCAGAAAGTTGGTTTACAGAGGAACAGGGAAATTATATGGAGGAAATTAAGTACTTCTTTCTCGCTTTCTCCCCAAGTTCTGTCAGTTAACACAAGACAACATATCTCTGCACTCCTCCTAATTACTTTGAGGCTGTAGGATGTGCGTCTCCAGCGGCAAGTTCTCCCAAGAGCAGAAGTGTATTTACATTCCCTTTTGTCTCCATCCCACCCTGCTCTCCTGCTACAAAGAATCAGATTGTCCATTCACTCCTATGGGAGGATACTCAAGCTCAAAAACCTTCATTTGCGCTACCAGAACACCCCTTCCCAGGCTCCCAAGGGGAAAACAAAAAAAAAAAATAGCATTTCCTACACACACGGATGCAGTTCCTCTTCCCTGGGATATGGGTAGCATGTTCTCCCCCTTCCTCCCCACACCTTTATCTCCTCAAAGAGGCTGAACGTTATCCTCCCCAGGGCGCTTTTTCCAAAGGAGGTTTAAAGGACTGATCTGCAAGATTACACGTTCCCTCTTTCGGGGGAGTTTGTCTTCTTCCTAAAGCACTGGTGCTCCCACTGAGCAAAGGGAGAGGACAATACCTGATCCGACAGAGCAACAGGGATTTTCAGAAGGATTTCCCCCCCTCCATAGCTTTAGTTCCTTCCTACTTTTAAACAATGCCAAGAATTTAATCTCTTAAAACAGCATTTTCACAAACTCTCCCACCCTCCTTAACAGAAAACTAGTCTCTCCATGAGGCAGAGCTGGAAGGCTGAGCATGATAGCACTACACCATTTATAAACTTCAAAATACAAGCGCTCCACAAAGATTACTCTAAAAATTAACGTCCTTCCTAAAAGCCTTTGTCCAGGAGCCTGCCCTGCCACCTCCTGCTTTATTTCATGCCTCCGGAGAGCGAGATGGGCAGCACTGACCTTAGAGTCACCTGTAGCACCACCTCAGATGTGTCACATACGTGCCCTAGGGCAACATATCCCTCGAACACACATCCCAGCAAAATGGTCGAGACAGCCAATAAATCAGTACAGCGAGAGGCCTTTAGGTAACTGTGCAGCTTAAAGTTAAGAGAGAGCGAGGGAGAGAACAAAAATCATTTAATGGAGAGAGCAAGGGCTGGGGCCTCGAGCCACGAGGACAATGAATGAAAATTCACAGCAGCAGCAAAAACCCAGGATAAAAGGCTCGTCCAGCGGCACTACGAAACCCTCCATCCCCTGCACGGACCAAACCAAGCCAGGGCTCTCAAAGTGCCGGCAGAGCAGCTGCACGCACACACACACACACACACACCCCCCCATAAAGAATGAGGGTGCCCCTGGAAGAAGAAAACCCCTGTGAGCTGTGGAGTTCGCACATCACCTCACACCCAGCACATCCGAACCGACCCGGTGACGGGCAGGCAGAAGAGCCCCTACAGCGTGGAGCCCACCCTGCTCCGTCCCCACGGGGATTTACACACACACACACACACACACAGAGGAGGCGGGAGAAGCCCCTGCCAGGCAGGTGTGTGTGTGTGTCTCCCCCAGGACTGCCCCACACGTCTGCCGGGCAGACCCTCTCCCCTCCCCATGGGTCCCTCGAGGCGTGAGGAGGGGGAGCAGCCCCAGGGGGAGCGGCAGAAGCGGAGCCCCAAGCCTGGACACGCACAGCCACGGCGGGTGGGGTGTGGGGCTGAACCCACCGACAGGAGTGGAGTGTGGGGGGTGGGGGGGAAGGGGGGGAAGGGGGTGAGACCCCCCCCCAGCAGGCGTTCCCTGGTGGGAGCGGGCAGAGCCGCGCTCCGTGAAGAGGTTCCCCACAAGCACTCGGGGCGAGGCGCCGGGGGGGGGGACACAAACGCTTCTCACACCCTCCACACGCACGGGGAAGGGAGACAGGCTCTGCCTCGTCGAGAGGAGGGTGTGTGTCAGTGCCCCCACCTCAGCTGCGGGGGGACAAACCCCCTCCACACCTCCCGCTGCTCCCAGCGGGAACCCCCCCCGGGGAAGGGAGGGGTGCCCTCCACACACACACACACACACCCCCGGGGAGAAGAGAACCCCACCTTCCCTCAGGCCCCGCCGCTACTCACCGATGACCTCCTGCAGCTCGTAGTCATCCTTGTTGATAGACCAGGGCAGAGCGCTGGGGTCCTCGGCCATGGCCGCGCCGCGCCCGCCCGCTCTCGGCGCCGCGAGGGGGAGCGCCGCGAAGCAGCGAGGGAACGGAGAGGACAGACGCTGCCCTGCCCTGCCCTGCCAGGCCCGCCTGCCCCCGACCCCCCGGCCCAGCCCCTACCCGGCAAGCGGCAGCCGCAACAACCCTCCTCCGCCGCTACCGCCGGCCAAACTTCGCCCGCTGCCTCCACCTGCCCATGCCCAGAGCGCGCCCGCGTCACCCGCGCACGCCCCGCCCGCCCCCCCGGGGGAGCCGCCCGCCGCCATCTTGAGCGTGGCCGCCCTCCCCTCCCCCGCCGCCGCCGCCGCCTCACGGTTTATCCGGACCCCCGCCGTCCCCGCCTCACGGGATGGGCCGGCGCGGCGGGGCTGCTGGAAGCGGGCGGCGGAGGGAGAGGCGTTAAGGAAGAGAAAAAAGGAATGGGGAAGGGGGAGGGGGGGTGTGCCACACACAAGATGGCGGCCGCACACATCGTCCCCCCCGCCTCCCTCTGGGGAGGGGGGGCGGGAGAAGACGCTGGTTTAAGCGCCAAGTCGGGCTGTGATTGGCTGGCGGCTGCCGAGCGCGCAGCTCCCATTGGCGGAGGGGCTGTCAATCACAGCTGGCGCTGCTGCGGGGTCCCGCCGCCCGCGGGGCGGGGAGCGAAGGCCGAGGAGCGGCGGGCGGGCAGGGGCGGCCCGGGCCTTGCCAAGAGAAGGATTCAAAGCCTGGAGAGTGGAAAGAAACAGGTCCCGGGCACAGCAGCAGCGTGCTCCTCCCGAGCCTGGTAGCAGCTGGCGGGTGTCAACACCCCCGCGGTGGGACAGACACGCTGGAACCGACAGAAGGATGGAGAGACATGGCGCGGCCTTGCTCGGATTCCGTCCCAGGAGGAACGTTTTAATCCCGATCCAAAAGCAGCCCGAGCTCCTGTCTCCCGTTTCCATTCCCCCCCGCCACCCGCAGCCCTGCCCTGAGCAGGTGTGCGGAGCCCGGCGCTTCAGGGACCCACATTCCACGTTTAAAAATAGGCTCCAGGGCTCCGGACGGGATCACAAGGCCCGGTTTTTCCCTTCGCTGCCTCTTGAGGATGAGCGTTCCCCCCCACACACACTTCTCAGCCGCCGGATGCTTCTGCTGGCTGCAATCGCTTCTCCACTCCGCCATGGGGACGTTCAGGGATGTCTCCAGCACCTTCACCTTGTGGTTCGTGGCCCACAAGCCCATAGCTGGAGGAGCTGTGTTGATCTGGATGCATTCAGGTGCTGGCCAGTGGGGGGAAAAAAAGAAAAAAAATCAGGTTAAAAGAGTGAGGAACACGAGGCGAGGTGGTGCTATCAACCTGCAAAGGCTGCTGTCTGTATATTTAGGTATGAAGTGTTTGTGGTTCGGTTTGTTCGTTGTTGTTTTTTTTTCCTGACCTAAAATAGGTAGAACAGTGTGCATCTGTTGCTATCGCCAAGCACAGCAGTAACCGTCAGGAGAAGTGATTGGGAATTTGTGTCTCAGGTTTCACGCTTTTGTGCGGGCCACTGTTCTTGTAGCTCGATGTCAGTCACTACTGTGAGTGAAGGAACATCAGTTATACATATTTTTAGCTTATTAGGACAAATTCCTGAGATGCCTCTGATAAACCAGGCTTTGTAGAAGGCCACTGTGCACTGCCAAATGCATGGTCTGACTTCCAGGACTTTTACTTGTGCTACCTAATGCAGGACACTAACTGCTTCCTTCTGCTCTCGATTTTTTTTGCCCTACAGAAACAAAGAGGCTCACAGTCCCATCCTGCTGCAGAGACCAACAACGATGGTCTCTGTCATAAGGCAGAGCTTCCAACTGAAAAGCTGTTTGTTTCTCCTACTTGTCTGGGTTAAACATTCTTCTGCTGAGCAATTTTTAATATTTACTAAATAGGCTTTAATTGCTGCTCGGAACTGTCTCTATGATCTTTTAACCATCTTATAAAGGGAGTTTATATAGCAATTAAAAACAGGTTTTACCACAGAGCATGCACTTGGGTGGCCAGTGTCATATTTCTGATAACTAGGAGTATGTTAAAAGTGGATCTGAGCCATGCATCACCAACAAAAATAGACTTATATCTGCTTAATTTTACCACAGTGTTTTTAAAGTCAGAACCATCTTTTGAATTCTTTTATCCTCCCCCTGAAGGCAATGCTAAAATTCTATTGATTTAGATGAATGGGACAGGATTAGGCCCACAATAAGCCTCATTCTTTAAGAATTAGTACAGACTTTGATGGAAATTAAAATTTAAAATGTGCACTGACAAGCCCACCAGTAGCCACATGAACATCCACAGATGAAGGCTGTAATTTAGTATTCACAGCTCTGCAGTGAGAAATGCACCTCCACATTTTAAAACCAAGAACTCTCCTCCACATGGAATGTGGGTCCCACAAATGTTGTGTATGTTTTGGGGTCCCTCAGAAGTCAGGTGTTGCTGTTGCATTCCTTCCTTCAGTAGGTTGTTTCAACCTGAGTGTGATGGGGGTTGAAAATGTGGAGCTGGCTTCCACAAAAATCTTAATCCTTAGCCCATTTCAGGTCTCCAGTTCTTTTCTGCTGATCCTACTTTTCCTGATTTGCTGTACTTTGTCTGTCTCGTGTAGGCTCTAAGCTCTTCAGGGCAGAGGAAGTGTCTCTGTTTATAAAGGAGCCTGTGAAGTGGTGCTGCTGGATCAAGGGGCTTGTTGTAATCACAAGAAATTTTAGTGGAAATCTGCAGTGGAAAAGCAGTTTCCTGGTGTATCCACCTCCACTCCAGACCAGGAGGGGAGACTGAGAAGTGAAAAATCTCCAGACCAATAACCAATATAGGTTAGGGGTGGACCTGCTGGAGAGCAGTTCTGAGGAGGAGGATCTGGGAGTCTTGGTAGACAGTAAATTATCCATGAGCCAGCAACGTGCCCTTGTCACCAAGAAGGCCAATGGAATCTTGGGGTGCATAAAGAAGAGTGTGGCCAGTAGGTCAAGAGAGGTCATTCTCTCTGCTCTGCCCTGGTGAGGCCACATCTGGAGAACTGTGTCCAGTTCTGGGCTCCCCAGTTCAAGAGAGACAGGGAACTGCTGGAGAGAGTTCAGGGGAGGGCAACAAAGATGACTGGGGGGTTGGAGCATCTCCCTGATGAGGACAGGCTGGGAGAGCTGGGACTCTTTAGCCTGGAGAAGAGAAGGCTGAGGGGAGACCTTGTTAATGCCTACAAGTATCTCCAGGTGGGCGCAGGGAGGATGGAGCCAGACTCTTCAGTAGTTCCCAGTGACAGGGCGAGGGGCAACAGGCACAAGCTGGAACATGGGAAGTTTCATTTAAATATGAGGAGAAACTTCACAGAGAGGGTGACAGAGTCCTGGGACAGGCTGCCCAAGAGGTTGTGGAGTCCCCTTCTCTGGAGATATTAAGACCCACCTGGATGCAGCCCTGAGTAATGTGCTCCAGGAGATCCTGCTTTAGCAGGGGAGTTGGACTGGATGATCTCTGGAGGTCCCTCCCAACTCTGACAGTTCCATGATCTTCAAGGTCAGGAGGCTTCAGTCAGGACAAAGCCTCAGAGCTGTGTTTCCCATACATTTTAACTTCAGTAGCACACCAGGATGGTTGGAGCAGGCAGTGCCCTCCTCCCTCTGGCACTGGTGTTTCACTGACATCCCCAGGGCCCCTGTTCCCTGGACTCAGGGAGCTGTTGCACAACCAGCAGCACTCACACCAGCCGTCCTCATCCTCCCAAGGCACAGGGTTTCCTGCCTTTGTGGGCCAGTTACTGTTTCAGTTAAACTCATGAGCTCTCTCCAGCTCTTTGCCTTTTTATTTCCCCATTCATATAACACTAGCTATAGTAAAACTGATGTTTAATGCATAGATTGGAGAGTCTAATACTCAGTGCTTAGGAATTACTAGCTTTAGTACCTATGTAAGATCCTTGATGGTTAGTGTATTTTATCATCACAAGTGTGACTATAAACCAAATTCATTTACACTTGGGGTGTAGAAAACTACTTCAAACTCCAGTTTGGTTATAGAGGCACTGCAGATTTCATCTCACTACTTGTGTAGACGCTCAGATACATAATTTTCTTCTTGCTACAGTTACAGTCAAAGTTGCTTTTCCAGAACAGCCATGCAGAGGCATTTGCTGTCACAGCTCAGTTAGTTGTGTCTGAGGCCAGGGCATTTGTTGCCACACAGCTAGTTAGAGGCTTTTTAAGGCACCATAAACTGCTGTTTGCAAGTGACTGTGCATTAGCTGGCAGGATTCTCTCAGACAATAGCTGTTCATGTGCTTATTGAACTGCTTGGTACGGGCAGGGTTGGCTGGAGCTTGGGGAGCCCAACACTGCCTGTCTTCCTGCATTCGGGGCGAGCGGTGGTGGCAAGCAGAATGCCTGACCTTGTTTCACTGTGCTTGCTTCATGGAAACACTCCAGGTGGATTGGAGGCACCTTACTCTATCAAACAACTGCTGATTATTTCATGACGTACAAGGCAGTTTCCTCTCCAGCCAACAAAGGCAGGCACCACACTTATCTCTGGGGACTTCTCCTGGCAGCTTTGCTTTGGGTTTTGAGAAATGAGGTGAGGACTATGCTGTGGAGGAAGGAGCGGTGATTAAAAACCCTCCAACTGGAGCAAGTTTTTAATTATGATTGTTTTCAAAACACAAGCCAAATGCCAGTCTGAACCACACCGGCAGTGATCTCCTGGACTGCCACGGATCTCCGCCCGGTCCCTGAGTGTGGGTGTGCTAAGTCATTTTAAATTCACCTCTGAGGTCACTTTGAAGTCAAGTAGCTGAAGGCCCGGTTTTAACAGGTGGATTCTGGTTCTCACAGTATGTTTACTGAAACCAGCTCTCACCCTGCAAACACACTTCTTATCCCATCACTGCTGCCTCTCAGCAGAAAGCTGTTGCTGTTCTTACTTCCTCCACTGAAAATATCCCTCAGATTTTTAAGCTCCAGGAAACAAGGAGCTTATGGCCAAGCCAAGTTTTTTCTTCTTACTCTTTTCTTCTCAGTTTATGATGTTTCAGTACACAAATGGAAAGCCAGTTAACCCCCTCTGTAACAAATTACAACTTTGCTGCCTCCTTCAAATCTCATATAAAACCAATGCTATGTTTAAGAAATAATTATAACAAGATCTTGATTACCACATACCTGAACCACAGTTTAATAATGAGCTCTTGCTCTGCTCTGGTTTACAATAATGCTTTCTTCATGCTCCTTTGTCTTTACAGAAGCTAATGAGAAACACTTCACATGCCCAATACCTCTTTTCACCCTGGGAATGTCACAGCTTCTAAAGACAGAAGTGTTTTCCCACTGCCCTTTTCTGTGGAGGGTAAATCTCCATCATAAAACATTTTCTAAGCAGCTGAACAGGATGGGGAGCTTGAGAAAGTGTTTCAGAGCTTTTCCCCTAGTTGCTGAATGTGCAAAGTAAGCCTGATCCAAGCATCCAGACCCTGATGGAGAAGCAGGTACAGCTGACCTGTCTCCTCTTGCAGTCTATGAAGGGTGGCCAAGGCCTTGTGGTTGTGTTAAATAAAGCTCTGTGTGTTTATTTCAGACTGTTTTGGATGCTTAGTATTAAAGAAAACTCTTTTAGGAAAATACTTAATCCAGACATAACTCCTGACAGAAATCAGCTTAGCAATGCCAGAGAAGCCACTTGGTGTTGCAGCAGAGAAGTCCCATGTGTCCCTGGGTGCTTAAATCCCCTTCCAAGGGCTGGCCATGGCAGGACTCAACTGAGAAAGTGTCTTTTGGAGGAGCCACTGCTGCTCTCAGGTGATACAGCAAGGATCCTCTGTCAGCAGGGAGTGCTTGGACCCAATTTACAGCTGGCAAACTTTGAAGAAATAAAATAAAACATCTTTTGTTACGTTACAAGGAAGCAAGATGAATTCTCTTAAAAGGCAGCAAGAATAGAAACCCTAGGAACAGAAAGATATGGTTGAATAAGATTTCATTCACTTCTTGCCATCTGGGAATAAGATTTGTGAGAGAATATTGTTCTTACCTTTACAAATGGCCAATATTTTCTTCAACCCAGCTAAGCTGAGGCCAGGTAAGGTTTGTGGTTCACATTAGCAGATTCTAATGACATGAGTTTACAATAATAGTCTAATAGTTCAGTGTGACTCACAGCTTATTACTCTGGTGATAGGAATGTAAAGAGATCTCATTTGAAAAAAAAATCTATTTGGATAGTTTGCATCCTTTCCTCCCTGCTCATGAATTCCTTTGTCATTGACTGCTGGCTGCTAAAAATAGGATCCTTTTTGTGTTATCTAAAGTAAAGGAAAACCTAGAATCAGAGACAGCAGGAGGGGACCAAGGTCCTTAAAATACAGAGCCTCCAGGAAATATTTGTAATGAAAGACCTTTGAGAGTGCAGGAATGTTTCAAAAGATGAGAACAATCTCAGGCTGGGAGGATACTTTGCAAGAAGAGTTAACGAAGCACACCAGCTCCCAGCTTTGGTATTTTGCACCATGGGGGTGGGAAGATTAATCTCTCTTATCAGATATAGTACCAAGCTGCAGTTCCATCTTGGAGAAGCTGCTCTACTTCAGCAGCAGGAGAGGAAGCTTCAGGGAACAGTCCAGGAGCTGTTCTAGGAGCTGACATGAAGCCAGAGAGGAGCCACAAGAGGGGATTCACTAGGAGTCACCTGCAGTCATACAGATCTCTTAAGGACAGCAGTAGGAAACTGGGCAGACACAAGCAAGATATCTGTGAGTTAAATGGATTCCCACCACCACCCTCTGAAAGAAAAAAATCCACGTGGCAGCTCAGAAACAAACCTCTGAAATGTGAAATCAGGGAAAAGCAAGGAAAGCTGTCACAGAGAATCACAAATTTATTTAATTGAGGAAAAAAAAAAAATCCACTGCTGCACAGTTTGTGCAGATTGCAAGCTGAGAGAGAGATCCACAGCTCCTGAGGGCTGAGCTGCAGGCACTGTCTGGGGAAAGGTAGGGAAAGCAAAATTTCACCACTGGCAATTCGAAGTGTGCTGAGTGCTTCCTCTTCAGTCCCAAACAATTAAAATCGATGGCAGGATGCTAGGTAACAAAAGGAAATGACTGATCAATATGCATGTCTTGGAGCTGAAGAAAAGCCCTGTCTGCCAGAGCAGCATGCTGATGAGGCAAGATTCCTGAGAGCCCAGATAGAGAATCTTAAAAGCTTCCACTCCCTGCCGTGCTCAGACAATGCCACGGAGCAGAAGCCAGATGAGATGCTAGGATAGGTCAAGTCACCAAGGAGGCTAAAGAATAACTTGGGGAAAAAAGAGAATACTTATTTTTTTTACTAAACAGCTGTAGAGTAAAAACTGTGATGCTTCTCTTCCTTACCTTTCTAAAGATCTCAAAAGCCCTTCATTGATGCTAAAATATCATGTTCTTTGCATCCCCATGTGCATTTTTAAAGATGCTGAGACACTGACATTTTAAGGCCAATGTCCATTCTAGTCCTCAGCTCAAAGCACTTGAGATCTCATTCCACATGTATTTCAGTTGGGAATGTCTGCCAAGTGCTGCCAAAAATCAAACACTAAATCTTCCACGATTTAGTAGGTTTAAATCAGTCACCCAGATTTCTGAACACTTTTGAAGATGTTGTTGTAGAGCAGTCCACAGGGTTCACCCTGGCTCTGGCAGGACAGGGGATGGCACATGGATCTTCAGGTCTTTGTACCCAGTTTTGCTCTCCCAAATGGCATTTTTTGTTTCAGAGGCAACAGATCCCAAACTGGCACACAAGCAGTTAAGCACCTTAGGACTTGCAGCTCTTACATCTAGTTCAGCTGACACAAACAGAAGGCCAACACAGCTGAAGATTAGAGCCAGAAAAATGCTGCAAAAACTTTGTGAAAGTTCAGCCCCCACATTTGCCTGGATGTGTTTCCTGTGAGTCCTTTTCCTAACTTTAGCATCCTAAGCAGTGGATAAAGACCCGTTTCATGACCTCACGAGTTTGATTTCATGAACTAGCAAGACCAGATCATAGGGTTGAGCCTGCATGTTCTCCCTGGGCTTGGGGCAAGGGTTCTGCTCCTCCTGGTCCTGCACCATCTGCACCTGGTCCTGCATCCTGGGGTGTATTAGAAAGGGTGTGGTTAGTAGGTAAAGAGAGGTTCTCCTCCCCCTCTATTCTGCCTTGGTGAAGCTGCATCTGGAGTATTGTGTCCAGTTCTGGGCCCCTCAGTTCAAGAAGGACAGGGAACTGCTTGAAAGAGTCCAGCACAGAGCCACAAAGGTGATGAAGGGAGTGGAACATCTCCCTTGTGAGGAAAGGCTGAGGGAGCTGGGTCTCTTTAGCTTGGAGGAGACTGAGGGGTGACCTCATCAAAGTTTACAAATATGTAAAGGGTGAGTGTCAGGAAGATGGAGCCAGGCTTTGTTCAGTGGTGTCCAGTGATAAGACAAGGGGCAATGGGTGCAAACTGGAGCATAGGAGGTTCCATGTAAACATCAGAAAAAACTTCTTTACTGTGAGAGTGACAGAGCCCTGGGACAGGCTGCCCAGAGAGGTTGTGGCGTCTCCTTCTCTGGAGACATTCCAAACCCACCTGGACATGTTCCTGTGTGATGTGCTCTGAGTGATCCTGCTCTGGCAGGGGGGTTGGACTAGGTGATCTTTTGAGGTCCCTTCCAACCCCTAGGATCCTGTGATTCTGTGATCTCACCTGCTGCCTCCTCCGCAGAGCCCTCCTGCTCCCTCAGAAAGGAGCAGTTTCCACCTGACAAGCCTGAAGGTCCCCTGATCCTTGCCCCACAGGTTGGCACCAGCCTGGCAGCTGCTTTGCCCAAGCACATGTCAGAGCTGAGAGCCCTATGAAATCCATCTGGTCCAGGAAGAGTCTGGATCCTTGGCTGTTGAGGAAACTGGCACGTTCTACCCAGCACCTCTGTGCTACCTGCCATTGCCACCTGCCTCCTCACCCTGGGGAGCTCCACGTTTTCTGGGAAGGGGAGGTTTGCCAGCACAGCACAGAGGAGCTGTGCTGCCCTCAGGCCCAGCCCCAGACACCACACTCAGCTGTCCCCACTCGGTGGGGCAGCAGGAAAGGAGGGTGTGCAGCTGGAGGAGGAAAACAGTTCCAACTCATCTTCTGTAGTTAAGTGTTCCAGGCCAGCTCCACCAAAACCCAACCTAAACTACTCCAGGAACTGGGGAAATTGGAACCAAAGCCCCTCCATCAGGTGCCAACCAGGAGAAACCCCAGGTACAGCTGATGAAGTGTCCGTGCTTGCAACTCCAGGGGCACATCCCCAAAGCACAGCTGCTGGTGCACCTTGACACGCCACAGCAGAAACCATCTTATCCAGCTGAGATGGAATGAACTGGAGGGCACAGGCAGCCCCAACCTCTGCCACTGCATGGGCCGCTTTGTCAGGCAGGAGGGAAAGGCACGATGCTGAGCCAGGCTCTGCTGCAGGAGCTGAAAATGCCTTCCTTGTAAATCAGACTTTGGAACAGCTTAACACTTAAAATACACCCTCAGTTGATTAAACCTTGGCAGAGCTGCACAGCTCCAGAGTGGATGCAACAATATCCATTCTCCTGACTGCAGATTTTGCTACAAAATAAACAATTTCACCCAGCAGGACTTGATAGTCCTTATTAAGAAGTCTGGTCAGGTTCAAAGTCATCTCAAAACCCTGGTGGGGATCAGGTGAACCAAAAATGGCTGTAACACAGCACCCAGAAAAAAGTACCTTTAGAGAAATATTTGTACTACATGCCTAGTTGTCTGGTAGAACACCAATAGGTCTGACAGAGGTGCTTTTTAATCAGCTCTATCAGCATGTTTTCCAGTGATGTGAACCTTGTAGGTTTTGTTTCTTTTTATTGCCTTATTAAAATAAGTCTCCAGGATGCTCAAAGAGCATTTTTTCCCCAGCCATTTTTCTGCATAATTGCATTTTCTTCCCTATCCTAATTTTCTTCCTGTAAACGTGCCCTCTGGACCAAGCAGTGCCTGGATCATGATAAAGCAACTCTTTTCATGCCAGCCCAATGAAGAACAGAATTGCATCTGTCCAGGGGCTGGACCACCTCTCACCATCCATCTCTGAAGCTTAGAACATTTTGCAGCAGTTACTGAATTCCACCAGGTAAACATTGACCTCCAGTAAATGAGGAGATGGAGCTGATGTTCCTCATTGGAATGAGATAGAGGAGAGGACTGGGAGTATTTTTTCTGGTAGAAGAGGAATAACAGAAAAAGATACCACAGCAGGACCCCTTGATCCCACCTCAATCTGAGCTGCTGCCAAGTAGAGGCAAAAAACATAAACTGTTCCAAAAATGCAAAGAGGTGCAAAGCTGCAGGGAAGGTGATGGGATGCCAGCACTTCTGGGAGTGGGAATCTCCTGACTGGCTCCTCTTGCCAGTGATTTCTACCTCAAATAATGTATTCAGGGATGGTTTCCATATCCATATGGGGAATATCGTCCTGCAAGAGGCTTAGCACATTGCCCCTCCTGTTGTGGAGCTCGTGTGCAGCTCATCCTTGACCCCAGGAATTCCTTCCAACTGACACTTCCATGATTCTGTGATCCTTCATCTATTCCTGTAGCAGCAGGGCCTTGGCCCAGCAGCTGCTGGGTTTGTAAGTTATTTCCCTGGCTTGGGCTGACTCTGAGCCAAAGGAACTGAAGCTGGCAAAATGCTGCAGGTCATTGTAGAGTGACAGAGACCCTGCCAGGGCCTGGAGAAGGAGCTGCTGGCCAGTGTCCCAGCTGGCTGGGGCCACAGTGGGTGCATCAAAAGAAGAGTGGCCAGCAGGTCAAGGAAGAGGATTGTCCTCCTCTAGTCTGCTCTTGTGAGATCCCCCTGCAGCAGTGGGTCCAGTTCTGGAGCCCCCAGCACAGGAAGGACAGGAGCTGTTGGAGCAAGTCCAGAGGAGGCCATGATCAGAGGGCTGGAGCAGCTCTGCTCTGGAGACAGGCTGAGAGAGTTGGGGTGTTCAGCCTGGAGAAGACTCCAGGGAGAACTTAGAGCACCTTCCAGTGCCTGAAGGGGCGTCAGGAAAGATTGGGAGGGACTTTGGACAAGGGCAGGGAAGGAGAGGACAAGGAGCAATAGATTAAAACTGGGAGGGGAGACTGAGGTTAGACATGAGGAAGAAATTTTTCCCTGTGAGGGTGGTGAGACCCTGGCCCAGGTTGTCCAGGGAAGCTGTGGCTGCCCCATCCCTGGAAGTGTTGAAGGGCAGGTTGGATGGGGCTTGGAGCAATCTGGGCTGGTGGGAGGTGTCCCTGCCCACGCAGGGGAGTTGGATTTAGATGATCTCCAAGGTCCTTTCCAACCCAACCCATTCTGTGATGATGAAGATGATGAAGACCTGGCTTCATCCCCTCTAGCCTGTTGGGTGCCAGGGCTGAAGCAAGGCTGGGACGGTGACAGACAGACACAAAGCCAAAAATGAGACCTGCAGAGGAACCACAGGTGTCTGAAGTACAATTCCTTGATAATTTTCCTCCTAACACGACACAACTTTTGCTCTCCCTGTCTGGGCACGGCCAAAACCTCCACTGAGGAAGCAGTTTGGACAAAACAAGAAAACAAAAAAAGAACTACCTGTTTTATTTCTCACTAAATTTCATCTCAAGACCTTGTATTTATTCTCTGATGCCCCAAGAAGGAGATTCAACCTGCTGGGTTTTGATTCTTTATTCTAAAATGTTTTCAAAAGTAGCAAAAGTTTGGTTTCTTGAGGAGGAAAAAAACCACAGAATGGTTTACAGTTTTCAGGATGGTTATAAAACACACATGCTTTTCCAAATATTTGTACCAGGATAGGAAGTAATATGAATATATGCATCTATATATAAAAATAAATGATTTGGTACCAACAGATTAAACTATGACAATTTCAGTGAAGGAAAGTGGAAAAAAAAAGTAACATCACAATCTTCTAAATCCCTTTTTTAAAGGTGTTCCAAGTTTTTATCTTCCACTGCATGTGAAAGAGGGGAGGAGAACCACAAATGCCACTGAAATATGTTTCCAACAACTGGGTTTTGTGTCATTCACAGATGTCACCCTTCATCAAGTCACCATGACAAGACAGACAGGAAAATGTCAGAAGTGCATAAGCTCTGTTTTTTATATAGAAAAGGATACGTAAAGCACATATTTTACATTTTAGGGCTGTTACTTCACTTCACCCCATAATAATTAGTTTGGCCTACAATAAAATTGTAACTCATTGCAATAAAGCAACAGTCCAACAACAGGAACACTTGCCCAGCATCCAAAGCAGGCAGACAAAAAGGCCAGGGCACAGAGAGCAGGGTGATAACCAGAACCCACTGGAGCACTGACACCTTCCACAATTAACTGGAATGTTTAATCTCTCTCCTGCAAGTCAGATTCAGAAATTCAGCTCGTTCCTGCCTCTCCTTGCACAAGCAGCACCTTCCCTGCTTGAGGACCACCCGCTCCAAACATTATTTTTGCTGCTGTTGTTTTTTTCCTCATTTCCAACATCCCAGCCCCAAACCACCCATCAGGACTCGTGCTTTTTTTTGGTACAGCCGCCTGAGAAGAGGGTGCCAGGGGCAGGGGAAGCACAGCCAAGGAGCCCTCGCAGGGTGCCAGCACGGGCCATTGCCTCCCTCTAGTGTCTGCAGCCGCCGAGCTGCTCCCGCAGGAGCTACCAGAGTCCTTCCAGCTCTGGAAACAAGAGGAATCTGGTTTTGTCCTGCGAGTAATGACCCATCATTAATGTTTATAGACAGAGTATGAGAATTCACCGAGGCCCGGGAGCGCCTGCTGATGAGGCAGCCTCCAGAAACCCTTCTATAATTAACATTTAACCATTATGCAGAAACCCCCAGGCAAGCAGCTGCCTCTGCTTCTGCAGGAGAGGCCTGAGGGCAGCAGGACAGGAAGATGAACTAGTTAGAAACCCCTCATCAGCTTAACGTTTCTCCTCCCATGCCCATGGAGTTCTCACTTGTTCTAGTAAGGCAGAAAGGTGCAAACATCACCTGGGCACGATGGCAGCACTTCCATTTGTAGGAGGGACTGAAAAACACCCAGCTCGTGGGTCAAGGGCTGGTCACCCTCAGCCAGGAGGAGCCAGCAGTGGTGCAGGGACAGGACTTGGCAGAACCCCTGGTAAGGGCCCCTTCACTGACAGGGTGGGTGAGGGAAAGGCAAGAGCACCCTTGTGTCTGTATCTCAGCCCTGGTAATGCTTTAAAACAAATCCTTAATGAAAAATAAAAATCAATCCCATCCAGATGCAACCTAAAAAATGTAAACTAGTAAAACACGAAGCTGTAAAATCAACACGAGTCAGTGGCTGAAGGAATGAGTGAAGTGGCAGTTCATGCAGCTGCAGATAAACAAGCAAAATTCTTCACTTCCCAATTTATAAGGTCAATATTTAGAGCAAATCTGTTTAATACACCAACAGGTCACTTTGAAACGCTGCTTTGGGCTGAACTCTTGCCCCCCACCCCAGAACTGATGAGATCCACTGTGATCCTGCAGGATTCCAGGCTGAGTCTAACAAGCAGAACAGCATCCATGTTGCTCCTAGCCTTACTCACATAAATACATTCATGGTCATGGGGATTAATAACTAAAATATGCTCTTTTCTATTAATGTAACATTAGTCTTTAAACAGCCCAACTGACAACTTAATACACTCAACATTGATCCCTGTAGCTTTTAGGCCTCCTGAAAGCTGATGTGTTTTGGAAGCCACTTCAAGGTGAAACCATTTGAGATCTAGGTTGTGGAATCCCTCTCCCTGGAAGTGTTCAAGGCCAGGTTGGATGAGGCTTTGTGCAACCTGGTCTAGTGGGAGGTGTCCCTGACCATGTTGGGGGGTTGGAACCTGATGATCTTTAAGGTCCTTTCCAACCCAAACCATTCCATGATTCTATAAGGGAAGGAGCAACAGCATCCTGCACTTTGTGCAGTAAGGACTTTCACTGAAAATCCCTATTTTAGGACTGAATTTCTACTAAAAGAAGGCTCTACTGTAAACATTTCATAAGATCTGGGCATAAAAACACTGGTGTAAGGGCACTTAATCAAATGTGGCCTGAACACAGACAGGCACGACCAGCACGGTACAAGAGTGTGTCTTTCCTTACACTTGCTGCTTCCAACTAGAGGAAAAATAACCACTTAAGGCAAATCTGAGGGACTGCCTCAGAAAACACCAGTGACAAAGGATTCACCCTGTAAAGGAACACGGGGCAGGAATACTGTGATAAAACTTGAGGAGGAAAATATCCACAGAAAATAAACCAAGCTCAATAAATCTGCATTAGTTGTGATTATAAGGATAATTGCTCTAATTCTGCAGATATTGTCAAGAACAGGAGATCATCAGCTGTTCATTTCTCTGCAGTGCTTTGACAATTAATACACACTTCTGCATTTCTCAAAACAAAAACTGAAGGAAACTCTCTACCCTCAGAACAAGTGTGGCTCAGGAGAGCCCACACACGTGGGCTGCAGCACAGGGCAGGGGACATTGTCCCTGACTGGGAACCCCCTGACCAGGCTGCCAAAATATGTCATTCTCACGGCACTGGCTGTTCATAAGGCAGGAAACAGAGTCTAAAACCTCAGTTCCTGCAGCTCTCCAGGTAGCCATAGGATTTCACTGAAATTCTAAAAAAAAGCATCAACCCTAGATATTACTATAGCCACTGAACATCTTTTAAAATAATAGAAAATATTTTTTCAGAAAGCCTGGAGTTTGAGGCTCTGAGGTCTTATCAAACACTTACAATAGAGCCTTCTTGTATTAGACACTCAGTCTTTAAATGTATATTTGCTGTATTTTCAGTGAAAGTGCTTACTACACAAAATGCTGGATGCTGTAGCTCACTGCCTTAAGCAGCAACACCCACACAGTTGTTTTATTTCCCCTTTCAAGTGAAAAAGAAAGTGCTAGAGAAAACCCTTTGCTCCCCGTGACAGGCTCCAAACACCAGCTGCAAGGATCCAGGTTCTAAAGGGGTAGAAGACCCTGTGTGAACGACACCACAGTCCAAAGGCACCACCAGGACAGATGACAAGAGAGCATCTGGCTCTCCTGACCTGGCATCATGGCAGCATGAGGGATTTTGCCAGTCTCATCCAGAACCACTTCTTGGTGCAGGGGTTGGTGTAATCACAGATTGTAATGAACCTCAAGATGCTTGGGAACTCGTTCTTCATGGATTTGCACTTGACTGGAATCAGCCGCTTGAGACGAGCACCTGGAAGACAGGTCAGACAGGCAGGGGATCACATGGAGCCACACTCAGGTCCTCTACCCCACTTTCTCCCCACAGCAGCACACACATCACCAGATCCAGGTTTGCTCCCAGTTTTGTGTCATCTCATTATAATTCAGCTAGCTCTCACCTTGGACAGCAGGTTTCTGAATCCCAAACCCTTCTGCTAAGAATGTTTCACTCAAACATTGCAGGGCCCCATCCAGCCTGAGCTGATGGGAGTGATAAAGGCCCTAATAAACTGCAGACATAAAAGAACAGAGTTTTTTGTGCAATGCAAACAGGAGCATCCAGCCCTGACTGCTTCTCTGTGAGTACCAATCGAAAACTGAGCCTAAGCTGCTTCTAGCTGGTCAGCTTTGCTGGCTTATCTCCAGTTCTTTCTTCCTGCCCTGATGTACAGGCTGCAGATGTTACCCAACAAGGGGCTGCAAGGAATTGCTCTGCTAACACCAACTGCTCTTCTGAGGCATGCAAGAGATGGGAGCCCTCGCCCTGTGGTTGCTACTGCTTGAAGGAGCAGATCAGCTGAAGAGGAATCTCTCCTTTTATCATTCTGCACAGGGACACCTGCTAGCAGCTAAACGACACTGCCCAGCCCGTGTGATGACACTGGACACTGAGTGAGGCAAGAAGCCCAAGATTTTGTAACTGCAGCAGATGCTGGAGTTCTGGAGCTCCCAGAACTTGCCACCAAACCCTTCTGTGTGTTAGTTACTCCACACAAACAAGAACCTCTGTGATTTCTGCAAGCATGCACTTACACGTTTTTACTGCTCACACTCAGGTCATTACAGATGAGCATTTCTTTTCCTGATGTTCTAACAGAAGGTATGATGCCAACAGAAAATAGAGAAGAACTAAAAGGGCTTTGCTACAAATCTTGATGATTAGGGGCTGATGCAACATGCTAGAAATGTTCAATGGATTAACAGCCATCCTATGAAAACACTGTGAAGGAAGATGGAGCTAATCCCTAGCTCTGCCACTGGCATGTCATTTATAAAACCATGTCAGGTACCTCATCTAGAAAAGAGACTCTACATGCAGACACTCCTACAGACACTATATGTCCTCTGCACTGTCAGGCTGAGCTGCACTAACTCCCCAATGACACACCCAAGTGTAGACAACAAGTGGTTAGAGAAAAGCAACCTGAACAGACTTGAGAGAAATAAACTGATGGCTTTGCAGTTCAGAACAAAATACTGAACAGATATCTTCAACCCAAGTTGAACATTCCTTCCCTATTTTGTTTGATCCTTGCCACGAGAGTCAAGGATCTCTGCAAAAAGCTGCAGGTTCATTACCTGCTGCCCTGCTCTCAGCATTTACTCACACCTCGAATTTATTGTAGTATTTTCTCTTCAGGAGCGTATTTCCTGTGGGGGTCTTGAAGCATTTGACAAGCCTATCATGCAGCTACAATGTCTCTGAACAGGCAGCATCAGCCCACTTCATATCTGGAGCACTAGAGCACAGAAAGCTAAGCTGCTCACTCATGGACATGCAGAAGGTCAGTGGGAGGGCAAGGAACCAAGTTCAGGTCCCTGCCTGCACGACCAAATGAAAAAGCCACTGTTAGTTTTACTGGCTGCTTCTAACAGTGACAAATCTGTTTACTTAGTGCAGGGCACTGCACCCAGGGCAAGCCCTGTGCCTGGGTGGACTTTCACACACATGGCATGTAGATCAGTGGTGAGAACCCAGGTCTGAGATCACTGAATCATCACAGAATGGTTTGGGTTGGAAAGGACCTTAAAGATCATCCAGTTCCAACCCCCTGCATGGGCAGGGACACCTCCCACCAGCTCAGGCTGCTCCAAGCCCCATCCAACCTGCCTTTCAACACTGCCAGGGATGGGGCAGCCACAGCTTCCCTGGGCAACCTGTTCCAGTGTCTCACCATCCTCATAGTGAAGAATTTCTACCCAATTTCTAACCTCAGTTTCCCCTCTTCCAGTTTTTATCTATTAGTCCTTGTCCTCTCCCTACAAGCCCTTCTAGAAAGTCCCTCCCCAGCTTTCCTGTAGCCCCTTCAGGTACTGGAAGGCCACTATGAGGTTTCCTTGGAGCCTCCTCTTCTCCAGGCTGAACAGCCCCAACTCTCTCAGCCTGTCTCCATAGCAGAGCTGCCCCAGCCCTCTGATCATCTTCATGGCCTCCTCTGGACTTGCTCCAGATGGAGTAGCTCCCAGTTCTTTGTTTTCTCCTTTCTCACCTGTATTTATCTCATTTGTTTAAGCACATCTGAGACTACTCCACGCTCTGCATTCGTGCAGTGCCCAACAGTACATACAGCACTGATCTCAGCAGGAGATACTGCTGTAATAAAAATTACAATGTTGATCTGCAATTTGAAATGGGATATTTCTGAGAACTTACCTGGGGAAAGACTAAGAGCAAATTTGGTCTGAAAATCACATTCATCACTTTCCAGGTAATCATCTGAAATGACAACCACCATCCTCCGACACCTGGAGATAATGCAGTCAGGGGAGACAAAAAGAAAATGTCAACAGAAATGCTTCTAATTCCCAGTGGTAGAAGTATGTATCCCTCTGGATTGCTCTGGTGGAAAAATGAGCCCACCAGCTGTGTTCCAGCAGGAATTAACTGCAGAGCAGCTACATTACACACAAAAACCTGCTTACAGACACACACTCGTACACTAAAAACAAAGAAATAGCAAAGTCCAGATTGTCTGTGCAATCTTTATTTGATCCTCTGTCTGTTACAAAGAGTGTAATCTTAATTATCTGTTTACATTCTGCCTTTATTGACTGAGCATAATGGGTACTTTTTAATATTAGAATTAACTGGACAGAGCCTTATTGCACTCATATTACTGTGAATTTACCTGATTTCCTAAATTTGAGCTTTATTCTCCAAACTTGTTTACATTAATTTGATGTGCCTGGTTGTAAACTACACATTAGGCTTTTTATGGAAGGCCACACTGTACAACAGCCAGGACAGTGAGGCCTGTGAGGGTCCCCATTTACACCAAGCTACCTGCCTCTGAAAAGCTTATGTTTGAAACCCAAACATCTGCCTTGGGATTTTCCACTCCCTATCTAGAGAGTTGCTTTTACTTCCCACATCTGCCACCACACCTGAGTCCCACATAGGTCCTTGAAGTCAGTGCCAGAGCCAACACCAGTGCTGTCCCCTCAAACTCCACACTGTGGGGTGGAACTAACAGCCTGGAGCTGTATTCATTTCCAAATCACCTCCCAGGATATGAATGCAGGATAGTGAAGCCAAAGAAAAGGGATCCCATGTAAGCAGCATGACTATAGGGCCATCTTCCTTGTGAACACAACAAAGTGACACATTTGGGAACCCTCAAGTCTTCCTTCTGGAGCCAAAGGCACAAAACAAACCCCACAAAGACATCCTTGTGGATTTTTACTGCTTCACTGGCACCACACTACAGCCATCATGTTACAATGACCACAATGTTCCATTACACTCAGCTGTCCCCAACAGCCACAGTTCACTTACCTCTTCTCTATAAGTTCTCCACTGATGGACCACACACACGTTCCTGGCAAGACATCCCGATCAAACACACAGAGCTTCAGTTTGAACTCTGTTTGTTCCAGCTCCCTGATCATCTCCTGGACAAACTGAAGGTCTTTCTGACAGTAGCAGATGAAGGCATCAAACAACTCTGTTCCGTTGCCTGAAACCATTAAAAATGTAGCTGTCATCTTTCACTATAAATCAAGTTAACTCCTGCAGTGAACTTTCACGAGCTCCTATGGACTTTGACTCAGAATCAGAAGCTTTGACAGACAAGCTCTGGCCAAACTCACAGAAATAATTCAACATTTTAGCAGCCCAGCTACTCTTCAGCCCAGACTCCTGTCCATACCAGGGCTGGCAGGAGCTAACACACGTCTGTTTCACAGTCCTGGCTACTCCCATAAATCCACATTTGCTGGCAGGGGTTAGGGAAGGGTAGCTGAGATGCAGACATGCAAAATCAACAACATCCAGCCACAGGGAATCAAGAAGAGAGAGAGGCTGGGAAGAGCCAGAGGGAGCAGAGTACATCAGAGGATGCAACTCAGAGCCCTGATGCTCTGGGATCTCACTGGGAGTTACACAGCTAAAATGTCCTTGTGGCTCTGGCTCCCAGTTCTACAGTTGGGATCACTGAGATTCCAGCTTTTCCAACCAAAACCTTCCTGCAGGCCCTTCATCCAGCAGCACAGAATCATAGAATCATCCTGTTTGGAAAGGACCTTGAAGATCATCAAGTCCAACCATAACCTAAATCCCCCTGCCATAACCTCATTTACCCGTTCAGTGCTTGTATCACATCCCTAAGCACTGTATCTATATTTCTTTAAACACTCCAGGGATGGTGACTCCACCACCTCCCTGGGCAGCCTGTTCCACTGTCCAAGCACTCTTTCAGTAAATAAATTCTTTTTAATATCCAGTCTAAACCTCCCACAACTTCAGGCCATTTCCCCTCATCCTGTCATCCTGACATCTGCTGTCCATCAAGCTACAGGGTGGGCCTTGTCATTTGGAAACTGTGATTTTCATGGCTAAGATGTCCAACTTGGCCACCTGAAGTCACAGACTAAGTAAATGGCCCTGTTTTCCAAAGATGTTAGTGGCTGGCAGCTGTTTATTTAGCACTTATCCCAATATTAACGTGCTGTACTTTAAGGCAATGTTTCTCATCATTAAGTGCCTCAATACTGCTGGATAGTTTCCCACTGTGTTAGTTGGTTTCCATATCAATGTCACTACATAGGTTTTCAAGTTTTCATGCTAGTTAAAGCCTACTACAGTGAAAAAGTAGGTCAGGCTCTAAAAGCTGCTGAAGAAAGTATCCAACGGGCAGGCAGGTCCAGCCAAGCAGAAGGATAAATGGTTGCCAGGTCAATCAGAGTGGGGGTTCTGCTTTAGGGGCACAGCACTAGCTTGGGGGTCTCATCAGGCAAAGCTGCCATCTACAAACACCTGCATATTGTCTGTGGACATTTGGGGAGGGTTAGTGACGTCCCCACGTACAGCAGAGGTGGCACCCGAGTTGGACTAACCAGGGGAGCACCTGAAGAGTGAGCTGAGCTATCTCCATTCAGCCTTGGCTGCTGCTCCCTCCATCACACGGCGTTAGAGGATGTTCACCTCCCCAGCTGCACACACGCTGCACACACAGCCCAGCACACAGCCCAGCACACACACACTGCACACAAAGCCCAGTACACACACACTGCACACACACACCAGCACACACACATTGCACACACACACGCTGCACACACACACTGCACACACACACACACCAGCGCACACACACCAGCACACACACACCAGCACACACAGCCCAGCACGCACAGCCCAGCACGCACAGCCCAGCACGCACACACACAGCACACAAGGCCCAGCAAGCACCCCCCACACAACTGCTTCCCCTCTCCCCTCACTTCACACCCACGCAGAGAAGTGTCTCCTCTCCCCCAGGCTCCCAGCTGTACTTCAGCCCCTGCTTCCTCTTTACCCAGGCAGTTCCAGCTGCTGCAGACAGGGCAGCGTACTTCCCCTCCACTCCAACCCCCTCTGCTTTCAGCAGCTGCTGCTCTGTGCCACAGGACCTATTTCTGAGAAGTCTCCTCCCATGTGCACCCAGAGGGCTCTCTGCCAGCCTGTCTCTGGGTGCAGCATTCCCAGGGGCTGCGTTTTCCTCTCTGCCCTAAGGAACAGGATAAATGAAAACGCCTGCAGACGACCAGCTGAAGCATTCTGGCCTAGGCTGTGAAGCGTCACAGAAAGCAAACATGTTCTCTGCACTTCCCACAGAGAACTGCTGGAGCTGAAGGCAATTCCAACCAGAGGGATCAGGCAGCAATGGCATGGTGGGCACTTACCATACGGATCATCCCGGGTGGTGATGCCCATCAGCTCCAAGGTCTTGGGCACGCTGCTGTCCACTGCTGGCACCTGGAGCGGCTGGTTGGCCTGCTCCTGCTTCCTCTGCAGGTACTTCTTGCAGTCCTCCTCTGCAAAAAGCACACAACCACCACGTGAGGCTCCTGTGATGGTGGTTTTACACTGCTGGAGGGCTCTAGAACAGGAATTGCTACTTCATGGATCAGGGATATCGGAAGGAAAACCCTTGTCTGCTTTTTTAAGTACTTCAAGTTTCCCTCACCCCTTTTTCTTTACCCTCATGATGCTGCCTCCGCCACCTTCTCTAGCAATTAATTCCTGTGTAAATAAGTACTTAATTTAATTTGTTTTAAACCAATCTCCCCCTAGTACATCCCAGGACACTTTAAGCAGCATGCATCATGGACATACCAGGTCTCAGCTCTACTGTCTGCTCTCATCCTTATGCATTTTGGAGTACTGAAAATAATAATTTAAGGGGGAATTCTCATTCAGAAGTCTTCCTATCATCTTTTACTAATAAATGCAGACACACATGAGCTGATTCACACCACCAGCCTCTGTCAACTAGACTGCAGGTGAGAATGAGTACTCATCCACTCACCACGTTCAGGAGAACTATGTAAAGTTCCAAGGAGCTCCTGAAAAAGGGTTTGTGTTGTGCCCATGGAGAGCTTTGTTATCCCAGGGAGAGCAGGTTTGTGCCTCCCCTCTGGGACAACTGAAGGGCAAGCAGCCCTGTCACGTCTGCTGCTGTGAACTCCCCAAACAGGACAGTGATGGGATCTATTATAACCAGATTTTGTTTAAAAATTAATGATAAATTTAAATGTTAAGTCTTTACCGAAGTGGCAAGAAACCCTGCAGCCTCTGCCCCTCTGCAACACGCAATTACAGAAGAACTTGAAAGTAAAAGAAGATTTGAAACCAGGAATTAACAGAAAGATAAAACTCCCTAGAACTTTCTCTTTTACTTGACTTAAAAAAAAAAAAAAAAACCCACAACAATTATCAAGCAGAAAAAGACTGATCACTCAGAGGGTTAGGCTGGCACAGCTACAGATATCACTGATGCAACAGCAGAAGCAAAGGATCTCCTGGAATTGCAGGATGCAGTGGGAGCCTGGTACGCACTGCTGTAATGAGAGGGCTTGCCCAGTTCCTGGGCCCCATCCTCTGCTTCTCACAGTCTAGCATCTCATGACTGGATTATCCTCCAGATAATAAAGTGTCACATCTGGTCAAAGCTTTTCCTGAGGCATTCCTAATCTGCCTCCCCTTCTTCCCTGATCCTGCAGTGGAGAGAATAATCAGACACATTCTTTACCAGCCAGAAGGTTCAGGTTTCAGGTCTTTCCCCACTAAAGCCCAAACATGGGTCCCACCCCTCTGCCAGCTGCCTGTTTCCATCAGGTGTCCACATTCCCTGTCAGGTAAGTCAGTGTCTTTGAAACTGTGATCAAAACTGCTTTCAATTGACCAACAGGTTCAGAAGTTCCACAGGAAGGACTGGCACTGGCACCTTCCATGTGCCCTGGTCCCCTAGGTAGCCAGGTTCACAACCAAAATATCAATGAATATGCAGGAACAGGCAGTTATTTAAAGGCATAACAACCCTAGTGCTCAAAACACTGAAGTGTATTTGCTCTATGTCTTCTCTCCTTGCTTCTCCCAGCTGCAAAAGTAGCAGCTATGCTGGCCTGACCTGCATTTTTCTAGATTGGTGCCCAGAGCTCATCACCACATCCCTCATGGCTGGCACACACCACTCATTAATGTAAGTGTTCTCCTGATTCATCAAGTCAAGCTTCTGCACACACTTGTGATGGCATCGTGCTGTAATCCCAGACCCCACTTATTCCTACAGGATAAAGCTGAGAGCTGGGCAAAGCTGCTGGTTTTATTACAAGCACAGACTGAGAGCTCCATCGGAATGGAACTGCTAGTAGGTCCAGTGAACCTGAAAGGATGAAAGACATTCACTGATTTGGCATGGATTAGTTCCCAGCTGGAAACAATGCCCGACTGTACAAGTCAATGAGAACAAACGACAGTCACAGCTCACTTTGAAGGCCCATCAAGAAAAAGGATGCAAACCAACACAAAGAAGCAGGAAGAAGCCCCTCCAAGTGAAGCTGTCCCACTCCACCCAGCACCTAACACAGTGCAGGCTTTACATTCCTCTAAGGTTCAAACAAAAGGCATTGGAAAGAAAGAATAAAAACATGAAACCCAAAGTGCAAAATTATTAGCATGATGTGAAGGGAGAGGAAACAGACCCAGTAACTGTCAAGCAGGAAAGTAGCACTTCTATAGCAGGTCAGGAGGAACTAAAAATAATTGAGTTTCCACAGGAAAGAGTTAGCACAAACCTACTGAAGCAAAGAGCTTCACATCCCTAAAGATGATTGTAAACCCAAATAAGCTGCTGAGAAAGATCACACTTAGGGCAGATCTGCTGGGATGGAAAAGCTGTATCCTGCAGGTGTTACAGTAACTGCCAGTGTAACAGGGGAGCTGCTAAACAGCCCTGCTGTACAGGGCAGCCTAATGTGGAACTACCTGAGGAGGCAGGAGACCCCAGTTTTCAGCATCCCAAGCATAGCCTGGAAAGGAGCACGCGACAAGAAGGCAGGGAACTGGTTCTGCAGTAGGAACCACAAACCAAGCATGTCCTCTAGAGCTGCACAGCACCAACCAGCTGTGTTTAACAGGGATGCTGTGTCCCAAAGGAGCTTCACTCCTTTGCCCACACAAAAGCATCAGGTGGTTCTTGAGAGATTCCAGTGTCCAAGACATCTGTTATGGGCTAGCAGGTATGACACTGGAGCTCCAAATGACCCGTGTCTATCAGCAGGTAGAGGCTGTGTGGGATATCCTGTCACCTCTCAGATGAGCTGAGAAGCTTTCGTGTGGGCAGCCAAACTGTGCCCCAAATCTGCACCTCCTATAATGAAAGTACAGACCACGGAAACCTCAATACTGATGTTTTCTGCTTCTGTGCTGAATCCCACTGCAGGAGTCCTAACAGTGTACAGACCTTGGTACCAGGAAGCACTGTGCAGAACAGCACAGGCTACTTACTGTCCATTTCCTCTCTTCCTACCAGTGCAAATATCTCTGACTCTTGCAAGAGCTCGGAATGCTGGCAAGAGGTCACAGGCCCTAACTGCAAACTTCAGCCAAAAATAATAAAAGAGAGGAATGGCCATGCTGAGTCTGGCTGAGGGTCCATCTACCCTAGCATCCTGTCCCCAGAAGCAGATGCCTAGGGGAGAACATAAGAATAGAACAAGCATACAGTGATACTTTCCTAAAATAATCTCTCTTTTAGGTATAATCTACAATCTGGTTTTATCATCTCTCTTTTGGACAATTTGCAGTTCAGGAATTTCCTGAGCCAGAGGCAATATTTTTTTTGTGTTGAGCAGCCCTCAGTGGGTTTTTCTTCCATGAACTCAGCCATCTCCTCTTATCAGTGTGACCCACTGCCAGGCCAAACATGACTTTTGTGACGCTCAGGTTCCTCCCACTCATTCCACTGTTGTCTGGTTCAGGCTCTCACAAAGACCAACCACCACTTTCCCTTCCAGTGGGCCAGGTCCTGAATTCAGAGCCAGAAGAAGCCTCAGTGATGCTCAATGTTTTTGTTTGCCCCAGCTCCTTTGCACAGCTGGAAGCTTCTGCTATCTGTTAGGAACCTCTGAGCAGTGGATCACGAAACACACCGATTTTTTTTTTTCCTTCCCAAAGCCAAGTCTTCAGAGTGTGTTTTGAGTAAGAAGAACCACAGGAGCACAGGAAAGTCCTCCATCACTTCTTGGTCAGGCTGTCCACATAGATGAATTTCTTCATTTATCTCCATGAATAACAGGAAATAAGATTTGTTATTTCTTCACCACTAGCCCAATAAACTATATGATACAACTCAGGACTTCAGCAGCCTCTCTGCTTTTGGAAATCCTTCAACAAGGAATTTCCCCTTCTGATGACAGTTCTGATAGCTGCCTTCCCTTTGAACTCCTGTGACTCTGAAGAATATGGAGAATCTATAAAGAACAAGTTATCAAAACAGCACTGGGGCCTCCATATTCACTGCTCCTTGCTGACTATCTCAGCTTCTTCAGTCCAAGGATCCCCTCCTTTACCCAGTTCCACACGTCTTTCATCTCCCTGCAAGTACCTCCCTATCACACTAGACACACCCCCCATAATTTTCACACTGCCCCATGTCCACGCAAGTGGCCTCTGGGCTGACCTGGCCCAAGGCATCCCTTGACATGCAGAAACTTTATTACTGAAGGATCCAGGTAAGACAAGGGATCCAGATAACTTTGTATGGTTAGCAGAAATAGAGTGTGCTTCTCCTTCCTCTCCTGGAAGCTAAGCAAGGCTCCTATGAAAACACCAGTGCTGAGCACAGGGGGACAATCCCTGCCCTGCTCCTGCTGGCCACACTGTTGCTGACACAAGCCAGATGCTGTTGGCCTTCTGGGCCACCTGGGCACACTGCTGGCTCATATCCAGCAGCTGTTGGCCAGCACCCCCAGCTCTTTTTCTGCTGGACACTTTCCAGCCACTCTGCCCCAAGCCTGGGGCTGTTGTGACCCAAGTGCTGGACCCAGCAGTTGGTTAAACCTCACACAATTGGGTCTTGGCTCATTGATCCAGCCTGTCCAGGTCCCTCTGCAGAGCCTTCCCACCCTCAGGCAGATCAACACTCCTGTCCAGCTCGGTGTCATCTGAAAACTTGAGGGTGCACTTGACCCTCTCTTCCAAACCACTGACGAAGAAGATATTTAAACAGAACCGGCCCAAAATCCTGAGCCCACCACTTATATCCAGCTCTCTGCAGGACTCAACTCGTGTCCCCACAGCATTTTGGGCCGGGAAAGGGCTCACAGAGGGACAGGGCAGGCTGGACGAGCACAGCCCGAGCTGTGCCAGGCGAGGGGAAGGGAAGAGGAGGTGAGGGGAAGGGAAAGGAAGGCGAGGGGAAGGGAAGGGGGAGGGGAAGGGGAAGGGGAAGGGGAAGGGGAAGGGGAAGGGGAAGGGGAAGGGGAAGGGGAAGGGGAAGGGGAAGGGGAAGGGAAGGGAAGGGAAGGGAAGGGAAGGGAAGGGAAGGGAAGGGAAGGGAAGGGAAGGGAAGGGAAGGGAAGGGAAGGGAAGGGAAGGGAAGGGAAGGGAAGGGAAGGGAAGGGGAGGTGAGGGGAAGGGGAGGGGAAGGGAAGGGGGAGAGAATGGAAGGGAAGGGAAGGGAAGGGAAGGGAAGGGAAGGGAAGGGGAAGAGGAGGTGAAGGGAAGGGGAGGCGAGGGGAAGAGGAGGCGAGAGGAAGGGAAGGGAAGGGGAAGGGAAGGGGAGGCGAGGGGAAGGAAGGGAAGAGCCTCACCCACGCTGCCGGCCAGGTCGAGGAGCACGTCGTGGCGGCCCAGGGAGCGCAGGAGGTCGATCAGGCGTCCGACGGTGGCCCCGGCGGGACAGCGGCCCTGCCAGTCCTCCAGCAGGGCGGTGGTGGGGTCGGGCAGCCCCTCCAGCCGCCGGATCTCCAGGTACTCGCAGCCCAGCTCCTCCGCCAGCACCGTCCAGTCGGCGGCCGCCGCCGCCCGCGGGTTCAGGTAGAGGCCGAGGCGGCGCCGGACGCCGTAATTCAGCGCGACCAGGGGCACGGCGTGCAGGTCGGGAGGCGAGGGGACGGGGCGGCAGCCGGCGGAGGGACCCCCCGCCTCCGAAGCCATGGCCGGGCCGGGCCGCGCTCGCAAAAACTTCCCCTTCGCCTCTTTCGCTTCCCGGCTCGCCCCGCCCGGCGCCGCCTCCCGCCCCTTCCCCGCGCCCGTCGGGGCCCCGCTCTGCCCCGGGGCAGCTCCGGGGCTGCTGCAGGGGCCCCGCTGTTCCCGGGGCAGCTCCAGGGCTGCTCCAGGGGCAGCTCCCGGGGCCCCGCTATTGCCGGGGCAACTCCAGGGCAGCTCCAGGGGCCCCGCTATTCCCAGCGCAGCTCCAGGGCAGCTCCAGGGCAGCTCCCGGGGCCCCGCTCTTCCCAGCGCAGCTCCAGGGGCCTCGCTATTCCCAGGGCTGCTCCAGGGCAGCTCCAGGGGCCCCGCTAATCCCGGGGCAACTCCAGGGCAGCTCCAGGGGCAGCTCCAGGGCAGCTCCAGGGGCAGCTCCAGGGCAGCTCCAGGGGCAGCTCCAGGGCAGCTCCAGGGGCCTCGCTATTCCCAGGGCTGCTCCAGGGCAGCTCCAGGGGCCCCGCTAATCCCGGGGCAACTCCAGGGCAGCTCCAGGGGCCCCGCTATTCCCAGGGCAGCTCCAGGGGCCCCGCTATTCCCAGCGCAGCTCCAGGGCAGCTCCAGGGGCCCCACTATTCCCGGGGCAGCTCCAGGGCTGCTGCAGGGGCCCCGCTATTCCCAGGGCAGCTCCAGCGCAGCTTCCGGGGCCCCGCTATTCCCAGGGCTGCTCCAGGGGCAGCTCCAGGGGCCCCGCTATTCCCAGGGCTGCTCCAGGGCTGCTCCAGGGGCCCCGCTATTCCCGGGGCAGCTCCAGGGCAGCTCCAGGAGCCCCGCTTTTCCCAGCGCAGCTCCAGGGGCCCTGCTATTCCCGGGGCAGCTCCAGGGACCCCGCTATTCCCGGGCAGCTCCAGGGTTTCCTGCTTTCCCCGCTCCCTGCCTCTGAAGCTGCAGCTCCCGGCCCCGTCCTCGGGCCGCTTGGCTGCGGTTCCTCCTTCCCGGACCACACGCCAACCTGGGGCACGTCAGGGATGGATGGCAGCGTGTGCCGAGGCAGCCCCTCAGGCTCCTGCTCCCCCTTGCCTTTGGGCACAGTGGGATGTAGATCCTGATCCAGAGGGCTGAGGCAGCCCCCTTGACGCTCCTGCCCTCCCCTGTCTCCTGGGAGGAATGAGAATCAATCCCCCTCCTGACAGCCTGAATACATCTGGACTTGGGGTGGGGGCCCAAAGGGGGGGGGGTGATACCAGGACTTACCAGAACTCCCCAAATCTGCACAGTTCTGGGGCCTGCACAACTGGTGGAAAAGAGCAGAATATGACATCACCTGAGCTGGGATGAAAGGGAAAAGTACCTGGGAAAAGCAAATGATCTCGGACCCTATAAATGGCAATTCTGAGACCCTCTGAGCTCTCCAGGAGGGCAGCAGGCTGTGACCAGCATCCCCTCCAGCTGCGATGCCTCTCAGGGTCATAAACTCCTCCAGGACTCTCTGCCAACACAGCTGACAGAAGGCCAGGGCAAGATCAACCTCCTCAGGCCTCAAACACTGCCTGCTGAACAATGTCAATGCATCCTGTTTACTCGACACTCGAGGGGGGATATTAACTCCAGGCTGGCCCCTTCCATCCAGCTCTACCTACCTCTGGGCTTCAACATACACATTTGCCTTCACAAGTGTGGGTGTCTACACATCTGACTGGACAAAAACATTCTCTGTTGTACATGTTTCCTTTATACCTATGTACATGTATATTTTTTATTTGGGATACCCTGTAGTAAGTTGGTGTGAACCTTGTCATTCTCAAATCTGTAATTAAGACACTGTTTTAATTATAACCTGTTCTACTGAATGACCTTCTTACTCTTTAAATGGATTAATAATTAAGTGCTGCTAATATTCAACCTGTTGATCCATCTTACGTGATCAATACATCTTGAATGGCTGCTAAATCATAATGGTGTCACTTAATCCATGACACTGGCTTGAGGCCAGGCTGTCCCTGAAGGAGGTGAGCAGCTCTGGTTTACTGCTGTGTCCTTCAGCCCTTCTTTCTCCATCCTTAATGGAGCCACAGGGCAGCCCCAGGCAAGGGCACACAGGACCCATGGTCAAGGGAGACACTTCTGCCACAGAGGGAACCAGTGCTGTCCCTGAAGCTGCTTTCCTCTGTTACCCCACAAAATCACCCCATGATGGCTGCATGACTCTCCAGCCCCCTAACACAACAAATGGCAGGATTATAACATGGCCCTGACGGGGGCATGTGTTCAAAATCACTTGATTTGCCTCTTTTTTGGTAGAAGAACTTGCATTTGTGTTCCATGTCGGTTCTTTCCTCAGTCCACTCCTCAACCTTTCTACCCAAGTAAATGTTCAAAGAGATGGAAGATAATCACAGTGTTACTCTTTTAACAGAGGCTCAAGTGGATCCCTAGTGGTAACAAATCCAGAGCCATGTCCTGTCTACACAGTAAAAGAATGTCCCCTGAGGTCTCACTCTGTGGATCTCTGTGGAAATGAGGAGGAGAAAATATTCCAGTAGCAAAACTTTTAATTACCCAATGATTGGCAAGTTTTAAAGCTTTAAAACACAGAAAATTAGCATAAGAAAGTTCACTAGAAAGAGTTCTGACTGCACACCTGCCACATAAACCATCTGCTCTGGTTTGTAAAGTGAGGTAGAAATTTAGCTGGAACAGCTGTAAGCACCAGTGCAGGGGAAAAGGCACTGGAAAAGCAACCACACCTCCTCCAGACAGAAAGGCCACGGCATTTTGGTTAATTAATATTAGTTAGACAGCCCCTTTCAAGCAAAGGCCCGTAGAGAGTTGAGAGTGATAATAAACCTTCCATGGGAGTCAGACTCTTGGCAGTGAAGGGCAGCCACTGCTGGAGAGAGATGAGCCAGCTGCCTAAGGGCTCACAGCACCAGCCTGAAGCACCCAAGCAGAAACCAAAGATCCCATCATCACAATCCATGCTGATACACAGCCTCCAAATATCAACGTCCAGCTCCTGACCCTGGGAATGCTGAAGAGGCAGATCCCTAGTTACTGTCCCATGTCCAGACTTGTCTCATTGTCTTGGCTGAAGGAGATGAACTGCTCTCCGGGCATCTTCAGCAGTGAGAGCACCTCTCCAGCACGCAGCCGGGACAGCCTTCATCACACACCTTTCTTGCGAGAGAAGTAGAAATCTATCCCTCTGCCCTTCTGCTGCATTGGTGCGTGTGCAGGTCCTCTCCTGCCCCTGGGATGGGGACATCTTCCCTGCTGCAAACGAAAGGTGAACAGGGAGATATTTACGGGTGCCGAGGAGTGAACCTGATGACAGAGCAGCCTTGACGTGCAGTGTGAAATCACACAAATGTGCAGGTGGAACTTCCACCCTCAAGTCTGCAAAAAGTGGGGAAGGCCTGACAGGCACAGCACTAGGCCTGGATGTAGGAAACCAGGTGTTCCAGTAAGATGTGGGCTTGTATTTTCAAAGGTATTTTGATACTCTGTTTTGGGGAAGCTGAGGGGAGAGGTTCTTCTTCAGGTCTCAGTAACACTGGGCCAACAGTCCCTCCTGGGAATATCTTAATTTCTCAAGCACAGTCAGGCAGGGCAGGCCCATAGAGCCCTGGGTGAGCCAGAAAGTTGATCAAAATGGAACTCCAGAGAGACAGAGGAGCTTTTTGGGTTCAAATTTCACCACTGCCTAAAACCAATGTCTCACTGAAGGGCTCCTTCACAGAGTCCTTTCTCCAACCTCAGATGCACTCTTAAGCAGAGGGTAATAATCCAGGCCCTTCAACAGCATGGCTGGAAGCAGAAGACTTTGCTCCTCCAAAACTTCCCACTCATGGCAAAGGAATCTGGCCTGAGAAACGTGCTCCTGCACCTTGGTATTAAAACCCAAAATGGAGACGTGCCTCATCCTCTATTGAACATCATGACAACTAAATTTGAGTCTCAATAAAATATCCTTACTTGGGAGGAGGCAGGGAGGGTGCATGGGGGAAGACAAAATGTTGAAAATCCCTTAAAATACACAACCATTGGTTGCATCCATTTCCTCCTTCCTTTCCAGCTCCACCACCACTGAACCCCAGAGATCAACAGATCACTTTCCTTCCATATCCATCTCCTCTGACACCAGCAGCCCAGTCAGCAGATTAAAGTCTTGACATGTCACAGGATCCACACCTTGATCTGTCCCCATTCTAATGGGCTGATACACCCAAAAAAGCCAAGTGCAAGGGCAAGTCCCTGAATTTATAAAATGGTTTGGTCTTGTGGACTCCAGTTGGAATGCACTCATACATGGTAGGAGTACTTATAAAATGGTAAACAAAATATGCACAGGTTCATTCTTCAAGCCAACTGGCCTGGCACAGTTTATGCCCATATGATGTAGGGTGGCTTTGTCAAGACTGTATTTTGTGACAGTCCTTAGCACATGGTACCCTCAAATTGTCCTTGGACAAGGTTCTGGAAGGTGCTTGTTTGCCCTGGCTGGGGAATAGACTAACAGTGTAACTGTCTGGATGACAGGAGGTTGGTACTTGGGCTTGTGCTAGTTTAATAGGACAGACACAGCTAAATAACCCTGGCTGCACAGTCCCTGTGCAGAGCTGGATCACCCTCTGCTGTCAGGTAACGTGACTCTGCACTAAAGCATTTTTTTCCCTTTATCCCTAAGAAAGAAGAGCAGAACTCAGCCACTCCTACAGGCACAGCCAGTGCCTGGAGCCCTCCCACCCCATCTGAACCCCCCCTAGTACTCACCAGCCTCTGGCTGATGTGTCGGCTCCACTCGGGGGCTGTGACAAGGGGCTGTGGGTAGGTGTCACCCAGAGTTATCCCCACCTGGGAGAGAGCAGCACTGTTCAATGCCCAAGGGGTGTGGATATCTGCTCCCTTTATGCCCTGTAGTTCTGGGACCCACAGCCGGACGTAATCCCCCTGCAAACAGAACCAACAGGACAGGATCCATTCAGTAACAACCTGCAAGTGATTCCCAGTAAGGGTCTGTCTTAGCATGAAAGAAAGAAGCCTGATTTCCAGGTAAAGAAGCTGATGTACTACAACAAGTTGCCTCTGTCAAGTCTTAGCCCCTCCTGTTAAACCCTCTGCCAAGGATTAGTGCCTAAACAGAGAGACATTGATACTGGAGCTTCTCTCCCAGGCTTACTCTGCAGGCACATGTGTTTTTTTGGTACAGTTCACCTGCCTATTTAGGACATAGTGAGATGAAGTCACTCCCAAAAAGTCCTTTTTTTTCTTTCCAGTGACTGTGAAGGAAACGAGATTGACTAGCTCAGCTGCACCCCCCACTTCTGTACTTGGCAAGATGAACCCCCTGCCCTCAAATCTCCCATTAATTTTACTGCTGTGTCTCCTACTGGACTAATTTCCAACTTCACCTGAAGTCCTGTCAGCTACAGTGCTGAAAGGCAACACCTCCACCATGCAATGAAGCTAAGGAACAAGGTGGAAACAGATAATCCAGTATGGGAGCACTGGCTAAGCACGTGGAAAGGGCGATTTATCTGCTTCCATCACTTTCAGGAGCTCCCAGAGTGAAGAGCTCAGTCTCTTCTGCCACTTCTGAGCTCTCCAGGAAGCTGTTCTGTGCTCAAGGAAATGGCTGTGTGAGATATTGATGGGGTGTGTCTGTTGCCCGGAAGAAATGGTGATGACACACTGAACACACAGCCCAATAGGAGGGCAGGGAGGGCACAGAAAGCACCAGCAGACTGGAAACCTCAACTTCCTGTACAATGGGGCACCTGCCTGACTCTTGGCAAGTAGATCACAGAACTGCTCTGGCAGCAGTGTCCACACAGCAGGCTGATCTTCTCTGTTCCCTGCTTTGCTGCACCATTCACTGCACGACAACCCAACAAGACTTACGTTGCCATCATAATCCAGGCCTTGTTTAACCATGTTAAACTTCCTGTTGTCCCGTGGGTCGTTGCCAACACCAGCACTGTATAACCAGTTGCCATAGTTGCTACACACGTCGTAATCCACCTCGAGAAGAAAGGAAGAAAACTGTTAAGGAGAGCTGGGCTGGCTCTTGTTGAAACTTCCCTCCCCTTATCTCAAGGGGAAAATTCCTTGCATGGCAGTCAATCAGATGACACTGGTGTAGTCAGAGCTCTCCCATGTAGGTACAGCCATCTAGCTCAGAAAAGGACCAACTGTTTTGTACAGCTGGGATCAGCTTCCCAGGCTACTTCACTTCATGGTCCTTAGGTCGACAAGATAGGTAAAGTCCAACCAAAGTCCCTCTCAATTTCCCTCTTAAAAAAAAAAATCCTTCTCTCTCTGCCATCCTCTGGCAGACTTCATGACAACTAGTCCTAGCTCTTCTGAGTGCTCGTATTCCAAGAAACCGTAGCCCAAATATGAGAGAAAAATGGGCCACAGAAATGATCAGAGGGCTGGAACACCTCTCCTACAAAGACAAGCTGAGAGAGCTGGGATTAGTCAACCTGGAGAGGAGAAGGCTCCAGGGAGACCTTATAGCAGCCTTTCAGTACATGAAGGGGCTACAGGAAAGCTGGGGAGGGGCTGTTTACAAGGGCATGGAGTGATAGGACAAGGGGAAATGGTCTGAAAATAGAGCAGGGTAGATTTAGATTGGCTATCAGGAGGAAGTTCTTTATTATCAGGGTGATAAAGCACTGGAACAGGTTGCCCAGAGAGGTGGTGGAGGCCCCATCCCTGGACACATTCAAGGTCAGGCTTGACCAGGCTCTAAGCAACCTGATCTAGTTAAAAGGTCCCTGTGCATGGCAGGGAGGACTGGACTAGACCTTTACAGGTCCCTTCCAACCCTACACATTTTATGATTTTAGGAAAATTCTTCCTGCCTGGCTACCCAAAGACCACAGACTTAACAACATCGACTCTGCAGGCCCTATTGGGCAGCCTGGAGAGCAGCCTGACTTGGGCTGTACCGTGAGCACACAAGAGATGTGATCAGCCCAAACACTGCAGGTGTGTCCCTGCCACACTCAACTCTCACCAGGCAATAAGCCCCAAATCACAGTGACTTGGCAGAGAGGTGCTTTACTACGGGAAACACTAGAGCTCTCATGACGTACTCAGGAGGCTGCACATGATCCAGTTACTCTACATCTAAACAAATAAAAAGCTCTCAAGGATGTTTATGTAAAATGGAGCAAGGCTCCTGAAACAGGCACAAATGAGAGCAGAATACGGTTCAACGTGCTCTTCAGCTGGGCAGGGTGGCTTAAATCCAACATCAGAAGCTTTCTAGTTGCAGGGCAATTCAAACCTAGCTCAGGAGGGGAGTGGCAGTGGGAGCAAATAGGGCGTGGGCTCTGTGCATGCCTAGCTGAGGCGTTTTAGTTGCAAAACCATTTGCAGCACTTTGCAAAGACACCTCACTGAGCAGCTTCAGTGCTGACCTCCCTCCCCTGCAGCTGCAGCAACAACCATGCCACACAGCCATGTTTCCAAAATCTCAAGTCACTCCAAGTGGGGAGCTCTACGTGTCCAGATGGCAGAGGGCACAGGGGAATGGGCCAAGTTGCCTTCCCCTTTCTCTGCAAGGCTATCAAGAGCTGGGGTCAGGATTATCAAGAGTGCACCAGGCTTCCCCTTCCCGTAGTCCCCCTGCTGCCTAGTGTGGATGGCAAACACCCTTTTCTTCACAGGCACATGCAAACTGGGGAAAGCTGGGGAGGGCCTTTTCACCAGGGAGGGTGATGATAGGACAAGGGGTAATGGTTTTAAACTGAAAGAGATGAGATTCAGGTTAGACAGCAGGAAGTTCTTCACCATGAGGGTAGGAAGGCACTGGAACAGGTTGCCCAGGGAGGTTGTGGAAGCTCCATCCCTGGGTTGTTCAAGGGCAGGTTGGATGGGGCTTGGAGCAACCTGGTCTGGTGGGAGGTGTCCCTGCTCATGGCAGAGAGGTTGGAACCTGAATGATCTTTAAGGTCCCTTCCAACCTTCACCATTCTATGATTCTGTGATAAACATTCTGTAAACCTTTGCTGGAAGTATCAGAGATGAAAAAATGCATTGCTTTCCCTTTTCGGAGGCGAGCGAGACCAGTTTCTGTTCTGAACTGGCCCCTTATTATTCTGTAGCTATCTCTCCAACATCAAACTGATATCTCCTGTATATTGTATGGGAATGTCACCAAGATAAAGAAACAGTGCTGTCAAGCAGTCTGTCAAGCAATACATCAGTGTGGCACAGGCTGAAAGGAAGGGACAGAAAGGCACAAGGATCAGCCTGTGCCATGACAGCATCTGGGGCTTCCCAAGATGAAAGGGTTAGTGCAGAGTGCCCAATCTTGCTTCCAGCAGGGCTGGTAACATTCATGCCCATATGAAACAAGGGAAGTAACTGGGGAGTGTCTTTCCAGGTTTTCCTCACTGGGAGAATAGGAAGTGGAATCTCCAATGGCCCTTTGAGTCTGACTGCAAAGTGAACCAAGCTCCTATCTGAGGGAGGCAAGGCTGCTTGCCCATCAGAGCAAAGGCTCAGTTTCTGACTCCTAGCTCTCAATCAGCTGGGGACTGAGTAGGAGGCTTGCCTGCACGTGAAGGAGTTGCCCTCTCTGTGAAATGAAGTCACCTTTGTAACTGCTCTGAAAGCCATAGCTGACAGGTGCCATCAAAAGCCAGATAATAAAAAACATCCAAAACTGTCCTAGAGGCTCACTCTGCAGGACAGGAACATGTAGATATCTCTGTGCATTTGTGTGTGCTGTACCATTGTTCTGGTGTGCCACTGGTGTCACATACCATGCACTCAGGCTACCCTGAAAGGCAGTTCCTGCTTGGCAATTCACTGCTGCAAAGCTTAGGGCACACAGGCTATCAGCTATCTTGCACAACACATTGAAACTGCAAAAAAAAAAACGCTCTGAGGGAAAGATTTCCACCCCAAATTCCATCCATGTTATGAAGGATAAGGCCACTGATTTTCCAATACAAGTTCTCTGGTGCTCTTGCTCTTGTCTGGGGAAGCATCACTGCATGGACCTGCCAACACCACTTTCTGGAGGATCCTACAGAAGTCCTGCACCGTGTTACTGTGCAAGCCACCAGTGCTCACAGCACTGGTGTGAGTCACAGTAATGGGAAGAGCACCCAGACCTTCTTGTAGATCTCCACAGACAAAACCAAGTCAGACCCCAGCTCCAAGGAAGCTCAAAAAAAAAATAAAAAAAAAAAAAAATTACAGTTACAAAAAAGGCTCTTTAATTGCAGATAAAGGTGAGGAGACTGGGTTTTCTCTGTACCTCCAGCCATCTTAGTGAGTAGAAAGTTTCCTGATTACCAGTAGCCTCTTACATCCCACAGACAAGATCTTTACTGTGAGGCTGATACTAGTATTTGATCTTTTTCCACCTGCAGCATTCAGTCTGGTTAAGAATAAATGCCAGTTCACCTCCTCAGACTTGGTTTTCACCACTCAGCATGACACTACTGATGGTCACTTCATCAGCATCACCAGAGGTAATGGCAACCAAGCAAATCCACACAGAGCCTGTGCCTCTGAGCTGGGGATTGCCTGCCTGTGCAGACCTTCCTAGGAAGAAGCTATGGAGACTGAGGAGCAACCCAGCTATTTAACTGAGCTTGGAAGGCTGCTCATTGGCATGTGAGGAAAAGAACCCAGTTGGCAGGGAGGCCTGACTCACCAGAATGAAGGGTGCCTCCAGCCAGGGTGGAGCTCTCTGGATGTTGATCCAGCTATTGTCCAAACTTGCCCTTGACTAGATGAACTCCCTGTCCACAGCCATCAATGCAAAGCCACTGTGCCAGCACTGGCTCCAGTGGCCAGAATGCTTTTCTTTTTATGTTCTATTTCTGGGCCGTGCTCCTCTCCAGCCTCTGGGGTGAGCAAATCAGAGCCTTGTTAACTTGAAAGTTTTCTCAAGTGAGACAGATCTCTGGGTAAAACACTACATGGAGGATCAAAATCATCACTGCTAACTCCCTAGCTACATCTTGGTTGATGTAGCATCACTGTGGCATAACTCCCTTATCTTCTTGAGCTTTGGGAAGTATATGCTGTGCCAGCAGTACTGATCACCTTCCATAACCTTCCTTATCAGGCAGAGCTGTCCTGTCTGTCACTCAGGGCAGGGAGCACAAACTCAAGACACACAAAGAGTTCAGTCTTACCAGCAGGTATTCAAACCATTCTGCCCCCATCCTCCAGTCCAGCCCCAGATCCTTGGTGAGAAAGCTGGCAACGTTCTGCCGCCCTCTGTTCGACATGAAGCCCGTCGCTGCCAGCTCTCGCATGTTGGCATCAACAAAGGGAACCCCTGTTCTGCCCTCTGCAAAGACAAAAGGAACCCCTGTACTGCCCTCTGCAAAGGCAAGAGCCAGTGCTGGGATGTGATGACACTTCTGGGCACTCCTAAACCGACCTGTGGTCGTGCACTCACAGCCACCCAAAGCAGGTAAGATGGTGCCAAGTGTAGAGAGGCAGGAAGAGATTTCAGTGAGGTTTAGCTGGTGTGAAGCTACTAAGATCCACTAGGAATTAAATGGGAAATTAGACTGAAAATTAACAGGAGGAGAATCTTTGGCAAGAAAAAAAACAAAACAACACAACAAAAACAAATGACAAGGAGCAGAAAAATCTCAGGCTGGAAAAACAACCAGGTGGATTGCAGGCAATTTTGCAGAGCAAAACAAATATACAAAGAATAGTTAGATGGGCTAAGAACAGAAAAATTCTTGACAGGTGGCTAACACTGGGCAAGTCCCCGAGGGTTGGCACCTGAAAAGTAGAGAGTTGTGTCTGTTGTTAAGGAAAAGATGTGTTGTACCTGTGTGCAAATGGACACACGTGGGAAGAAAGATACATAGGTGTGTATTTCACTGATTCTGATACTTTAATGGTAGTCTGGTTTAATTGGAGATACATATGCTATTCATGTGATACCAACATTTAAAAAGCTAAAGAAAAGCAAGGATATTAAAAGGTTAAAGATGTGATTTGTTCACAATTAAAGATGTGATTTATTCTAGGGTTGTTTTAGCTTTTTAACAGAAACCAACTGGAAGAACAATTTAGCATTGATAGGAAGGGCTGGTCAGCCTGTGTGTGAGTAAACAGAAGGGACCAACAAGTCATTTAACACTTCCACCAGGACAGGAGAATCTAACTGCAGTGCACCTCACAAAGCATCTAGCAGCCAAACAAGAGCCTGGCCATTCATGATACCCCTTGGGCCTGCTCCTGTGGGGTACTCAGTCTCAGAAGGGAAGCCAAGCACCCTGCACTCACACCCAACCAAGGGGCTGGATTCTTGTTTGGTGGTAACAGTTTAAAGGACAGGGCCTGATCCCACTGACAGTTCCCCTACAAACACCTGTTAGGACACATGCTAGCAGGCAGACACCAGGAAACCAAAAGCAGAATTAGCCAAACCTGTGGTTTTACTGACCTTTCCAACAGTCAAAGAGCTGAAGGTCCTTTTTCCAAGGAATCTCCTTACTTTGAAGCCCTGTTGAGGAAAAAAAAAACAAACAACTGCTAATGAAGACAAAGCTGGTGCAGGCAGTTATTAATGACACAATGACAGCCAGAGGCACCTTGGTTGACCCAAGATGTTAGGGTGAAGCCCTCTCAGTGCTAATACAAACAAGCCACGTTCCTTCTGCAAAGGTTCAGAGATGATCTGTTCCTCCTTTCAGCTGTTGCAAGAGGAGTGTCTTGTGTACAGGGAGGATGCTCAACCCCTAATAGATTCTGATTCCTTATTTTATTGGCATTTGCTCTTTTTTAATTAAAAACTACTCAGACCTCACAAGAGGCCAGAGATGTGCTCTGGCCCAAGATAGTATTTTCTTAAAAAACTTGTCAGTTTTACTCCATGTCAATGTTTATCTGAAATCTGTTTCTGCAGCAGATACTAAACTGAGAATCACCTGGCAGAAGCCCCCAGAAACACTTTGCTCCTGCAGGGTAGGAACAGGTGAGGGAGGTGACTTTATATTTGCAGGGGTTTGTGGCAATGACAGTCCTGTAGAGTGGAATGGAGACAGCAGGGACGACTCTGCTCTGGCTCCAGACATCTCAGTTTAGGCCCATGTTGCTTCTTGGGATTCACACTGCTAGGCTGGTTCCTGCACCAGATTCTCTGGTGAGCTTGGGCAAGCCTGAAGCCTGGATTCTGCCCAAAGGTGGAGTGTCTCTGGAAACAGCATCTTTACTCTTATTGTGCTGCTGTTTCCCACTGACACGTGTTAATAACACTCCCCATGTCTAATCAGATTCTGGGCAAAAGTCTCAGCATCTACACAGTGTCCAGCCCCACGGTGTTGAGGCACTTCTCGTGGTAAGAGCAAGTCCTCAGCAACATCCCAAGGTGGTGACACAAGCACTGTGAGAAGAACATTGGGACAACACAATGCTGACAGCCTCTTCTCTCACTTTCCTTGCTGTAAGACTGTACCTTTCCCAAATAGGGTGATCCATACACACCTCTTAATGAGAAAATCCTTTTGCCATACTTCAGGGCCACAAATCGAAAGTAATCCCTCCACAGCAGTTCAAACAGGACCCTAAAACACAAAGCCATGTCTGTATTTCACTGCTAAAAGCTCAGATAAAATTACTGGATTAGGATTTTGCTTCCTCAGCAACCACTGTTAACACCCTGAGGTTCATGCACAAGGAGCAATTTCACAAACCTTCCCATGATACCAGCTCTTGCCCCAAGCCTGCTTTTCCAGCTTGCGCTTGCACGGTGAAAGCAAACTGCATGAATCACTTGGGAAGCTTTCCTGAACTTGGGAGCAGGAGCAGAGTTTCAGGAAACCTGTTTCTCAACAGTCCCTAGTGGGATGTAATCCTCCACAGAGCAGGGTGAGGACCTGATTCAGCCCCACACTCCTGCAGAAGCAAGCATGTCAACACATTCCTAGGAGCTCTGCCTTGATTTAAGCAACAACCTTTGGAAGGGGCTTAAAGCACCTTTCAAAACTGGGTTTGCAGAGGTCTAGCTCATGAGCTCAGGTGCTAGGCCTGCAGAAGATAGACAAATTTTTATAAAAACTCTTCTATAAATACTGCTTCTTATACACAATGGCACCTCAGTCTCTGAGACCTGCTTCAGCTCTCTGGTATATTGGGAATACTCTGCTCAGCTGATGTGTAGGCTGAGGAGATCTTTCTGGAAAACCTGATTACAAAACAGGACCCTGTCCAAATGCTAACTGGTGCCAGGATACTGAGGTTCAAGCAGTCCCTCATGTGCAGCCACCATGACCTGTACTTCTCTGTACAATTGACCTTCTTGTTTATAATGATCACTTCTAAATGCTCAGATCACCATGGCACTCCAGCTGCAGGCAGGCTGGCTGGCTATTAGAAAAACATGAGTATGTTAAATTATTGAAATCTTTACTCTCTTAATTGTCTTTGAAGAAAAAAAAAAAAAACTTCAATAAGCAAAAGGTCAATATTTTATCTGTCACTTGAAATTGAATGGAGTTGAGTATTTTGGCCAGAATTGTTGGCAATATTCTTCCTGTTCTTCACCAACCACTGTGCTGTTTGACATGTTGCAAATGCAACAAACCCATGCGAAGTTCTACAGTTTTCAAAGACTTTGTGGTTTGTTTGTTTTCCCCATCCATGCCTGGTGTCTGGCCAGGCTCTAACATTAACCTACTTCTCCACAAGAGCTCCCTACCAGGCTCTAATTCACAGTGTTTGGGCCGAGCAAGTTCAAGGCCAGCCCAGGGATGGAGGCACTGACCTCAACTCTCCCCCAGCTTCCTTCAGGACAGCCTGCAGGCAGGTGAGCAGCCAGCAGTGAGGTGAGGAAGAGCACGGGTGACAGGGCAGGATGCATTAAACCCACTTCCCAGTCCCTACTTCCCCTTCTCAGCCGAGCAATCATGGGGCCATTTGCTGGAGTGTGGCCAGAGGTCCTTCTGACACCCCATGTCACACAGTCACTGAGCTTTTTGGGTGAAAACCTGCTCAGTTGCTTGGTGTGAGAAACCCCTTGGCTTCTCTTTATAAATCATTCTCCTTCCTCCTCATCTAGCCCATGAGAACAATACAGAGAGGGATGGTGACGATTTTCAGAGTTCAGTTTTAAAAATCATAAACCCCAGTTTCCCAGCAATAATAATAATGACAACTAGCATTAATCTTTACTTATGAAGTGCCTAAAGCCTCCGGGTGTCAAAGGCAAACTAATAAATCCATGCTGAAACAGAACTGCAATGCAACCCAGAGAAACCAGACAGCAGGAAAAAAAAACCCCATGTTAATTAAGAAGAAAGCTAAGAAATCACTCTCTCCTGTGCCTGAGATACCAGTTTCCTTTACAGAGAAAACAAACCACACTGATAGTGCAAGGTCATACCAGTATGTGCTCTCATTTGCTGTTCTCTCCTTTTCATACTTCTGGATCTGCTCATAGATGTACCGAGGAGAAATGCAGCCCAGAGCCAGCCTGAAAGCAGAAGAATGATGTCCTGAACGTGATGCAGGACTGACAGCTTGGCATCTGTGTGGAGGGGGTGGAGGGGCAGTTTTGTGTCTAGAGTTGTCTGAAAACGTTTGCTTGGTTTGCAGTCATGCCACTGACTTCCCAAATAGCTTTAGTCAAGTGGTGTGAATTTTTTGCAACACTGCAATCTGAGAATCAAAATCCTCCCCTTCCCCAGTGCATGAATTACAGGCGTTTTCAGGCTACTGAGATAAAGAATTTTACACAAGTCTGACAAGTTTTGCCTAAAAGAATTGATCAGTTGGTGACTTTGCACACCAATGACAAACCCAGAAATGGATCCCAGATGTCAACCTCTGTACCAACTGTCCTGGCTGTTCCTTTTACTAGAGACCTATTTATCATGTGCCCAGGGCTCCTTTTCCTGATGTACTTTTAGTGTTGCATTTGAGCAATCACAGAAGGGAAGTGACTTGCTGAAAATCCCAGGCAGGGTAGAAAAACTAGGGACTCAAACCCAGCTCTGGCATTTCAACCCACTGGGCTTCTTCCATTTGTTCCAAATCAGCACTGTGCAAGACACAAAGAGCTTGTAGACTCCAACCCCATGGCAAAGGGTGATAAGGAATAACTTTTACCTTGATTTTTCTAGAAATGTATTTTACTGCAATTTCTCCCTAGGGCTTGTGGAAACATTTGATGTTCTGGTGAATTTTGGAAAACAGGAAGACAGGAGCAGAAGAGTTTTTCCTTAATTTGTGACCGGTGACAACATTTAGAAATGGCCAGTATGAGATTAGAATGACTGGCTGCAATCCCAACCAGTCTGATTTTGATTATCTGGCTGAGGAACACTTTGGGGCAGGCAGATCAGGACTGTCTGCTCTGGGCAATTGGCCAGCTCGGAAGAAGACGAGTGGAGGCCACAAATGAAGAACTTCTGCAGTGCCAGTCGTCCTGGGATCCCAAAGTGCCACCAGGTGGAGCCATCCACTGCCACCATTAAAGCAAGGTCAGCTGAAAATAAATCCTGGCCTGTAACTGCATCAAAAAATAAGTTTCATATTGCAGTTCTGTCAGGAAGACACTCCAGATGCTCTCAGGATTAGGCTGAAATGGCTTCTGCTGCTGCAGTTTCAGCCCAAAATTAACTCTGCCCCTTCCAGCCCTGGAGACTAAAACCCCTCATTAAAAGTCATCGTGTTTACCTAAACAAGAGATGCTTTTGCAATAGGAATAATCACAAGTGTCTCTTTACCCCACAGAAAAACAGAATGGCAGCGAAGTGAGGTGACTTGCCCCAGAGTGCTCAGCAAACCAGGGCTGGATTGAGTTCTTCTCCAGCCTGATCAACACACTTCTCCCCAAGGCTGCTCTCAACAACTCCTGATGCACAAAACAGCACAAAGCCAAAGACAAGTGGTGTGTCTCTCCAGTGTCCTGTCCACACCCCTGCACACTGGGCTCTTGGCACAGCACTGCCACACTTCAGCAATTCCTAAGTGCAGGAATCTTCCCAGGGAACCACTGCCTGGGAGCACAATAAAAGGGCAAAAGGACTCACACCTAGACCCTATCCATGCCCAGTGAGCATGAGAGCAGAAAGGGAGATTCCAGTCTCACAATAAAAATCTTTACCACGGTGCAAATTTGGTTGAGTAATCCATTCCCACCAGTCCATTCCGAGTCTCCTTGTAAGATGCAACCAAGTTCTGTGTGAGCAAGAGAACAGGAGTTTTAATACTGTGGGTGCAACCTGCTAAATAATGTTCTATTTCATATTGGAGCCAGGGTGATCTGGCAGGGCTGAGCTCCCTCTCATGGCTGCCTGCAAGGATTACAGAGCTGCCAAATTACTGCCTCCAGTGCACAGGAATTGATCAGACCAGCAGTTTTCATTACAGCTTTGGGGTGTGTGTCACAAGCCACGCTCCCCACTTCAGCCTGTAGCACAGTTCTTTCTCTGAGCACTATGAACCTGGCTGTGCTGCTGCCAGCCTGACTCTGGATCCATAATCCACTTACAAGCACCAGTGGGACTGGTGGCTGGTTCCCTTCCTGTGTGGATGCTTGTTTGGATGCAAGAACCACAGTGTCCAACAGGACCCAACACTCTGCTGCAGTAATCCTGATCACTGTCACTTCTGGGCCATCCACATTTACAGCAGGGTGCAGATCTTCCAGTTTCTGAGCACTGAGAGTGCAGAGGACATAAGGAAGCCTGACCACCCTCTGATCCCCTTGGCTGCACAGGTTACAGTTGCTAAAGGGTTGTTCTAGCTCACATCTACCTAACAAAAACACAGGAACAGGTTTTCCAGCACTGATTGCATTAATGCTTGACTAAGAGTAGAAGCTATGCAACTTGTACTGGTTTTGGCTGGGATAGAGTTAATTTTCCTCATAGTAGCTGTAATTACGGGCTGCAAGTTTTTAAACCAGACTACTAGGAACCTCCTACTTATTTATAACTGTGGGCACTAGCTTTAGTCAGTTGTTCCTCACCCCAATTACAAGTGCAGCCCTTCAGGCCACTTTTCACTCCTCCAAAATGGAGAAACTACATGGCTGCTGACATGGGACACGACAGAAGAAAGGGCAGATCAAGTTAAAGGAGCCAAAAAATTGTCCCAGTTCCCAAAAGCTCATGGAAAAAAAGACTTAATAAGAGGGATGGCCACTAAACTTTGTTCCTAAGTATTTGGCTTGCATTCCCACTTCCTGGATTATTTCTTTTTTATTGTTTCTCTCTCTGAAAAACTGATATAAGGCTGATTCCCTCCTTTGTAAAGTGTTATACAGGAGATAAGGAAATATTATGGGGAAGTGAAATAGCAGCTTCACCCACTTGCACAGCCACAGGGACAAGGGGGAGGATGCAGACAAAGAAATGTAAGAGTTACCGTGTCCCAAAAATAATACTGCAGTCTCATTAAAGCCTGGGTCTCTCCTCCACTGCAGGGGAAGGCTGTTCGTGGATCAGTCACAGGATCTGCCATATAAAACACCATCACCTTGTTACCCCATTGGAAAACATCTCCAAGGTTTAAAATCTAGGGATGTGCAGCAGTAGGGATGTCTGCTTAGGGGGAATAAAAGACTGTCTTTCTTTGAAACAAGGGGCACATTAAAAACTGCTGGTGAAGAGGATGTTTTCCACTTGGAGGAGGGCAGCTCCTCCACGCAGGGAATTTACTTTTATTTGCTGTATGAGGGAACAGAGGTTTAGTCACAGTTTGAAGGGCAACCACCTGCCTCCATGCAAGATTCTCAGCGACACCTCTAAGTAGGATTTCATGGCAGCAACTGCCAAATGAAGTTCTCTTACCCTTCTGTCCCAAATCCTCCATTGTAGGGATGCACCCTTCTTCCACCCCTGGAGGCAGAGGCTTTAGCTGATCTGCCACCTGCAGGGTTGGCCGGACCTTCACCTGAGATTCCACCGCTCTTCGGAAATGGGTGTAGACATCAGGCAACCTGCAGGGATACAGACCACTCAGATCCCCACGGGCTGGCTGCTCTGGCCCCTCCACACAGCTTCCACAGCTGTGGACTGGCTTTCCAGGCTGGCTTTCCTGAAGGATGAGCACCTCTTTGTGATGCATGTTTGTACACTGCCTGGCACAAGGGAGGTAGATGCCCCCAGGGGCAGCAGCAATCACAAGTTCAGTCCTTGCCCCAATTTCTTTCCCTGATGCAAATGGTGCCTTTTCAGTTTAAGGTGTGTCTTGATGGGGCAATCCCTGAGGGTCAGATTTATCTCACCCAACTTCCCATTATCTACAAGGCTAGCCTCAATGTAAAAATGTGCAACCTCCTGCTGCCTTTTCAGGCAGTTTATGGCCTGACTTTTCTGCCCTATTTTATACATTTTCTACAGGACACTGTGAATCACTCAACTCCATCCACTACACCTCAAGCAACTATTGAGAGAGCCATGAAGAGTCCACACACAAAGGGCTACTGTCATAAGCAGCTGCATTTAGCCAGAGGGGGTAATGGAGGAATCAGTCACACTCACTAGGACACAGCACTGCAGACTGAGTATCCAAAATGAGCTGGTGGAAAGGCAAAGAGAAGTCAGTTCCTCAATAAATGGTCAAACTCTGTGGCTTGATGCAAATCAGAGCTTAAATCCTACCAGTAGAAAAGAATGAATGTGCCCTTTCCCCATGATGTGCATGAGCATGACAGCACTGTTCTATGAATGCAGATGGACTAACGGGTCCCTTCCCTATGGGGCTGGATGACTAAGATCCCTCCTGAGCAGTTCACTGGTGTGAGAAACAAATGGGAGAGTGGAGGAGACAAATGGTACCACAGAGCAGCCCACCTGGCAATAGGCTTGAAGGGAAGGTCATCCCGATGATAGAGCGTGGATGCCCAGAATGTCTGAATCTTCACCCCATGCTGACTACACACCTGGCACAGCCCCTTCTCCACATCCAGCTCCTCCTCCGTGGCCTAGGGAGAGCAAAATGAAGTCAGGCCAGGGCTGCATGGCCTCAGCCACCACATGCACACAGAACCTGGTCCCTGGTCTTGCCCTCCTCCCTCATGTCCACATTTAGCTTTATCCTTCCAGAGAGGTACACACAGACAATCCCTGAGTATTTCCCTCTGTCAAACCCAACAAGTGTTTCCACTCTTTTTAGTAGTGCCAACGCCAACATAAGGAACTCCTTGATGTAGGACACTGTAGATATTTTAAGTTTGCATGGACTGGAAAGGTGACTGGACAAGTAGATGTAAAAGAAATCCACTGTGGGTTACTGGGCCTTCTCAACATCCCTGGGGCAGACAGCTGTCAGTGCAAGGAGGGCACCAGGAAAAGGCAGCTTGATGCAAACAGAAGGAGAAAAAGACTCAGGTGACCTAAAGTGCCAGTTGCTGGAAACTCTTCTTCCTCAAGACACAGCATTTGCAAGTGATCAATCAGAAATAGCTGCTGTCATCCAGCAAGGACTGCCCCCCCCACACCTACACCATCCCCATCACAGGACCTAGCCAGTTTCCCCAAAGTTAATAATACCACAAAGAAGACACAGAATCTGCATCACTGTTTGGTTGTGGAAGAAACCTTCACAACCTTACCATCTTTTAACAATGTCACTCAAATACTTCCCTTACCTCTTCATGGAAAGCCACAGCACTGACAGAGCCCACCTGAGTAATCAGATCACGGACCACATCTTCTGGCTTCCCCTTCCTCACAACCAAGGTACTGCAAACACAGAATATTGGCCTCAATTAGGTTTGGTGTTACTGTTACTTACGTGTACAGAAGGCCCTAGTCCTGGCTTAGGCACCCATGTACTTAGTTTTCTACTGAGCACACACAGCATGTGGAAGCAGACAGACAGTATTTGACCAGCCTACATTTTTGAGGATCCACTGAACAGTCTGTAAGCCTCTGAGGCTGAGTTTCTGTCAAACACATTCCTACCACCCCGGATGCCTTAGAAAGGATGACTGGGCAGAACGCCCAGCTGTTACCTAAAATTAAATCTGTCAGTTCTCTTCATCCTCACACTCTGAGGCCAAGGTTCAGGAACTGATTCCTCTTTCAACCCCCTCCACGGGGAGTGGTGTCCCGTGGGCAAACCCCTCTCCACTTTCATGCAGGAATATTCAGAGGAATTCTTTCCTCTGAACGATCTGTGTTTGTACCAGAGTCAACAAAACTTCCCTCCCACCTTGCAACCTCATCTCACTGCCCAGCTCTTTACCCAGGACACCAGACCAAAAGAGAAGCTGTGATGAGAAAGTTGTGAAGAGCCTCATATGTGACTCTGTCCCTTTCCCTGTGTCCTTCACTTCACTCACACAACACACTATTTTATCATCTAACAGAGGTCTGTGCAGAAGGATTTCTTTAAGGGCCAGTAGTGTTTTTGCCAGAATAATTTTAAATGTAACTGAAAAGTTTCTTCAAAGATGGGCTGGGTCTGAAGAAGGCAGAAGCAAGGGGTGCTGCTGAAAGAACTGTTCCCCTTACACCACACAGAAAAGCAGAGACCAAGCTGCCCACAGGGAATACTACAGATTGGAGGTGGAGGACAGTTCTGCCCAGCACTACATTAAGAAGATACTTCACAGTTGTGGAAAGGGAGCCTAGATCTTCACGTGGCTCTTCAGAACCACACATCTCTCACGGCAGAAGACCAGTCTCTGATCAGCCACTGGTAAGAGCACAGCAGCATTCAAGCAGTTCTGAATCTGTTCACTGCAGGGTGTGGGTGCAGACACCCACTGATGAGTTATTTCAGACTCCTGTAACATTCACATTTTGCCGAGTCCACACTGCACAGACAACCCAGAACTGTTCCTCTTGCTTCTCCTACCACTGTTATGCTGCTCTGGGAGACAACAGGCTGCCTGACACATCATCTCCTGCTAAGCAAAGCTTGCTGTTGTCTGGTAATAGGATTCCCAAGCATGTAGACCTGCAGGCCCTGCTATTCCCCTGTTATGGTTTCTAAAGATATAATGAAGAAGGAATCCCTGAAGACCCCCCTCCTACAGTTTAGCCTAAAAAGAGATCAGGTGTAGCAGGACAAGGCATGAGCAAACTCCAAGTCAGGATCCACGCTGGTCTGTTTCAAGCCAACTCCTCAGGAAAACTTGGTAGGGACTGGGAAGGACACATACTGCAGTGGCTCATGTCACAGCCTGCACCTTGGAAGACTGCTGTTCATGTCTCTGGTTGCCAGGACTCCGGGCAAAGATGCCCATCAGGGGCACCTGCAGGGCCCCTAGTCTGCATGGCTCTTTGCTCCCTTCCAGATCCCACCGCAGGTCACCTGAGCCGGGGCTGTGTGTGGGACCCTGTATCCAACAGAAGGGCTGCGGCTCCCTGAAATCAGCCACCAGCAGAGCCCAGAGCACCTGGCACGACTCACGAGCACGCGTGGAAAGAGAGCAAGACAGCAAACACGGGAAGCAAGCAGGAGAGCGAAAACACAGGGCGCTGCTTTGCACGGTGCTTTCCCGGCTACCTTCCTCTTCTCTTCAGCGTTTCCCTCAGGTCCTTCACACTTTCCAGCAGGAACCTGAGCCGATGGGGCCCCGTCTTGGGGAAGCCGTAGCAGTGGGTGCCCAGGTAGTGCCGCGGGTCGAAGCAGTAGAGGGGGATCACCCAGTCCGCGCTGCTCTGAGCCCAGTGCAGCACCTGCCAACACAGAGCGGGCCGGGGCAGCTCCCGGGGGCAGGGTCCAGCCTACCCCAAAGCGGGGTGGGCTTCTCAAAGACACACCCCGGGAGCCGCCGGCCCGACCCTACCTGGTTATCGTGGGCACGCAGGTCGCAGCGCAGCAGGCAGATGGCTGTCCTCGACATGGTGCCCAGGGAGTCCCCTCAGATAGTCCCCGCATCCCGCATCCCGCCCCAATCCCTCATCCCTCCCCTCGTCTCGTCCCGCCCCTCTCCCTCATCCCGCCCCGCTCCCCTCATCCCTCCCCTCATCCCGCCCCGCTCCCTCATCCCGCCCCTCTCCCCTCATCCCGCCCCTCTCCCTCATCCCTCCCCTCATCCCGCCCCTCTCCCTCATCCCGCCCCAATCCCTCATCCCGCCCCTCTCCCCGCATCCCATCCCGCTCCCTCATCCCTCCCCTCTCTCCCTCATCCCACCCCTCTCTCCCTCATCCCGCCCCTCTTCCCTCATCCCGCCCCTCTTCCCTCATCCCACCCCGCTCCCTCATCCCGCCCCTCTCTCCCTCATCCCGCCCCTCTTCCCTCATCCCACCCCGCTCCCTCATCCCACCCCGCTCCCTCATCCCGCCCCTCTCTCCCTCATCCCGCCCCTCTCTCCTCATCCCGCCCCTCTCTCCCTCATCCCACCCCGCTCCCTCATCCCGCCCCTCTCTCCCTCATCCCGCCCCTCTTCCCTCATCCCACCCCGCTCCCTCATCCCGCCCCTCTCTCCCTCATCCCGCCCCTCTCTCCTCATCCCGCCCCTCTCTCCCTCATCCCACCCCGCTCCCCTCATCCCGCCCCTCTCTCCCTCATCCCACCCCGCTCCCTCATCCCGCCCCTCTCTCCCTCATCCCGCCCCTCTCCCCTCATCCCACCCCGCTCCCCCTCATCTCTCCCCTCTCCCCTCATCCCTCCCCTCTCCCTCATCCCGCCTCTCTCAAATGGCGGGAGGGCCAAACCAGCTGCTTGCAAGAACCCCTCACACGGCTCTGGTAATTAGTGCTGATGAGTGTTGGTTGTGCGAGTGCCGAGGTTGCGGTGTGACCTCACCCTTGCCCTGCAAACCAGCTTCGCAGATAGTTCACTCACCTGTTAACTAACAAAGAGTGAGCTGAGCTGTAGGTTAATACTAAGGTGTGCTGAAAACAGCTGCTGAAGTGAGTTGGGCTGTTCAGCCTGGAGAAGAGAAGGCTCCAGGGAGACCTTAGAGCACCTTCCAGTGCCTGAAGGGGCTACAGGAAAGCTGGGGAGGGGTTTGGGACCAGAGAGAGCAGTGATAGGACAAGGGGTAATGGTTTTACACTGAAAGAGGGGAGATCTAGGTGAGACATTAGGAAGAAATTCTTCACCATGAGGGTAGGAAGGTGCTGGAACAGGTTGCCCAGGGAGGGTGTGGAAGCCCCTTCCCTGGCAGTGTTCAAGGGCAGGTTGGATGAGGCTTGTGCAGCCTGGTCTCGTGGGAGGTGTCCCTGCTCATGGCAGGGAGGTTGGAGCCTGATGGTCTTGAAGGTCTCTTCCAACCCAAACCATTCCATGATTCTCAGTGAAAAGGCTTGCTTCATCCTATAGTTTTCATAAGTCAACATTGGACACCAGTGATCACACATCCCTTCATCCCTACTCACTGAATTATCCCTCAGTAGCTCTTTGCTTTGCTTTGCTTTTTTCCTTAGACTGCTCTTATAATAAGAGGAAATGCAAAAAATAAACTCCTGGTTGGCTCAGAGTTCTCCAGCCACATGCCTTCCTCTTGTGTAACTCCACTGGTTCTGCTGGGGTGGAAGAGGATAGGGAAGAGGTTTAACGTGTGGCAGCAAGGAGCTGGTGATGATTTGGTATCCAGGATTACAAAAACGAATTGCTGCAGCTCATTGAAGTACGTGAATTGCTAAGAGGAGCTTTTGGTGAAGCTCCACATACCCTTAAAATGCTCACCAGAGATTAAATGTGGCACCCAAATCCCAGTGGGTCCTGGGGAGTCCTGGCTTTATTTTCTCCTCCAGGCCTGCAGGTCTGCCTGCAACCTGCATCTGTGGCTGTGGGAAGTGATGCAGATTCACAGTGTGGCCCCCTCCCCCCATGACACATCATCTCCTGATTCCTTTTCTGTGCAACAAGAGCTCCTTCCCCTGGCTCAGCAGGCTGCAGCCTGCCACAAGAGCCAGTGACTCATCCCAGAGGGCTCATGCTTGGTGAAAGAAAAGTAGAGCCAAAACTTTGGCTTGTGCCCAAGGAAAACACTGTTGTCAGCTTGCAGTGCAGAAGCCAACAGCTCCCTTTATCATCTTAGGAATAGACAGGTTTTACAAATTCAGTTTATAAATTCTCCCTGTTTGCCTTTGCCTTCATTTGGATGAGGACAAACAGTTCAGTTGGCTTTGTTTTTGTTTGCAGTCAGGTTTCCCCCACAATGTCTTGGCTGACATTAAGCTGGGCCAAGTCTGGCAACAATGACATCCTCTCGTAGCTTACTCATAGCTGCTAGACAGCCACCCACTTGCACTGCAACTGCAAGAGGTCTTATTTCATGGGTGTGCAAAAGAGAGGTGTCCTACTGACTGAGAAGGGTTTCTTTCCCGTTGGCAAGGAAGGCTGGTTTCCACTAAACAGAAACCTCTGCAGCATTAGTAAAGATGAGAAGATTTGGAATTCTTTGTACGCCAAGGAGGAAACAAAAGTGGTTTTAAAAGCAAGTGAGTCTCTGCTAGTTTTCTGTTTGTATAGATGAAAAAAAGGCAAGGTGTCCTATATGGTGGCAGTGGTAAGAGCAGCAGGACAGGCTCTGCCCCAACACTGTGGTTAAATGTGATGATCTAGGCAGCAAGAGTGGTCAGGAAAAACAGATGCCCATAAATAAGGAACAGTTGTTCAGGCCTAGAACCCAGGCCTCCTTACACCCAACACCAAATCCTTTCTGTCCCATTGCTGGACGTCAGTTTTACTTTCTTTGCACTCTTGTAGGAGAGAACAAACCCTGTTGCACGCTCAAGTTAGTGATTTCTAAAAGTGTGCTGATTGCATCCATTCTGTTGTCTACTGTGATAATAAAGGATGATGTTTGGAGCACTGGCACAGGCTGCCCAGAGAGGTTGTGGAGTCTCCTTCTCTGGAGACTTTCAAGACCCATCTGGACATGTTCCTGTGTGACCTGCCCTGGGTGATCCTGCTGCATCAGCAGGGTTGGACTTGATGATCTTCAGAGGTCCCTTCCAAAGCCTATGATTCTATGATATCTTTTTACTTACACAGTTGTTTCTCCTTATACTCTTCATGTACATCTGCTCAGTCCCTGCTCTGTGAGACCTTGTGAAATCACCCTCTGAGAATACACGTAACAGAGTTGTTTAGGAAAAGCAGTGGTGAGGAGTTCTTTGTTCCAAAATTAGAAAACAGGAGAACTGGCATTGTGAACTGCAGCCTTTCCAGTCTCCTTGCCTGGATTTTCCATTCGGATGAACACAGTCAATGAGAACAAAAGCTTTGTTTTTTTTCCACTGACACCTGTTTCTTTACTCCAAGGTGGTGTTCCAGCTTTCCATCCTCTCTTTGGGAAACAGAGCAGCTTTGCCAACAGGTGTGGCAATGCCAGCAATCTCTATGGCAGTATAGAGGGGACCAAGATTTTCACTGACATTTTTGTTCTTTTAAGTATCCTCCAAGGAACAGCTTCCTCCTCTCCTCTCCTCTCCTCTCCTCTCCTCTCCTCTCCTCTCCTCTCCTCTCCTCTCCTCTCCTCTCCTCTCCTCTCCTCTCCTCTCCTCTCCTCTCCTCTCCTCTCCTCTCCTCTCCTCTCCTCTCCTCTCCTCTCCTCTCCTCTCCTCCCCTCCCCTCCCCTCCCCTCCCCTCCCCTCCCCTCCCCTCCCCTCTCCTCTCCTCTCCTCTCCTCTCCTCTCCTCTCCTCTCCTCTCCTCTCCTCTCCTCTCCCTTTCTGCAGCTATCTTGCTGTGACAGACACTCAACATGATACAAACACCAACTCTTTTGTTTTCCTAGACAGAAACAGGCTGCAATGAAGCACTGAAGCAAGAGAAGACAGAAGTCTTCTTCCACAGTGACAGCCTTGTGTTGAACAGGTACAGTGTTTAAGACAGCAGATACAGCAGCAGCAGGTCCATCCATGCACTGAGCAGCACTGAAAACAATAAAGTAGAAGGTGACCATCAGATGTTGCCTGTGTATTCCGTTGAGCAGTTTTGATTGTGTTAAGGGCTGGCACTTGATGACCTTCCCCCATGACAACAAAGCTCCCATCTGCTGGACTGTTTGCCTCCTGCACTACTTGTGTCATTGCATCACTGATTAGTGTCTTTGCCATGTCATCCATCAGTGCTCATAAGCATCTGTGCCCAACTTCACTCCTGATGCAGACCCCCATCTTCATTCAGATCATGTTTCACATGTCTGAAGTCACAAATTGGCCTGAAAAATTTCCTCTTTCATTTTGAAAGCAAATCCCAGCTGTTGCTTCTTTTGAATCTCTGTGAAATGATGCTTTTGCATTTAGCTTGTCATGCTTGAAAAGTTTGACATCATTATTTGATGATTTAGTGAGTCTCCATCTGAGCCCTTTACAAGATTTTGAATCATGTCATTATTAGCTGTTTTCATAAAAGCATAAAACCTCCACGATCAACATACAGTGCAGCACTGCTCAGAGACAGACTGTAGTGACTCTGCAACCAGTCCTGCTGTGTCCAAGCATATGGCTGAGAGCTGGGGCTGTACAGCCTGGAGAAGACTCCAGGGAGACCTTGGAGCACCTTCCAGTGCCTGAAGGGGCTCCAGGAAAGCTGGGGAGAGGCTTTTCACTACAGAGGGCAGTGATAGGACAAGGGGTAATGGATCAAAACTGGAAGAGGGGAGATTTAGGTTAGACATCAGGAAGAAATTCTTCACCATGAGGGTAGGAAGGCACTGGAAGAGGTTGCCCAGGGAGGTGGTGGAAGCCCCATCCCTGGAGATGTTAAGGGCAGGTTGGATGAGGCTTGTGCAGCCTGGTCTGGTGGGAGGTGTCCCTGCTCATGGCAGAGAGGTTGCAACCTGATGATCTGTAAGGTCTCTTCAAACCTTCACCATTCTATGATTCTATGGTCTAATGTCTCTTTGATGATGATATACAATCACATTTACTTGGACTTGAGTGACATGCTAAATCCTGCCTACCAGCATGCAACACCTCTTTCTTTTCATGCCCATCTGATTCTCCACCTAGATCCATCTTTCAGCTTTTTGAACTATTGGTAACAGTGACAATCTGCCTTTAATGCCAAGACCTCCCATTCTAGAGACAATGCTTTGATGCTTTGACTGCAAAAGTCTTGGCACTTTTTCTTGTCTTTTGTGGTGGAGTTCAGTTCATTGCCTGCATCAATGCAGCTGCTCTTCTTACTGCTCGGAGAGTTTTCCCTGGTGTCACTTGTCATGCCTTCTGGTTTTGAGGGGTCTTGCCATCAGGTACTGCTCAGGGACCATCTGGCCTTGGCTCTGCTAAGATCCTTCTTGTAGGAAAACATACAAACTGATTTCTCTTTGTAGTTCAGCTTGTGACCACTATTCATTAAATCTGTCATTTCCTCTTCTGCCTTTCAGCAGTATTTCCTCCATCAGGAACCTAATGACCCTCTGCAGGCTCTCATCCACCTACAATCACTGGACCTGTCTGAGGTTTGCCAAGTGGCTTGAATACTGTTTAGGATCTAGTGTCAGCTACTGCTTATGGCTGTCATTTAGGTCTGCAACACACTCTCACCTGACTTATATTATGCCCTCAAAATACTAGAAAAAAAATATCTACCCAGTTAAAGGATCAGACATGCAAAACTGCAAGTGAAGGAGTTTAGTATGATTTAAGTGTACTCACATCCTTGGCTGATGTAATTCAACATGGCTTCAATGGAACTAACCAAGAACTTGCTTCTGCCCTCAGCTGACAAAAAAAACCCACAACAACAACCCAGTTCAAAAGACTTTTAAAGCAAAAAAAGAATCTGTGGTTTTGTGGTCACAGCTAGACCTGGGAACATCATGTCTTTGTTGTGTTCTGATCTGTTCTTCCCCATATGTTCTTGGAATGGATCATTCCAACCCTCTATGAACAGCAGAATTTCTTCTGCTGTAAAATGGATGTAACATTGCTTCTCTATCACAGAGGGCATTTGGAGTGTTAAGAGACACATCTCTAAAGATGCTACTAAAAGCACAGAATATTCCAGACAGTATTTATAGGATACAGGCAAATAATCCTAGACATTTAAAAGCAGAGATCCAAATGTTACAGTCCACCGGGTGAAATCAAGAGTCACTGGGCCGTTTCTGACATGCAGACTGTGATACAAGGACAAGAACTGCAGCCTGGGAGAGTCTCAGTGTCTGTCCAGCTCAGCAGCATGTCTACAGACATGAGCACTGTCTGGGACAGAGGAACATCTTGGAGTCCTGCCATGGATGCTGAGGAACATGTGTCCTATACAGGATTATTTTCTTCACATCCCCACCAGATATTGGTTCATGCTGAGTTTTGTTTTAAGGAAGCAGTAGTTTAGTACACAGTATTTCTGGGAATCATATAAACACTTTGGCTGGGTAATCATTATCAGAAGTAAATGCCTTTATAAGGGCCCCTGTATAGGTTTCACATCTATTAGGATTTTTCTCTTGGAGACAAACCCTAAGGCTATTGTGGTCCTGCAGCCACCTCCTCCTTACCCTGAAGAAAGTAAGGTTCTTTGCTGAGGATGGGAAGAACCAACACTGACCAAGGATGTGAAGCATTGGCCCACAGGCTTAGTATGTAGAGCCTGGTACTGATCCTGCAGGTTTGGCCACATTTTGCCATAGAGAATGGCAAATGAATGGAAACAAAAAAAAAGAGTTGAGAAAAAAAAAGCCTTCACTTTCTCCACTCCTCCCCAAATCATATTTACTGTAGTCCCCACCAAATTATATACCTAAAATAGCTTTTGTCTGTTGCTATTTAGCCATTTGGGTCAGATCTACCAGCTGCATTAACTTGCCACTATTGTACTAGTGCAGTTGGATTCTTGCCATCCTCCCCCTGTGGGTTTTCTACAGATCTATATTTCAAAGTTATGGCTCTTGCAAAGCTCTGCTGTGTGAGTTCAGACAAGCTAAAAAAAAAATTAGTCATGTTTCCTCTAGTCCTGCCACTTTACTAGGCTTCCTATTTGCAATCAAATTATTTTTAATTTTGACCATGTTCCTATTGTTTGCCAGGAAGATAATAATCTTATCTCGCTGCCGGGATATTTCTCTCCTTTCTCATGTAGTTTCAGATGGATTAAATAAATACCCCTTACACAAAGCACACCAAGCTGGGCAAAAGGGCATTTCACCATCACTGGCTGATCTGGAATTTAGGAAATGTCTTCCTTTTGGGAAAAAAAAAAAAAAAAAAAAAAAAAGATTGGAAGGACTCAGCTTTAACTTTTATCCATCTCAGAGCAGCTTTATGGAAACCTGTGGGGGAAGTTAAAAGTTAGCGAGTGACACTGGCTTGTCTTCCCAGTGACACAGTACAGCCACAGAGAACAGTCGTTTGAGTTTTTGGCAAGCCAAAACATGTCTGAGTGGTCCTTCTGCTCCTTCTTCCCAGGTGAAACTGTACTATCTCCGTGCAGGGAACAGGGATGCTGTGCCACCCATCCGATGAGAAGGCTTTTTGCAGAACCATCCGTGCTCTTCTCCTCCTCTGCTGGACCTCTGGAGATGGTATCATAGGGACTTCAATGGGAGCAGGCCAGTTCACTGTATTTTGAGGTCTGATTTTAAGTCCTTTTCAAAGGGAAGGACAAATGCCCAGCAAAGGTGAGCCACCACACTACTAGCTCAGGGTAAATCAGGCACCTCTCAGACCTTTCCCGTTTCCCCAGCATCCCCTCCGTGGAGGAACTGGCTTGTTAACACGCAAACAACAGCCACGCAATGGAAAGTTGCATGGACAAGTGACACTGCTCAAAAACCAAAGTGTTCTGTTTTGTAACCTTCACCCATGTACACTTTCCTACTGCTGGATGCTGAGTGGTTTACCTCCAGCTTCCTAATTATCGAAGCGTCGCTGCTTGTATTTTACCACAGATGAGGAAATGAGGACATATGGCTTTTGTGATAAGAGATTTATGTGAGCTGTCTGTGCAGCAGTGCTGCAACTTTCTATGCAAGTCCATTTATAAAACAAAACACGTGTAAACAGTCAGGTTTTGATTGTTTCTGTGATTTCTTCCCCCACGTGACAGATGTAAAGGAAAAAAACTGTAGGTTTCCACTTGATGCATGCAGATAAGCTTATGGCCAATGGGAGAGATCCCAGTTGTGGTAAATCAGTCTCTACTTCCCTTGATTTCTGTCAGCTAAAATCCAGCTCCACGTGGGTGGATGAGAAGAAGTACAAAGAAACTTAGGCTTGGTGCCTGCTCATACAGGATTCACTTTCAGCTGTAGGAGTACAAATATGCCTGAAGTGTTCTGGTAGGAGCTTCTTTGTCAAGAATACAGTAAAGAGTGCAGGATACTGATTGAAATGGCAGCTGTAGTCCAGTGATTATAATGGGTGGTTTTGACTACACCCCTGTAGATCAGTTAACCTTTCAAATCAGGAGAGGGATTAGAGTAATAAATACATCTTCTCAAGGAGCCAAATCCTACTAAAGTCAGTGGAGTCAAAGAACAAGGCAGCCTGGATACACATACATGTCTGGACCATGCTCTTTCAGTGCCTCTCTTATCCCTTAGACCCTACTCGAGAGGAGCCAGTTGCAGGGTGGAGAATCTTGTTCTCTTCAGGAGAAGTATCAAGATTTTCTCTGAACTTTCTGGGGAGGTGGGATGGAAATGCAGGATGTCCCCGTGGATTTTTGGCTTTCTTGTGGTTTCAGCTGCAAATGCCACTGGGGTAGCATTTCTTGTGCTATTTTCCACAATATTCAGGTGACAGATGAGCCCACAAATATTCTGGGATGGTTCAAACCTTACCTGAGAAAGTCTAAACTGGGTCCCTTTGCAGACCCAGTATAATTCTGCAGGGCTTTTAGCTCCACAACTTTTACCAGCATGATATATATAGAGTTACCTTGCAAATACTGTTTGGATGACACAAGTTCCATGTACACGTGAAAAAGCATCACAGAGAAATGCTCTCCAGCTATGTTTTCTTAACAACCCACAGAGAAATCACATCCTCTTTACTTTCACTTTGTCCTTTTTGGAGATGTTTTTCCCTCTGTTTGGGCAGAGAAGGTGAGTCATGGAACAAAGACAGCGTGGAAACTTACATTCAGCTATGAAAGAGCATGTGACAACTACAAAAAAATAAAGAAACCCACACAACTCAATCTCACTGTAGTCACACCCAGCTTGGAAGAAATATGAATTAAAACCTGTTCCTTTTGGTTAATTGACACTGCTGACTGCTGCACACTGCTACCTTCCTCTGTGTGTCACACTAAGCCTTCAGCATCTGTTTCTTAAGATCTGAAAAATCTCTCCTGACAGCTGTGTATGGCTCAGGGGATGGACACAAATGCTGCCTCAGAGAGGGCTGGGAGCTTTGCTTGGACCCCTTCACAGAGCAACTTTCTAACCCCCCAAGATGGGTGTTGCAGTATTCCCGAGAGGCTGACGGGTGACAAGGCATGGAGAGTGCACCTCTGCTCTTGGGTCTTCATGCTTCTGAACCGTCTTCTCTAAGTCGAGGCCCCTGCGTTTCATTTTCAAGTGCAGGACTTCCTCTTCCCATGCGGTTGCTGCTGCTGCCACCTACCTTTTAGGCTGGAGTGGATGCTAGAAATATCCTGCCCATCGAGCCTGGGAAGGAGCCCAGGATTTTCTCCTCAGCCCAAGGGAGCATAAATCCAAGCTCTAACCCATGAGGTTAATCAGCTGTGTGAGCAGGAGGTGTTATCTGCTGTTTGAGAGAAAAAGGTTTCTGCCATGCCAGAGGAAAGGCTCCAAAACTCATGGAGTTGCAGAGATCAGTTGTTGCTCTTGCCTGGTTGTGACAGTTTTCATACAGCAGATCTTGGTATCTGCTCCTCAGGGCATATGGTCATATCAGCCAGAGAACATGTCATGTAACAGGAGAGGAAGAGCAGTGTGTTCACTGGGAAGCATCCGGCCCCTCAGGAGTAGGGATCTGAACCTCTCACCTCTCTCAGCCCCTCCACACAGTGGATCTTGTAAAACAGCAGTAGAGAAGAAATGGGTTCCCAAAACTCTGTCCCTAGCGAACCTCTGCATGTGTTCATGTGTGTTCTGGGAATGCCACAAATCCTTCAGGACATGAGTGATCTGTGGGTTCTGACCAGGTTTATCTACCAGGCAGTCCCCAGACCAGCAGTCAGAAAATGCAGGAAATGGGGGAACAGTTAATGGGGGAACATAAACATGGCTTCTCTGCAGGTAGAATCACAAAGAGGGACATAGGATAGCTCCAGACCTTGTTTTCCACCTGCTTTTCCACAGGAAACAGTGGACCCATGATCATTCTTGGGTGAGGAGGAGCTGCCGTCAGTTGCCAAGCCCAGGCGCTGCCATGAAGAGGTTTCACATCAACAGCCTTGTGTCAACATGCTGAGATCCCCACCTAAAGTCCATGACCAGCTCCAGCCTTCTGCTGTGAAGTAGCACACGTTTTCTGAGTGAGTAACTGGAGACAGCATCACTCCTTTACAGTTTGCAACCTAAGTATAGGAATGATTTCACCCACCATTGGTACGCAGCCATCTCGATGGGAGAGCGAGCCTGGCAGACGTCTCACAGCACACAACAGCTTTATGGGCAGGAAGCAAGAAAGGATATTATATCAAACTGAAGGCATGAGAGAATTTCAGGTTAGACGGAGCACACTCAGTCACAGAAGAATTGGGTCGCTGCTCTGGGACCTGTGTTCACTTCCTGCAGGAACCCTAACATGGCCCAAAATAGTAGCAGTTAGGTAAAAGCCAAATCTCTTCTCCTTTTTCTCCCCGCAGCAAATACTAATGCTTACGTCATTAAAGGAGAAGCATAAATAGAACAGCCTGGGGCTGTGATTTGCAAAGTTCTTGGTCTGTGGATGAACCATCAGCTTTTCTTATAGCTCACTATTACCCATCTGTGCTGTCAGACTCTTCACTTGAAGATATCATCAGGATGATGTAGTCATTCATACCCACCTCAACACGGGCACCAGTCAACTAAGAGGAATCAGAGCACACATCTATACCGTGGTTTTCATCTCACCAGCTGGCATAGACACCAAAAGCTGCAAAGAATGTTCCCTAATGGCAGTTTGGACTTTGTTTTGGAAAAGAAGGGGGTGTTTGGTTGTATGGGTAGAAGGTATGCCAAGCGTGTTGTCCTCAGAATAGCTCCACATCTGTTTTATTTCCCTGCATGGAGCCACCACAACCACTCTCTGCAGCACGCTGGTTTTACCAGGGCTCTCCACTGTGCCCTCTCTACCAGGTTTTCACTCCAGGAACGGGGTGAAGGCTGTCAGCTGGCACTAGCAGGAGAACACATCAAACTGTGCCATGAAACAGAGTCACACACCTCCATTGTTTCCTCTGTCAGGCTTTGGAAATGTTTTCAAGAGCAACTCGAGGAGGCAGATCCTTAGCACACCCATCAGCAGAGAGCTGTCGAAAGCAATGGAAACAGCCTTCACACACCTGACGATCCTTACGTTGTTCAGGAACACCCTGGAACTGAAATCCCTGTTGCAGGATTCCTGGGGCAGCAAACACATCCAGAAAAGAGAAGCTGTTTGGAAGGAATTTTTCAGCAGTAATTGCTGCTTGCCTAACCAATTCCCATTAAATCAGGAGGTTTTAAAAGAGCTGCTTATCATTTAGTGCCTTATACCTCTTGAACCTGAAATCCTGGGGTCCTGAGCCTGGTTCCCAAGGTAAACACAAGTGACTTATTTCAGAAAGGCATCCACAGCCCAAGAATTCATTACATACATCCCCGATGGGCAGGAGCCAAAACGTTTAAAACGTGCCAAGTTACCAGAATGTTATTAAAAGCTGTGAGAGTTTGAGGGAAGGTGCAGAGAAAGGCAACCCCCTTCCCAAAGCCAGGTGGCTTAGGATAGACTTACTGCTGCTTCCCAAACGGATGAGGCAAGCTGGAGTCAGAGGTTCCTTCCAGTAACAGCTAGGTCCCCCTGGATATCTCCCCGTAAGCTGCACAAATATTCTGGGGAAGGGGAGGGAGAGAGAAAAGAGTGAAACCTATTCAGTTACATCAAGATCAGGACTGGCCCTAGTAAAATCATTTATGGAGTGAGGGAACCCGGAGCGGTTTGGGCTGGAGCCATCTGCTGTTATTTGGTATATACAGAATTGGTTTCTATGGATTTTATTAATAGGTCACGCGATTGTATACGAGGCTGTGAGATCTGAATCTCTCAGGAGGGGTCCCTAGCTGGGGTTTCTGTTGCCTTTATAGGCAGTGGCTCCAACTTTCTCGCAGAAGTCGGTCCTTAAAACCTTGAGGGGAATGGGTCTGGGTTTAGGATTCAGCCCATTTTTTTTTTCCTCTTTCCCCCCCAAATCTTGAATTTGTTCCTGCTCCTCTCCACAGCACATTTACTAAGTGGGGAAACAGGGAAATAAATCAGAAAAAAATATTCTTACCTACATTTTCCCATTGCCTGCATGAATTTTCTCTTTCCCACCAGCCCAAATGATTTCTGGTGCAAAACTCAGGTCCCACTTCTATTTGTTTTTCATGCACAAGCAAGATGGGCCCTTTGCTCAGGGGTGAGTTTTGCCTTGACACCATCCTTGGCTCTCCCCGTATGGAAAGCCAAGTCCAAAGGGACTTAGACACACAAAGGAGGCTTGGGACAGGAGAGTGTCAATTGGAGCAGCCCAGAGGCTGCTCCACCTTCTGCGGGGGGCTGCCCAAGGAGCCCTGGGCCACCCTGGAGGGCAAGCTGTGACAACAGGTCAGAGCCTGGCAACATCTGAGAGCTTTCCCCCCCAACCCTATAGTCTTAACTGTGGCTCTCTTCTGCTTTACTTCCTTCCAAAGGTGCAAAATCAAAGCAAGTTACCCCAGAACAATCCCTTCACTCCATCTTCACATCCCAGTCCCGTGGAGAAAGCCGGGCTCTGCAGGAAGAGGAGCAGAATCACGGAATCGTTGGGGTTGGAAAAGACCTTGAAGATGAAGTCCAGCCGTTAAACCCAGCACCACCAAAGCTGCCCTGCCGCGAGGTTCCACCCCCTTCCCCAACACTTCACGAAGCCCCATCCCCTGGGACTCAGGAGCTTTCAACTCGTCTTGTTTTCCTGATTTTTCAAGTGAACCCTAAGCCGGGACAGCCCGGTCCCAAGCCCCGTTTTCAGAAGCTCCATAACTATAGGTCAACTTCCACCCATCTCCAAAGCAAGGGCGGAAGATTCCAGCGGATCCAAAAGGGGGCTGATCCCAGCTGCAGGGCCGGGGGAGCCTCATTGGGGACGGAGCAGGGCTGCGGGACGGAGCGGGGCTGCGGGACGGAGCGGGGCTGCGGGACCGAGAGGGACTGCGCCCCCCGGGCCGGTTCGGAGCCCCCCGGGCCGGTTCGAAGCGGCCCCCCGGTTCGGAGCAGCTCCCCGGTTCGGAGCAGCCCCCCGGTTCGGAGCAGCTCCCCGGGCCGGTTCGGAGCAGCCCCCCGGGACGGTTCGGTGCCCCCCGGGACGGTTCGGAGCAGCCCCCCGGTTCGGAGCCCCCCCGGCCGGTTCGGAGCAGCCCCCCGGGCCGGCCCGGTGCCCCCCGGGCCGGTTCGGAGCAGCCCCCCAGTTCGGAGCAGCCCTCCGGTTCGGAGCAGCTCCCCGGGCCGGTTCGAAGCAGCCCCCCGGGCTGGTTCGGAGCAGCCCCCCGGGCCGGTTCGGTGCCCCCCGGGCCGGTTCGGAGCAGCCCCCCGGTTCGGAGCAGCCCCCCGGGCCGGCCCGGTGCCCCCCGTCCGGGGCCGCCCCCTCGCGGCGCGGCAGGCACCGGCGGCCCCGCTCGCTGTGTGGGTCCCGGCGGGGCCGCCCCCGCCGCTCTCGCCGCCCCATTGGCCGCGGCGGCCCCGCGCGTCACCGCTTCCTCCCGCTTTTGTGCACCGCCCCGCACCGCCCCGCCGAGCCGAGCCGTGCCGAGCCGAGCCAGGCGGCGGGACCGAGGTGTCCCGGGTCTCCCGGGCATGGCTCTCCGCGGGTAGCAGCGCCGCCGGACCGGTAAGTTTCCCTCCCGGGATGGGACGGGACGGGACGCACCGCGGGCCGTCGGTGCCTGCAGCCGCGCCGGGCGGCCTGAGGGTTTGTTTGGCTCTTTTTAATGTTTTAATTGCCTTTCTCGCTGTGGTGAGTTGAGAGTTTGGGGTTTTTTTTTTGCAGCCGGGTCTGGCTCTTCAGTGGGTTCGTTTTACTCTTCCTTTTAGGCTTGGAAGTGGGATCTGGCAGCTCCGGGAAAGTTGAGGAATCCGCGGTGGGCGAGCAGGGGGTTGGAACGGTTGGGTGCGGGACACGGGGGGGACCTGCCTCCCCTTTGGGGCTTTACCTTCTCCGGGACAGCTTTGTGTGTGAGCACGCTCGGTTTCGGCTCCGTCACTGTTTTCCCCCGGTTATTGCCCGGTGCCGTGAGGCAGCCGGGAGCCCCGTCCCTGCTGCAGCTGCCTGCTGGCGAGCGCCTGGCTTAGAGACCCTCGTACAGGCGGTCCCGTTGTCGGGATGCGTTAAACTATGGAGCCAGCGGGCACTTGGGGGTCTCCGGTTTCGGTGGAAAGTGTCGTGTCCATGCCCGAGAGCTGCGGGAGTGTCCATCCAGCCCTCACTCTTCCAGCCTCGCCGTGAGCAAAGCCCTCCCTGTGTGTGTGTGTGTGAATATGTGTGTGTGTGTCCTGAGGGGTGAGGATGGGGGGAGCCCTGGGGATGAAGGCTCGGCAGGGCGGGCAGGGACCCGATGGGCCGGGGGGCAGCCGGTACCGGTACCCGCACCGTCTGGGAAGCTGCCTTCCCAGCGGGATGGGAGCGAGCGGCTGCTCATGGGGAGCCGTGCCGCAAAGTCAGGCTGATGCCCTGCGAGGGTTTGTTCTGCCGGCACCAAACCTCAGCCCTGGACGGGGAGAGGGTGGGATCCGAGGTGAGATCCGAGTGCAGTGAGGGGCAGGCTGGGCAGGGCAGGCACGGCAGCCAAGCACGTCTTTCTCTGGCCCCAGCACGGCTTGGAGGGTGATCCCTTCTCGGCTGCTGCTTTCATCCTCCTCTTCAATTCCTGTCTTGTAATCCAGTGGTTTTTGGAAGTAGACCAGCTCCTGGTTCAGTGCAGGTTCTGCAGGGGTTGCTGGTGCACAGGGCCGAAAACTGCAGGGGATTTGGAGGCTTGGGATTTGTGCTGAGTTGAACTGATCACAGGGATTTCCAGGGTCAAGCTCTTTCACTTCTTTGGTGAGTGTCAGTGGTTTGGGGGAATTTTTTCCTGTGGCGCCTTGTGGATTTATCTCCAGTCCAGTACGTGTGGTTTGAGGTATCTCCGTGCAGGATTTGTGCCTGGAGCAGAGCTCTTGGAAGCAGTTCCTCAGGTGTGTGGAAGATGGCTGCATTTGGGAACCTGCCCGTGACTACTTGTGTCTTGTGATACCTGTGTGGGATGGTCTGGTTTCCAGAACTGTTAAATTGACATTAGTTGTAACCAGGGGTTCAAGGTTTTCCTGGCTTCTCCAGATGAGGGGCATGCCTCTACAGCTGGGCACAGCCTTTGCCTTAGGAAGGTTTTGCAGCTTGTAAAAGCTCCTCTGTTGGAGGCAGGACGCGAGGCTGGATGGGCTGCCAGCCTGGTGGGATGTGGATTTAAAGGCTCTTTTATACCTTCCTTCTCTAAACAAGTTTTGGTACTGCAATTTTTTCCATGGGTCTTAAATCTCCATCAGCAACCCACAACTCTGCCCTGTCAGTGTGTGCTGGGGACAGATGCATTTCTTTTTTCTGGAGGCCATTAGAGTGCATGAGGGAGATGTGTTCGTGCAAAAAGGGATGTAGTCTGGATCTTCATCCAGGATGGAGATGCTGCATCACGAAGGGCCGGCGATTTCGGCAGCTGGAGGAGCACAGTCTTCTCTCCATCCCTTCTGCAGTGTTTCTGTTGCTAGATGATGCCTTGTGGCATTGGTGTGCAGCTGGGACTTGATGTGTCTTCTGAATTTTCCCATCGGGAAGATGCTGGCGAGGCTCACACAGTGTGTCTGGTTTCTCAGCGGAGCAGCGGGATGGAGTGTGCTGCAGCAGCACGGAAAGTGATGTGTTTCCAGCTCTGCTCTCCCCAGCTGGCCACAGGGACCAATGTGAAAAGCTGGCAGGATTTTCTGTGCTGGTTGACCTGGCCCTGCTGTCGGAGACATGCTACTGGGAAGTGAGTCAGGGTTTGCTGTTAGAAGGGATATCTTTTATTAGACTGCCCGGGGAACGCAGACTGGCTCTGGCCTGTACAAGCCTGTCTACACCTAGAAGCAGCAAATCTCAGAGCTGAGAGTTAGGAGGAAGTGATTGCTCTGGTTTTACCTCAGCTCTTCTAATTGAGGTGATGATCTGAAAGAAAAGGGGGGGGGGAAGAGAAAAAGAGATACACAGCTACAGTTCAGCCTGTTCATCTGGTCTCGCTAAATATGTTTTTTCTCTCTACAACTCTGTGCACTCTTTTAGACCCTGAGATGCAGCACAGGAGAGGGACACACATCTCGTGTGCCAGCCCTTCTCAGGAGGTGGCCGAGCCCTTTGCAGCCTGGCTCCCAGGAAGGGGAGCTGCAGGTGACGGGGCCAGTGCTCACTGATGCCTGACAGCAGCAGGAGGCTGCTGTGCTCAGGCACTTCCACTCCCTGCTCTGCAGGTAGCACGGGCCAAGCACAGTGTGCACAGAAATGTGCAGAATCTCAGCTGTGCTCCGGGGAGATGGAAAATACATTATGGAGCCATAAGAAGGGGAATGTGGAATTCCACTTTTTATTTCCTCAGATGCTTTTCAGAAAAGCTCTAGATAGCCTGCTGATCCTGAACCTGGTGGGTTCACTCTCAATCCCCAGACTTTTATTAATTTTCCTATTTAAGCCCCACTAGGTGAAATGGGTAACTAGGCATTTTCAGTGGGTCCCTCCAGGCAGCAGCACCCTGCCTCCACATGCAGCCGTGCACACTGGGTCAGGACTGTCTTTCCTCCTGGCACCTTTTCTGCCTTTGCTGAATGCCATGTGGGGTGCAGAGGTGGTGAGTGTCATCTTGCTTGTGCCCCAAACAAGCTGTCTCTGCAGGCTTGCCCTGCACCCTGTGTGGCATGAGCCTTTGTCTGATGTGGTGAACACTGTGGCGAGCACCAGACAGGCAGGACAAGTGGTTTTCTGTCTCTGAAGGCACAGGTGAGCATGCGTGAGCATGGATATGTAGAGCATTTTTGTTTTTCTGTCTTTCCCTGCAGTTCTGATCTGATCTGGCCAAGTAATCTTCCCATTAGTCACTGAAATGGCACCAGTGTCCAACCGAATCAGTCTGTCCTAGCTCATCTCTAATGATGCAAGAAAGGAAAAGCAAAGATCTCCTTTAAAACAGATGCGCTTTGAAACCACTGGGAAGCTCTTCCCTGCAGAAGACTGATTACAGGGGAAGGGAGAGCAAGAGAAGGATGTTGTAATGAGGCCACTGGGGGTTTTTTGAGCTGCAGGCTGGGAGTACATGGCTCCCTGCTTCATGTCAGTGCTGGGGCTGTTGCTCCAGGAGCTTTCTCTGGAGCCACAGGCCTTGGGGCCAAGCTGAGCCCAGGATAGTGGAAGACGCATCAGCATGGACCCCGGTGAGGACCCATGGAAGAGTCTGGCCCCAAACCAGCTCACTGGGTGTTGCAGTGGTTGTGGTGGGAAGGTCTGGTGAGCTGGGGCTCAGCCCTGAGGCTGCTCACAGTTTTTTCTTCTGCTTCCCCATCTCTGTGACCTGGGTTTGAGACATGCTGTTGAATGTCATGGTGCCAGCTTCTGTTCCCAGAGTGCTTGGGACATCTGTGAAGGCCACCCAGAGGGTTTGCCTGGACTTCTCATAGAATAATGCCTGGTTGGAAGGAACCTCAAGGATCATCTGGTCCAACCTCTCCAGGCACTACTATAGTTGATATGAGGTGGCTCAGCACCCTGTCAAGCTGAGACTTAAAACTGCCCAATGTGGGGGATTCTATCACTTCCCTTGGGAGACTATTCTACACTTTGACTCTCCTCACAGTGAAAAATTTACCTCTTGTGTCCAATTGGAATCTCTCCAGGAGCAACTTGTGCCTGCTACCCCTTGTCTTTTCCATGTGACTCCTTCTAAATAGGGAATCTCCATCTTCTTGGTAGCCACCCTTTAGGTACTGGAACATGGAAATAAAGTCTCCTCTAAGCCACTTTTGTGGCTTTTAGAAGTGAAAGGTGAAAGGCGTATCTGTGGTCCCCCAAGACAAGGAGATTCAGCTCCCAAATAATTTCCCAAACACTTTTTTCCTACCCTGGAAGATCCTAGTATAAATGTTAGTGGAGACCAATTTATTGGGAATACCTAGTAGTCTGGATCCTGTCCTGCTCACCTGAGTTAAACTCAGGTTGGCCATGATTTTATGCAGAAATGTTTGTCAATTCCATGAAAGCTCCCCTGATTCTATACTCTCCCCTCTGCAAGACGATCTGGGGCAGCCCCAGGAGGACAAGCCACAACAGCAATGAAACTCAGGGTGGAGCTGAGCCAGGGTTTGGCTCAGCACAGTGGAAGGTGAACAGGACAAAGTCCGGTTGACAATCCATGCTGCGTGCCAGGCCTGGGCCAGATCCTGAAAGGAGCCAGCCAAGCTGCTGCGTGGGCTGCTGTGTAAACAGGTATCTGCAGGCCAGGTCCTTGGAGAGGGTGGGACTCTGGGCTGAGTGTTCAGGTAGGGATTAAATACCAAGCTGCTTGAAAAAATATCCCTGGGTGGGTGGATTAGAGGAGCTCTGCAAACCTGCTATGGCCAGGAGCTTGCATGCTAAATAAAAAAGTAATCTGATAGCTAGATGGTTCAGAGGAAAAAAGACTCCCATACAATTGCTTTGGGAAAATAATTTGTGGGATAAGAAGTCTTTGTGAAGGAGGTGTAAAGGTTTTAAATCCAACACTGCTGGAGGATGGAACAGGCTGCCCAGGGAGGCAGTGGAGGCACGGTCCCTGGAGATGCTCAGAAAAGAGGTAGACATGGTGTTCTGTAAGATGGTTTAGTGGTTAGTGGTTGTAGGGTGGATGGTTAGACTTGATGGTCTTGAAGGTCTTTTCCAACCCTAACAATTCTATGATTCTATGATGTTTGTGGCCTCTGCAATGCTTGGGGTGCTCCTGCACTACTGGGGCTGTCCTGGAGCAATTGCCTTAATCTTGTCCACATGAAGGTGTTTCTTGGAGAGTGGCTTCCAAGTGCCCACAAATCCCTGAAGGACTGTTGAAGATTTTTGCACATAACAGTTGTAGGCTCAAGCATCACGTGCAAAAACAAACCTTGCTACAAGCTGTGTTGCTGCTGGTCTTGATGGAGAGGTTTGGAAGAGGACAATGCAGGTCTTGATTATTTTAAAGGTCTTTTCCAACCAAAATGATTCTACAATTCTAAGACTTTAGGGTATTTGTTGAGATCTGTCCTTGTACACCAAGTCCACTGTGATGAGGGCAGTGGATTATTTGGATGGCTTTGTGCTTTTGTGCTACCACCTCTTTGGGTTTTTGTGGTTGAGCAGAGATCAGATTATCATGGTCTAGTTGTAAACTGGAAATAGTGCAGTGCCCTCCATGGTAAGAGCCTAAAAAAGAAAAATCTATCAGGGATTTAATCTCTTCATAGTGCTCTGTTTGTACCTTTTGTTCTGCAAGGTAGCATCAGTGATGCCCTTTCCCAAGGCATGAGGACCCTGCAGAAGGGCGATGGGTGGAGTGTGTGTGTCAATAGTGGCAAAATCACATCTCTGATTTGGGTTAAAGGGTTGGGGCATCTACTGAGACGGGCAACCTGAGTGCTAAGGAAAGCCTGGCTGGGGCAAATGGCATGGGGAGAAAGTGTAGGGTGAGGTCTGCTAGAGCTGCTGTGAAGGTGACCTGAAGGAAAGGTGTGTGTGCATGTACAGAAACCCTGTTTTAAATACCCTCTTCCATACAGTCTCTCACCTCTTCCTCTCTGCCACTCACTACCTGGGGAGTGCCCCTGGGGGGGACTGTCCCCTTTTGCATGCTGGGTCAGTGCATTGTCATCAAAAAGGGCAGCTGATACTATTATCCGTAGCTGGGTGATGCTGGTGGCTTGATAACTCAGCTTGGTATCTGTAGCAGGAATTATGTGGTTGTGGTGGAAGGAGGTGTGCAGGCTGGGATGGTGGGGCAGACCAGTCCAGGGGTGTGTAAATGATTAATAACCAGTACCTGGAAATCAGAGATCAGAGATTTGTGCTTCTGTAGAGGTTGTTCAACACACTGTAGTGTGGAGCTGTGGAGCAGGGCTTGTTTTGTTGCACTGATGGAGCATCCTTCTGTAAAGTTACCAGGCTGGGCCACGCTCCTGGACAGCTTTCCTTGCTGATGCAAGGTGCTCTCACTGCAGCCTCGATGCCTTCTGTTTGCCTTTCAGCACAGAAATAAAGCCCTGATCCTTCTGCTGCAATCCTTCTGCTGGCTTCCTGCTTGGAGTGTGGCTTTTGGGAAACCTGAGCACCCAGTTAATAAACTGGTGGAATGTGTTTGCTGCTCTTTGGTCTTAGTCCCTCAGTGCCGGTGCTAACAGAGTAGCAAGAGTCATTAGAGAAATATGCAAGATATTTCAGTTATGTCTCTTTGGATGATGCTGGTGGCAAGGAGAAAAGATAAACAGAGGCTGTATTGAGCTGTGCTCAACTTATTGCATCATTGGTTTTATGGAAAGGTTCAAGGTCCAGCTCTGAGCATTGTTGCTGCCTGGGATGAACCCAGCACAGGGTGCATCCGAGCTGTGCTGTGTTTTGCCAGAGGGGAAAGGGTAGGGAAAGGTGCTGGTTTAGTACACCTCGCTCTGTTTTCCTTCTGAACAGCGGCCACAGGGTGATGACTGCAGTGCCTGGGAAGACCCATAGTGGGGTAAGTCCTGTCATGCTTGTTTCTTGAGTTTTCGCTGGAAAACTCTGCACTTGGCTCCTGTTGACTCCCAGGAGCTTCTCCCCTGATGGTGGCAGCCAGGGGAAACCATGCTGATGTCTCCTCTTGTAGCCTTCTAGGTGTTGAAGCTGGGAGGAGACCATCAGTGCTGCCTGGATGTGGGACCACACAACCTGGTGCTCTCTCCTGTTCTCCATCCTTGGCTCTCCCTGGCTTTGCTGGCTGGGAGGACCTGCTTCACCAGTGGCCTGGGCTGATGCCCACTTGATCCCTTTCTTGTGATATGGATGGTCACTTTAGGCTGTGCTGCCCAGGGTGTACAAAGTGCTCCTGGGTGCTGACTTGAGTCATGGGTGGCTGTGACAAAAGGACAGCTGAGTTGTTTTATACATACCCTGATGATGGCCTCTATATGAAGACTGGTTGTCTTCACCTTCACTCGAATGACAGGATCTCTTGAGCACGAAGGATTTAGGGAGCTATGCCTGCTCTTGCCTACTTTTCTTTGGGGTGGGGATTCTTGGTGGGGCTCTGCATGATGCTGTCCCCAAGGCACTGCAGTGTTGGAGATGTGCATGATGTTACCTCGCTGGTGACTCAAGGGAAAAAAGAGAAAATGTTTGATCTTCACAATATTTCAACAACTTCACCTACAGCATTACTGGTGTGAATAACATCTGGTGCATGCCTGGTCACAGGATGGGGCTGTGAGGAGTGTTTTCTGATTGCAATTAGAGGAGATGAGGCCAAAAGATCAGCTTTTGCGTCCAGCACAAAAGGTGCTGGAGATTGTAACTGCCTTCATCTCTGGAGGGAGAGCTGGGGACGAGCTAGTTCTAGTCTTGGTCTATGTCTAGGAAATCCTGAGCAAGAGAAAATCCCTTTCAGGAAGCCAGTTGGGCTGTCCCAGGGAGGTGATGTGGCACACTGCTTGCATCCAGGACCACCAGAATCCCAGAGCTATTGGGGACTTGGATGAGATGAAGCAAGACTTCCAGCACCCAGTGTATCATTACATGGGAAGCTGATTTGCATTGCCAGAGAGAGGCAGCTTGGTGTCTCACATCTGTGGAAGCTTCTTGGGCAGTGGTGGCTGTGTATTTGCTGTGGGAGTCACCAGGAGGTGACAAAGGTGGGAGGTGGTTGTGGAAGAACATGAGATATGTTGGAAAGGGTCTCCTCTTGCTGCAGGGGGAAGCTTCCACCTCCCCAGCCTGTCTTGGGCTGGATTTCCAGAACCTCAACCCTAGGTTTTGATGGATAGGTGCTGTGGATGGGTATGGTTGAAGGGTCTGATGCTACATTACTGAACATCACTGCCCTTGTGAGAATGTTCTGGAGTGTCACCAAGGTCTTTGAGTGGTGCCCCTGCAGTAGTCTCCTTCACCCAGAGAGGGTGGTATGGAAATTCTAGCTATTCCATACTGTGAAGGCCTGTTTTTCCCTGTGCAGTGCTTGGATAAGTTGCACGTACATTTGTTGCACGGGTCTTGAGGTGGCGGCCGACGTAGCGGTGTTTTGCTTCACCTCAGGTTGGCATCCTCCTGGCTCTGAGCGTGCAGTCCTGGAGGAATGAGAAGAGTAAGGAATTTGGTCAGGGATTGATGAAAGCTCAGGTGTGTCTTTCATGCAGCTGCGTGCATCCGTGCATCGAATCCTGGGTGCGTGTGCTGTGCAGCCCCCGCAGACCCCAGGGGTCTGGCAGATGAAGAAGCATTCTGCAGTTCTTACTACAAGCCTGTTCCAACACGGGCTTTGGGGCTGGCAGGCACTAGGTTTCCTATCTGCTCCTGCTTGTGGGAAGAGCGTGGGTAAGGGACTTGCCCTCTCACTAATCCCTGCCTCTGTCTGTTACTTCCCCCCTTCCATTCGCCCACACGGGCAGCTCTGCCCACTGAGAGCAGGGCTGGCAGGTGGGGTGCTGAGAAGCACCCCTGACACGCAGGGATCAGGGCCACGAGAGGGTTCCTGGCTGCTCAATGCATTGCTAAATGCTTCTATAGGACATGCTTCGTGGTGTGTCTTACAAAACCTCCTGCGAGGTGAGCTTGCCGCGGGGCTCTATTTTGGGGCTGTCTCTGACGTAATCTGTCAAGAAATGGTTGCTGTTTGACTTACTGCTGCAAGTCTGCTTGGGGATGGATGACCAGTTGCTTACCTAGCATTACCAAAGCAACGAGTTGTTGCTTTCCATGACTCATGAAAATGCACTGTAGGCTCTCTTAAGAATGGCTGAGATCATTTTTTGGCTGGGTTTGGGCATCTGGTTTCCTTAGCAAATAGCAGCGGGGCTGAAGGGAGGGGGATTTCCAAACTCGTTTCTTTGTACGTGTGATCTGGATTTTTGAGCTTGCCTAGTAAAATACTTACTTCATTTGAGAAAAAAAAAAAAAAAAAGAGAGACCTGTAACTTCCACATCTGTTTAGTTTTCGTAGGATGTCTCAGTTGTGCTTTGCTGCAAGAAGAGCAAAGCTACTAATAACATCACGGAGCTGCATGCTGTATTTTTCCTCTTAAATAAGCAAGCATAGCAACATCATGGGTGGTATTTTTCTTTCAAAGCAAATCTCTCTGGGGAAGGAGATTATTTTTGTTGTTGTTGACAATGTGTGGTCAAATAGAGGACTCTGATTCCACAGTGATGCAGCAAAGTATTAGCAAGAGGTGTGTTTTAGTGTTTGGGATCCTTGGTTCACTTTCTAGTTTTGTCTGCTCAGCCTAAAGGCAGAAGCACATCCCTGAGAACCAAGTGCTGCAAGATGAGTGCTGACCAGAGGAGGATCAGAGTGATGATGATACCTGTGTGCTAAATTCAGATAATGGGAGGTCACCAAATGTGTTGCCACCTCTGCAACCAAGTTGCAGCAGCCTCTGCAGCATCTCACCCAGGTCTAGCAAGCCCTCCCAGGCCCCTGAGAGTGGGCAGAGAGGAAAGTGGGGACATCCTGGGTAGACAGAAGGTAATTGTTTGAATTGGGACATATATGGAGTGAGTGGTGGACTGAATGTGCCAGTGCTTTGCAGGTGGTGGAAGGAGTGAGGGTTAAGGCTCGTTAAACACCGTATGCAGCAATGGTAGCTGAGTTCAGGGATTTAATAGATGTGGACGGACCTCTTGTGCTGTGCAGGTTCTCTGCCAATGCTTGGTGTGTTTGGGGGTAGGTTAGAGCTGCCTGGGGACTGCCAAGGGCAGCAGCTCTGCCCTGGGAACAGCAGGAACCCAGCAGTGCAATGGCCCGGCTGTTGGCCAGGGGTGAGCGGGAACAATGCGACCGAACAGGTTTGTGCTCACTTCCTTGTAATCTCAGAGCTGAGATAATGCAGAAGCCCAGGAACGTTTCCCAGCGAGGCTTCCTTTCTCTGACCCCCCTGCGTGTCCTGCAGGGCAGGAAGAGCCCAGCAGGCTTCCTGTCACCTCTGCCTGCACGGCTGGTGACGAGCAGATCCATGCCTGGCTGAGCTCAAGGTGGGGTGATGGATGCTGCTACCCCTTGGGCTTGGCTCTGGGCTTGCTGCCTGTGTCCCCAGCACCCAAAGCTGCTCTGTGTGCTGCCATCTCTCACCTCCTTCCTGGCCTCCTCTGAATTTCCCTGCATCTTAGTTAACTTTGGGCAGAGTGGCTGAAGACCACTGGTATAATCAGAAGCATATTGTTTACATCCTTTTTCCATGGATATAACGTATTCCGTGCGTAGCAGGGCACACCCCAGATCCAGGTCTTCTAGATCTTAATACTCTTCTTCCATACAAAAAAAAATAAATTATAATGAAATAAATGTGACCTGCAGTCTTCTCTTCTTCTTGATGCTTGTGGACATTTGAATGGAGGGCCAAACTTTCTCTTAGCTGGTGTCTAGCTGCAGTGCCATGGTGCTGAGCACAGTGGGCTGAAGCACTGCCCCAGGGCTAGGCAGCAGCATGGGATGGGCTCTGTCAGAGCCAACGAGGGCTTTTTCAGAAGGTCAAGTCCTTATTTACAGGCAAGTTGTGTCCACAAAATATTTCTGCTGGGCAAGACCCACCAGCAGCTGTAAACCTGGTAGTTCAGGTGAGCAGATGATGCCAACAGATCAGCTGGCATAGCTGACTTTCAGGGTTTGATGCTGGCTAAAATAAGTGGAAGCAAAATTTGGAAAGCTGTTCTGCTATACTATTATTATTTTTAAACTACTGTGCTTTTGTATTGTCCCCCAGTGCATAATGTTCTTTTGACTAGGTGGGCCAGCATCAGGGTTCCTCCAAAGGGACTGCCTAGTTTCTAAGCAGGTGTTGCTATGAAAGCTCTATTTTCTCATCTGTAACTCAAATTAAGTCATTCCCTGTCCAGTCTGAGCTTTATAGTGGGTAGTATTGGGGGGAAAAGAATCCTGGGTCACATTCTTTCCTCCAAAAAATGAACAATTAAATTTAAAATAGTATTTTTTTTTCCTATTTCTTTTTGTTTGAGCATTTCAGACTTCATGACTTGCACGTCCTTCTTCAGCTTCTGACATCTACAAGTACTTCTTTGTAACAAAAAAAAAAAAGGAAGTGTGGATTCTGATGTAATCATGTGACTCCAGGAACTTGGTGCTTATGAAAAACTCTGCATCCTATGGAAACTGGCAATGCTCGTGCCCATCCCGTGGTCCAGCAGCTGAACTAGAAAATGAAGCACAACCTTCTACACCCTTTCCAGTGTTGATTCCTCATCCCTTGGTGTCTGTCTTGTTGAAAGAGATCTAGATAATGTGGCTTTTGTTTTTTTTTTTTTTTTATGGTGTGTGGGCTTTTTCTATAATTTATATGGTAAAAGGTGTTTTTTCCTTAGATGGTGAAATCTGCAGATCTGGAATCCTGAGGCTCTCGGTTGCTCTTTGGATGAAGTGTGAGGATGGTCTCTTGTAGAAACCTTGCATGTTGGTGCATGCTTTGCTTGATCACATTATGGAGATGCTGGAGTAATGCAGCTGCTGGATGTTTTTCTTGCATTTTAAGGCTAAGAGAGGGCCTTGCTGCTGCTAGTGGAGTGGATCAGTGCCCGTGCAAATTGCAGTGGAAGCCTGCAGTGCTTAAGGGGAGTTAGAAGAAAGATGAGGACAGACTTTGTAGTAGGGCCTGCTGCAACAGGACAAGGGGTAGTGGTTTTAAACTACAAGAGGAGAGATGCAGCCTGGATATAAGGAAAAAGATTTCTATCATGAGAGTGGTGAAGCACTGAGAGGTGGTAGATGCCCCATCCCTGGAAACATTTGAGGTCAGGTTGGACAGGGCTCTGGGCAACCTGATCTAGTTGAAGATGTCCCAGCTCACTGCAGGGGGGGCTGGACTACTGGAACTTTAAAAGTCCCTTCCAACTTTTACACTATTTTCTTCTGTAGTATCTAAGCTGTGTTGGATTCTCTTCTCCCCAGACTCTGTGTCCTCGTATTTCCCTTACTGAGGTGGCTGGGGTTGGGTTTTTTTTGAGCTGGTTTCTGACAGTCTGGCACAGGAGGCTTGACCTGTCTGGTTGATGGAGAGGTGATTGCTCTCTGCTCTCCTGCCAACCTACTTTCTGCAAAAGTAAACTGTCTGCCTCTCCATGTTGGACAGGCTCAGGCTTGAGTGCTCAGAGAAGCATTCATACTCTTATAGACTCATAGAATGGTTTGGGTTGGAAGAGACCTTAAATATTATCTATTTTTAACCCCCTTGCCTTGGGCAGGGATACCTTCCACTAGACCAAGTTGCTCAAAGCTCCATCCAGCCTGCTAACTGATAATACAGAAATGAGGTGTTGGGACAGAAATTGGGGGACTTGCTCAGGTTCCTTGGAGCTCTCTGAAGGCAAATGCAAGTTCTCCTGTGTGTAACTCTCCTTGGGTAAGTCCTGTTAGCATGAGTGAAATAACAGTCAGAAAATGAAATGTCTTCAGAGGGCAAAGCTCTCCTAACATAAGCAGGCAAGCAAAGCCAGCATGTTTCTGTACAACGTATTTATCCTGTGACTAAGCACAAAAGTTAAGAGATGGAAAAGGTCCTATTAGATCATCTTGTCCACCTCCCTGCTGGCATGCAATTTTTCTCCCTGGTGTGTATTTATTAATAGGCTGTTGGGCAGACAGGAGTCGTTTACTCTGGATAGTATGGGAGAGCAGCAGCTGGCCTGTGAAGGTGAGGGACTCTACATGTGTGTGACTCAACTTGCATGTGCACAAGTTGCTTACAGCAATAGGATTTTGTAACAAAAGGGCCAGAAATTCTAGATTGGACATTCTTTGTGTGCTTGGAGTCTTCCCATTGACTTGCTGGGACCCAGTTTGTGCAGGCATCTGCTTGTCTTTTTTTAACGTTCTAGGAATAAGCTAATTTTACTTTATGTTTCTGATGGAGTAGGTGGTTTGAAAACTACTAATAATAGGGGGGAAAAATTTAGAAGCCTTTCGGTAAGGAGAGGTCAGCCAGCTAGACATCTGCACAGCTGGCTTGGGCTCTGTTGGCCATAATCTATGACAGTGTTTGTTGTGTGAAGACTCCCGGAGGAGATGTCAGAAAGGTGCAGGTGGAAATGCTATTGCTATGACAAACAGATCAGTGCTGGAGTTTCAGGCCAGAGCTTGGGACCATCAACACTGCTTCGTTTATTACTCCTCAGTAACCATAGCACAGCCTCATGCATGTGTACGTTTCGTTTTTTACCTCCCCCCTCTCTGATTTCATTTACAGCTCAGAGCACTTTGCATCTCCCAGGCTGAAATTGCTGAGTAGTGTGTATAAAGGGACAGAGTCTCTCATGACCTAATTCAGGGGGGAACTAGAACCTGTGCTTAACACAGATAAAGAACGGGAGTAGAAATTCCATATCTAGGCATATGCCCAACTGCCTTCTCATGTTGAGACTATGCTGGCTTTTGCATCTAGGATCACTCTGCTGGCTCCAGAGTTGTCTCCTGGACAACACCAGTGTGAGATCAGTATTTAGGCTTAGATTCCAGGGCTGTTCTGTCATGCAGGTGAGCAACCAAGCCTGCTCTGCCACCAGTGAGATGTTTTTGCTGGTGGTGGCACCGTGTTGGGCCTCTGGGGCCGTACTGTGGTCTGATGATCTGTTTCCTGATGCTACAGTGCATTTTGTGCAGTTTTCTGGAGGTGTTACCAGACATCTCTTGGTTATGTGATTGCTCTGGTGCATCAGGAGAAGGGTCTGTCCCCTAGATCTCTTGGAGAGTAGGGGCTGGGTGTTTCATGGTACTGACCATGTCCCTGGCACCAATGGTCTTTCTCTTGGCATGTTCTGTGGAAGTGACAGAATTGCAGATGACGTTTTCCAGGAAAACTTCCAACACTTGTAAACGAGCTCAGAGATGGGCTTCATCTCCCTTCCCTCAACCAGATATCTAGGGAGGAGGGAGCTGGAGTAGGGCACAGTGCATTCAGGGAGCAAATCTGTCTTATTCTTTCATCTAGAGAAAACTTAGTTGAAAGATGTAAAAAGCAATTGCAAATGCTGTCTGGACACGGCCTCTCCTCATCAATTAGTGGTATTGAACGCTCAGCAGGGAGGATAAATTAGAAAACTGAAATCTTTCCATCGTGACAGCCTTCTGGTTTCCAATGAAATGCAGCTGAAGAACTGGAAAGGCTTCTGTATTTTGTTTTGATATGCAGGCATATGTTTCTTTCCATCCTGGAAATTAATTCTGTCTGTCTGTAATGGGGCTGTGGGAATCAATATGGAGTTGAACTGAATTTCTCTAGAGCTTTCTTCTAAAAGTAGTTGACTGTTTCCCCACTGTGCCTAATCAGTGACCTGGTTTTGGAGCAGCTGAGCAACTGGTCTTCCAGTTCAGAGGGGTTATGTGGCTGCCTTAACAGTTCAGGGTTGGTCCTTGATCTCTGGAGGGTGATGGACTTCTCTTTTCTGAAGGTTTTCAGGTCAGACTTCCTCCGAGACGATGAGGAGAGCCCACAGCCTTCTGCTGCTGCCACTTTCCATTGCACAGCACGAGGCTGGATGACCTAGGAAAGGAAATTACTCATCGCTCTGCCTCCCTTGCAGGCTGCTCTTGGTCTTGGGGAGCTGTCACGCTCAGCCTTACATTCTGCAAAGCCCTAAGCTGGATTTAAGAGACAGTATCTGCTTTTTCCTCAGTTTCCTCATCTTTTCTTCCCTCCATTGCACCTGGAGAATGAAGGAGAGCCAGTGCAGCAGTTGTGTCCTGCCTGGCACTGGGGGAACGGGTCACCATTACATGATGGCTGCAGGTGGCACAGGTTGGACAACCTGGTCTAGTAAAAGTGACCCTGCCCATGGCAGGGGGATGGAAGTAAATGATCTTTAAGGTCCCTTCCTACCCAAACCACTCTATGATTCCACAATAACTTGAGGTTGCTTCTCCTTCTCTGGGAGGAGCTGCCTCTTGTGTGCTGCAACAAGCAGCAGCCTGTGTGTGGGCTCTGCAGAGCTGCAGCCATGTCAATATTGGATGGCAAAGGGCTGGCAGGAGAGGCAGGGCAGACCCAGGAGGCCCTGAGGGCTTGAAGCTTGTGCTCTACAGGCCTGTTAGGTTGTGTGATCCTACGGCTGCGTGCTGCCAGTCTGGTTCCTGCACTGGTGATGGCTCATTTCTTACTGTGTTTAGTCATCCACAAAGGCAAGTGTACTTGAGTCCATGTGATACTACGAGTCAAAAGGACAAGTAGAACAAGACCTCTGTGAAAGCTGACCCACGTGTTTCTGTTTCATAACCCTACCACTACCCCACTGATGGCATGCACAAGCCAACAGCTTGTGGAGGCAGCAGTGTCCTGGGGCTATGCAGAAACATGGTCCTTCTAACCAAAACCACGAGACATCTTTTAATCTTCACTTGCCACCAAGTGCTACCTGAGCTCGGTTTCCTCCTCCTGGTCTAATCTTGATCCAGAACTGCATGGCAGAAGTGGTATGAACAAGAAAAAGACCTTGTAAGTTCTGCAGTGCCCCTTTTTCGGGGGGCTGATCCTCAGGTCCTGGTCTCCCCACGTGCTGTGGAGCTCACGCTTCCTTTGCAGGGAAAGGCAGTGCTGAGGGAGCAGAAGGTGGTCAATTAGTCCTCAGCCCTTGGCTTTGCAGTCAATTGGAAAGCCATGTTATGATCAATCAAATCTAGATGGGCTGCAGGGGTGAGGCTGTGGCTCATTAAAGAGGAAGCTGTGGGTGGGATGGCTGTGAGAGGCACTATCGATCGCAGCCAGTTGAGGGTAAGTGGGAGTACAATAAAGGCTGGTAGGACATCTCGTAGGAGATACAGGTGTTATCCTGAAAGCTGTCAGCAGGATGTTGCAAGTGAAATGAAGTGGGTCAGCTGGAGAGCGTGCTGAGCGTGGAAGATGGCACAGAAGCCCTCATACTGCCATCAGATCTTGCTGCCCACTGAAGGGATGGACCTCCCTCCTTCCCAGTTCAAAGCTTGGTCACTTAGTGTTAATCTCCTTGTTAGAGCATATTGGACCAGTGATAAGATCTGTAATGCTTTCTGGTGCTCTTAGAGGTCAAAGCCACACAGACAGGGTTGGTTCCTGCCTACCATTATCCGTTGGGTGGACTGGATGTCCCAGCCCCTGGTGCAGATGTCCAGCTCTCAGGCCAGGTTTCCATTGCATGATGTTGGCTTTTCAGCCCTTTGGTGCAGAGTTTCGTTCAGAGAGACTTCATTTCTGATGCTGGGTAGTGGATTGGTGCTGTGCAGACACTTTTCTCCCAGTTGCTTTTACCAGGAAAGATTTTGCTCTGAGACAAATGCTTTGCTGAGGGCATATTTCATCTGAAGGCTTTAGAATCTATTCTTTCTTTTTGGTTTCTATTCCTTCTTCCTCTTTTTTTCCAGGAACATCGAAGGAAAAGGCTTTAAGTCTCACTTTTCCAGATAGACTTTGTTTTTTGTATTCTTTCTTGTTTTAATATCCCCTCACAAAACCTTCAGTCATTTGGGGAGAACACAAGAAAAAGCCCATGAGAACCTGCAGAAAGAAAAAACTACAACACAACTCTGTGTTGCCTTCTACTCAGAGATCCACTTTCTTTGCTGTGTTCACTTAGGAGGGTGTGTTCATTGATCCCAGAGGGTTTCTGTTGGTGCAACTTGCATCAGGATTTCTCTCTACTTTCTCAGTGCACAGATAGCTATCCAAGGGCAGGATTTTGCCCTGTGAAAGGGGAAATTATGCAGAACAGTGCTCTCCTCTAGCTGCAAACCTTCGTCCTCAGCAAGCAGGGATGTGTGTTTAAATCATTTTGGCTCAGCTGGCTTCTAGAGAGATGAATGTATTGGGCTGCAGGAGATGAGGATCCTTTAGACTTTGTCACGTCAGTGCCTGATTTAAACATTTGCATTTAGACACAGGGTATGGTGGGACTGGGCTTTGGGGTGTAATCAGCAAATTGGTTCATCTCCAGCAATTGCTGGAGGAGGCAGCTCCTCTGTCACAAGTGTGAGTTCAGCAGAGACAGTTCTGAGCTGTGCAGACCTTGATGCAAGTGAAAAACCAAACGGGTGGGGACCATGTGTGTTCCCTGGAAACTTGCTTTGCTTGACTTGTCTGCTGTAGATATTAAAAGACACGTTTAACTCTGACCTGATAGGGCTGTGTTGTCTGATTTTTCCCTGATAAAAAGAGTCCTTTCTAATAATTTTGATTTGCTTCCTTGTTTTATGGGTTTCCAGAAGTTTCAGATCTGTATGCAAAAATCAAAGGTATTTTATAGGTCAGTATAAATTGCTGGTTGTTTTACTGAATTTGGTAAAAGGATTATTACTTTAAAGCAAGGAAAGAAACTAACTGGGGAAAAAAAAATAAGTTATTGGAGCATGCTGTCTGCAGCATTTAAATTTCCAAAGTCATTTGTGAGAAAAGGAAGGGTTGAGAGGGGAGACGTTTTAAGATCTCACTGGCTGTTTTAAAGGGCTGTCATGGAAGTTAACAGCAGGAGTCATGCAGGTTTTAAAGCTCTTATTCTGTATACATGTTGTGCTGGAATCAACAGGATGGCTCAGGAGATTTTTCTTAAAAGCAGCTGTTGGATCCAGCTGCAATGGCAGGGTCACTGGCTAAAGGTAACCTCCATCATGCATGATGGCTTTTAAGCACAGATCTCTTCTCCCAGCAACATATTTTGTGAAAAAAGATTCTTAAGCCATTTTGGGGTGCCGTGCCCAAAAATGGGCAGAAGAAACCTCAACTGATTATTATTCATATAGAATTACTTGTTGGGTTTCATGCTCAGTAATTCCCAGAGCACTGGCTTGCTCCTTACATGAGCTGGGATGGTGCATGCACGTCAGTTCTTACTTAGCTGCTGATCAGTGCATGCTCAGGAAAGTTTCCTCTTTTTCCTCCTCATCTGGGCTCATTAAGTAAGTCCCTTGAGTGTACTTGGGAGATGCACCTGCAAACCTGGCCTGGTTACATGCGTGTTTGCAAGAAGTCCATCCCAGTTGCATGCTCATCAACATGGAATCATCAAATCATTTAGGTTGGAAAAGACCTTTAAGCTCATTTATTCCAACTGCACACCTAACGCTGCCAAGTCCACCACTAAACCATGTCCCTAAGTGCCACATATACATAGATGTGTAGTCTTAAATGGCTTCTTTTTTACTACCACTGTGTGGAGTGACCTCTAGATAACCCGAGTGGAAAAGTACCATGAGAGTAGGGTTTTGCATGTATGAGGTGTCACCAAAATTTAGCTATTCTTTAGCGTAGCCCCAAAGTATGGATCCCATTTCCAGGGCAGTTTTATGTGCACAAGGCTGAACGTTCTGTAACGTTCAGACAAAACTCTAAGGATGAGGCTGAGATGACCAGCAGAAACCTGTAATATTTCAACCAGGCTCCCTTTGCCTCTGAATCCATCTGTGCCAAGCCTGCAGGCTGTTTGACTGAGCTATCAGCACGCATACGTTTGTATTCTCACCATTAAAACAATCTCCTTTGCTTTGCTGTTGTTTTTCACACTACCCCAGCCCTGGCCTCTGAAGCTTTTTGAAAATAACATTTACAATAATATTTTTAACAGTTCCGTAGTATACAAAACTCCAGCGCCCTGGCAGGACTCCCGGAAACTTGCTGAAAGTTAATGTGGTCAGCTCTTAAAAAGGAGAGATTTTTTCCGCTTGACTCTTGCTTGTTAAACTCTCTGAGCCCAACATGTTGTTCCCTGCTGGTTGAAAAAACAAGGAAAGTCCCAATTTTAGCAGTGCTCGTTTGAGTAGCTTTCCAGCTGAGCCATATTTCAGGAGCAACTGTGGCTTATTATTATTTTTGTACAGTGGTGTGTCCCTACACCTTCAAACCAAAGTGTTAAGTGGAGCTCAGGCAGGAGTAAGTAGGTGCTGCTTTCCCTGGAAGCCTGGGGGTGATAAACCACAGAGGGAGATGCCACTTGCTGTTGCTGCAGTACTGGCAAGGCATCCTGACTTGGAGGCTGTGTTTTAGGATGGATGCTGAGCCTCTGTGGGGTGAGAAGAACCCTTTTTTTGGGAAGGTGAGACTGTAAATACCATTTCAAGTCAATGGTAGGCCACTGACAATTCCAGCTCTTAGTGCTGGACTGTATTCCTGCTTTCCTAACCCTTATCCTGTATCCTTCCTCCTGATAAGTCTCTTCCAGTCATTTTTGTGTCTTCCCTCAAACCCAGGGAAAATAAAAATAAATCCTTTTCTCTATCTTCTCCTCCCCTGCTTTGTTTTCCTCAACTTAGATGCAGAGAGGCTGGAGTCACATCTAGCTGGACAGGACGTTGCTGTTGTCTCCCTTGAACTCAGTCTTGCTTAATCCCTGCCCAGTCAGGAGCCTGGGAAGAAAAGGGAAGAACTGGGATTAATTTTTAAAGTGGATTAATAACCTTACATACAGCTCTCACATGGATCCTCTGCACTCATGTAGCTGTAATGAAGTTGAGCGACTTTGGCTGCAGAATGGAGTGCAGCTCAGCCAAATCAAAGCTGCTTTTTCTTCTAGATGACAGCATCTCTGCTGTCCTTCCCTGCAGGTTAAGTGACTTCCCTGCACGTTCAGTGACCTCCAGCAGCTTCCTGAGCAGACAGAAGCAGCCCAAGCCACTTGCAGGCACGACACAGACCTGGAATACAAGTACTGCATCACCCCAGCATCCCTGGGAGCTGATACTTTGCTGAGCTCTTACTTTCATCGCTTGGTAGGAAGTGTTTGTGCAGGGTGAGGTTACCAGGGCAGTATTTTGTTGGAGATGTACAGCAGATGTAAAGTGGAGGCTGGTTCTCCAGCTGTGGGAGCTGTGCAGTGTGCAGCAGGAGCTCTGGTTCAGATGCTTGGTGGTTTGTAAACCACCAACACCTAAAGGCTCTGATAAGGGACCTCAGTGGGAGAAGAAGGAGGATGCTGAAGTACACCAGAAAAGAAAAAGGATTTTTCCTTTCCCCCTCCCCCTTATTTTTTCCCTTTCCCACCACTCTGTTTTTTAAGGGAGATAATAAAAGGGCACAATTTGTACTAGAAACAGGAATTTGTCCTTCTGTAACAGGAAGCTGCTGGTATGTATTTTTGGGAAGCCACGGAAATCGCCAGTGTTTGCAGTCCAATTTGAAGGCTGGCTTCCCTCAGGACTGAAAAAAATCTGCTAAAATAGAAAACCTTTCTTTCTCTGGTGTGTCCGTGGAGATTTCCTACACTGTCTGTGGGGCCTGGTTTGCTCAGGAGAGCTGGGCAGTGAGATCTGAGGGGTTTGCTATGGCAGAGATGATGCAGAAGTGCCCAGGGCAGGGCTCTGCTGATGGAAAGCTCACCTGTTTTTCCAGAGTTCATTTCCACAGTTCCTGTAGGTACGTGCTTTTCTAGTTAGATATGGATTGTAAAGGTCTGGAAGGTCTCCAGAAAGCCATTAGAAAAGTCTGTTACACTGACAGAAGAGTTAACCTGGGCTATTCCAGGAATTTAGGGTTAATCCAGGCTATCTGCATGTGGCCCTTGGTGCAAACTCTGCATGCAGCTTAATTGCTGGAAGTGTCGCATCAATTTTGAAAGCAAAAGCAGTGAAGACTCAGGCCGTTTCCGGCTCTTGTTATAATCGTATGGAGTTTTTACACTGCTTTCTCAGTGCCCTTCTTGATTCACTATTGCATAGACTGACCCGTTGCTTCTCAAGGCAGGATTTTTAACCTTTCCAAGCCTGTTAGTTGCTTCCTTGCCTCCTCTTTTGTCTTGAAAACAGACAGAGCAGAGTCCCCAAAGGCTGTGGGGCTCGCAGGCTAAATGGTGCTGTCCTGAGAGGAAGCTGCAGCAGCCAAAGGAGCAATGCACTTCGGGGTATATGTCTCTGCCTCTGCTGCTTTCTTATTGCTTTCCCTTCCTGCTCGTCTCTCTCAAAATAGGCTGGAGAAATGTCCTCCTGCTTGCCAGCAAGAAAGGCACCAGAGTTGCAGAAAATCGTTTTTAATCCATGCTTGTGATCATCCCCGGTTCACTTCAGATTTGTTATTGCATTTAAATTGATTTGCTGGAGCTGGGAGATTTTCAAAGTGCCTTATTCTACTTCCTGGGCTCAGTGCACGGCACGTAATGCTCCCAAATGCATGGCTGTGTCCTGGTGCACACAGCTCTCCTTGACTTTGGGGGAGTGTTGCCTGCAGTGACTGGGGGACAGGAATGTCTTACTCTCCATGCAAGTCTGGTGAGGTACTTGAGATGTCTCTCCATGAACTTGTGCTTTCACACGGGTTTATGAACAAGAAACCTGTGTTTATCAGTCAGCTGAACCACAGAATGTCTCTGGCTGGAAGAGACCTCCAAGATCATCCAGTCCAAGCCTTAGACCTAACACTGCAAGCTCACCACTAAACCATGTCCCTAAGCACCAGGTCCACTGTGCTGTTTAAATGCCTCCAGAGATGGTGACTCCACCACCGCCCTGGGCAATTATTCCAGTGCTTGACAACCCTTTCAGTGAAGAAACAGAATCACAGTCCAGAAGTGGACTGGTCTTTGCTACTCGCCCCTGTCACACTGCTCTTTGAAAGGTGCCCATCTTTAGGGTGGGTTATGCCTTTGTCAGTCTAAAACGAGGTTTCTCACTAGCAAGCAGGACAGACTCAGGCTCAGGTTCACTCTTTTAAGTTTCTTAATGGCTGGAAAAAAAAAAACCAAACAAGCCCTGGCTAGACACAGAGGTTTGGCTAAATGGAGCAAGCCAGGTAATTGGGCCCTTTTCTGCATCATTTCTCGGCAGATTAGCAGATAGCCATGAGTAGCACTTGGCAACAGGCAGGGATTCTGGAAGGGCTGTTAGGGACATGCTTGCCATGAGGAATGTATGGGGCATCTTACTGCTGAGAGCTGCCCAGGCTCGGGTTTTTTCCCATGTGCTCAGAGAAAATCTGGTCCAGCCTTGAGGAACCTTGGCTGGAATTCGGAAGGCCTAAATTTAGGTTTCTGCTGTGATACAGGCTGCCCTTGGGACTGACTTTCCATGTCCTGCTGTCAGTCTGTTCTCCAAGCGTTATCCCACACGGACGCTGCAAAATGTGATGTGCTAAAGATGGTATTGCTTTAAGGTTCCATTAAGTAATGTAAAAATCCATTAAAGGTGTAATGTGTCAAAGATGGACTGCTCTTAACAAAAGGAGACCTGTGGCACAAGTGTAAGTTGTTTACTCTGAGATTTTAAAACCATAAAGCTAAAGTTTGTAGCGTGTTACCTCTGGGGTGTGTAGAGGAGGGGAGACTCCTGGTCTCAGTTCCTAACAAAATGCTTCTCTTCTTTCCTCCAGCCCAGATGATGGTGGGGAAATGCTTTGTGGTCCTGTTCAGTCTCTGCCCCCATTGACATGTCAAAATTAATCTGTAAACTCTGTGTATGTTTGTTATTGCAGGGTGGATGCTTGAGAGTGGTGGATAAGGTACAAGTGTCTGGGACCGGTGGAATGGAGGCCTGATGTAGATGGAAAGATGGGTAAGAACTGGATTCCCCTGAAGCAATTAATTTTTTGCAGCCTGCTAATTTTGGTTGGGGCTACCAAGCATGACAACAGAGTGGGAGACGTTGCCAAGATGGTCTGGCTGAATGTTACATTGCTTTATAATGTTGGGGGATTTTTTTTTGCCTTTCAGTGATGCCATAATTTCACAAATTCTTCTTACTGTCATGTAAGGGTCACGTTCTAGATGATGCATCTTACCAAGTCTGCCTTGTATTTATGGGCAGAGCATCCTCATTCCCTGTATCTCTTCTCCCAAGGAAGCTTCTATTTCAAACAGAGGCTGAGTATCTTGCTTTTCTAATTGGTGACCTGGATGACTTGCACCTTCTTTCCTCTTCAGCTGCAATAGTTGTGTATCAGATGCTCTGTGGTGCTGAGGGAGATCTTTTTTTTTAAAAAAAGTGGAAATTCTAGTTCTGGAGTTACATAATGATCTTGATCTTATCTCAACTATTAAAGAAAAATAATTTTGTCAGAAATCAAGACCACTTGGAAGTGCTGGACTCTCAGTTTTAGCATGTTGAGCGGTCAGATTGGTGACATTGTCTCACATGAGTAAGTGAGAAGTATGAGAACCCCAGCCCCCTTCAGCTTCTCATGCCACTGGCCATCAAACTTACTCCATTACTCTTGCAGAATCCTACCTTTCTTGCAGCAAAATGTCCATGCTCTGCTCCTGTGCCTCTAACCTGTCACACAGCTGGCCACAGCTGGAGAGTTTGCCTGGTGTCTTTCTCTCTCTGCTCCAGGGCTTTGCAAGAGACACATGCCCTCCTGACAGCAGCACGGCTGGGGCTGGGATTCAACCAACCTTCCGTGCATTTATGAGCTTGGCAAAGTATGAGAAGGCTCTTTGCAGAATGAACATTGACCACAAAACCCATTCCAAATTGGTTTACGAGCCATTCTGCCAGCCAGCAGCAATTCCAGCAATGGCAGGGGTTTCTGCTCCTCTCCTTTAATTTTCCTGAAATGAGAAAACTCAGCAGACTGAAGAACAAGACCAGGTTGTACTTCACATGGATGTCACTGCTCGATTAACACGTGGAACTAATTGAGCTTGGGTTGTCCTATTAACTTCACCAGAAGAGTGCAGTGACATAGGAGCCTAAATTCATCTCCTGAAATGGCTTCCTGACCTGGTGACCCAAGAAAAGAGAACAAATCTCAGAGAAGTCTTTGTTGCAGCTGAGCACTTTGCTTTTTACATTTGCAGCACTTGCACAAGTTCACCCAGAACTTTCCAGGGCAAGTTGAAATGGTGATTAAAAAAAAACTCCTAACAGAACAAGGAAACAACAAAAAGGAGGTGGAGAGGAATGCCAGTAAATCTAGGGAATGTCCTGGCAAATCTGCTACAAAAGTGATTCAGAAAATGTGAAAATGAAAAATGTGAAGCCACTGGCACACTTTAACTGTCCTCCCCCAGGCAGAAGGGAGAAAAGCACTGTTTACCATCCTGGCTTGACTTCTCTGAGTTTTGCTCTTTCTCTGTTAGCTAGAAGTGAGATTTTGTGGGGAGAGGACTAATTTAAAGCCAAGTTAAAAAAAAAAAAAAAAAAAAGAAAGAAGGGAAGAGAAAGTCCAGACCTGCTTCTTCAATATAAAGAATGACAAATTTCACATTAAAAATCCCTTGTGAAAAACCCTGAAATTATTTCTAGTCATTTTCAGCTGAAGGCAAATGCCACTCCTTTGGCAACACAGTATTTCATTTTTTTTTTTAAGAAGGAAAGTTCAGACTCTGCTCTCAGCACCAGTAGGGGAGTTGCTGGATCCAGGCCAGACATCTAGTCAGGCTGATGTCTTCTTTTACAGAGAGAGCAGTTGATGCAAACTGCTCAAGGTGCCTTCAAACTGTCATCTGAAAATGTTACATGGATGCACTGGGGAAAGCAGTGATTGTGGGAATGCTGTGGTAGAGAGATCACCCGTTCTGCAAGGCACTGTGACTGTTTTTTTTGGAAAGGCACTCTGAATTGGGAGGAGTCTTCTGCAGACTGGCAGTTCTGCTGATACTTGGGTGTGGGTGGAAGGTGCTGTGCATGTCCCCTTCCCCAAATGTCATTGCTTTGGAGCATTTCTATAGCTCATCAGTACCATAGAGTCAGTGCCTGTGTGAGGACCAGGTAGGTCTGCCAGGAAGGATCATGGTGTGAACCTGACTCTGGTCTCTGGCTTGACTCTTGGGGTGAGGTGGATGAAGTGATGTGTATGTTGATTGGTGTTACCAGGTGGTATCTGTGAATTAAAGCATCGTTGCAACAACTTTGCTGACCCAAAGAAAAATTAGCTAAATGTTGAGGTTTTACTAGCTGCTTCACATCCCCCTTCCTTTTAAATAAGTGTTTCCTCTGTGCATTGAAATGATGAAAGATTTTTGAGGGAAGAACAAGGAATTTGCAGTCACGTCGTTGATTCCTGTCTGGTAGGCACAGAGGAAGTGTGTTGGATGAGGTGATCTCTGAAAGTCCACTCCAGGTCTCAGAGTTCAGCACAGGCCTCTTTACCCCTTGGCATGTTCTAGGGAACCTGCATGACCTTGTATGGAGACCACAAGATGGGAAGTGGGACTTCTAGTGTCTCCGTGGGCTGCACCTTGGACACAGCGGTTTGGTTGTGTCATGCAGTGCAGTGGTGCTTGGACTAGCCCTCTGCAGCCATGGCATCCCAGCACTGCAGGCTGATTGCTGTTGCAGGTCCAGGAGTGTATCTCTACATGTGTCAGCTTGGGGCCAGCCTAAGCAGAGGTCCTTGGGTGGTTTGTAGGTAGAAATGGCTTTGGAAGGTCTCGGTGATTCGTAGAAGGAAACAGTGGCCATGCTGTTGGTGTACAGTCAGTGCTTCAGAAGCTGACCACACGTTTCCTGAATGGGTCAGGTCTTGGGATTGGAGGCACAGTGGAATAAGATGACTGAGCATGCATCTGAGAGAGACATCTTCAGGAAAGCTAATCCCCAATGCACCTTGCTGGACACTGATCATCCAAAACAGTGCCAGAGCTTGGAGTGGTCACCTGCTGTCAGTTCAGTACTGTAATTCCTGCTGGTTGGAAGAACAATGAACTAATTTTTAACATGGTTGTCAGGTTGTCATTTCCTCCAAGAGTCCAAGTGACATATGCTACTTACATTGGTTTTCCCAGCGTTGATAATAAGAGACAAATTGGAGTCGAGAACATGTGTGCCCTAAAGCAGGATGTCCCACCTCTCACTCCTGGCACAGAGCAATTCCTCCAGCTTGCAGTTCATTTCCATCTGTCACCTCTCCATGAGGGTTCCAAGACCTCTTTATAATTTGATCTAAATGTAGTTGTGGACCAGTGAGTGCATAGGACACTTCTAAAGATGTCCACATCTCCAGTACAACATAGTGAAAGGACCACGGTCAGTGGTGCTTAAAAATTGCTGGGTTAAAAATTGCAATGTTTAAACACGATCTCACAGTGAAAGTATTATTTTTAAAAGCCTGCAGAAGTTGGTAAAAAAGGCACCACTGTGTTTATTGCCTAACTCTTTAAAAATGATTTGAGTACTTCATTCTGGTTATGAAATGCTGTGTATGTGCATGTGTGCCCCTGGTGATAAAAACTGCAGGAGTGCTTATCTGTGCTGTTCAGCATACCTGCATATAACTCAAAGGTTTAGGTTTTTAGGACTTTCCTGGAGGAAGTATGACTTTTGCTTCAGCAGAAGGGTGATCTGAGGTGTGGGAGATGGCAGAATGATGCTTATCTACAGTACTGCCTTGAGAGGGTGGGTGTGTTTGGAGAAGGTGGCTGCAGCTTCTGAAGGAGGAGGGGGCCTGTTTGCACAGCCATGGTCTCGCTGTTTCACCCAATTCTGCTTGTTTTTGGAAACTGTTGAGAAAGAGAGAACTGCCCCAGTTGGTGGGGGGAGAACAGCCCTGCTCTCCCTATCCCCAGGCGTCGATGTCTCGGCTCTCCCATGTCTTGCTTTCCTCATTCCCCCATGCCTTTGCTCTTGACTTGCTCTTGATGTGCTCAGAGCTATTAAAAAAACCCAAACAGGTTGAATTGCAGCAGTTCATCTTATTCTAAGGCACATCAATCTTTCAAGCTCTGCTTTTTATTTTTAAGAGGTGTCCATGTCTCCTTCTGCCTTAAGCAGTGTCATGGCCGTGGCACCCAGGGCTCCCATTTTGGGTCATGCCAGGCACTTTGGGCTCCCGGGGAATGCAGGACTGGTCCTACATCCCTGTGTTTGGGATGTTGCAACCATTGCTGCAGGAACTGATTAGGAGTTCACAGGCTGGGGGCTGTCTTTGAGCACTGGAAGTCTTTGAGCTGGACTGGGAGGGAGAAAGAGGTCTTTATGAGCCCACAAATAACCTTCAAAGGTATCAGAGGCAGTCAGGGGAAATAACTTGCCAGCTCTGTTTCTCACAGGGTAAACAGTTTTCTCCTTTCAAGTGTGCTCAAGAGAGGTATAGGTTGTGGAGAGGAGTAATATCTTTTATTAGACCAAACTGATAGAGGTGGAAAAAAACAGGCTGCCTTTTAGGCACATCAGCCCTTCTTCAGAAGGAGCAGATTTTAATCTTAGCAGGAAAACAGACTGGGAAAATTGCTCCAGGTTTAATTTAATTATGTTCATCCATTAAAGGAAAAGGTAGTTAGTGTCTGTGGAGCACAGGGCAGGGTTAGCAAGAAAGCTGTGAATGTTTGTTGTGAGATGAGAGAGAGAAATCAGTACCTGGTACCTTTGAAGTGGTGAGGAGTTTTGCAGGCAGATGCTGTGGGACAAAATGCATCCTGCCAGAAAACCAAACAGCCCATGTATTTATATTTTTTTAATGCTCAGTGGAGCTATGGGCATACAACATTTTCTTACATGTGGTTGGTTTTGCTTTTTTTTTCTTTTATAGCCCCTGCTTGCAGCTCTCCTAGAGATTTGCAAAAGCAAATGGGAATTGACAGGTTTGTCCAAGAGGCAGAGGTTTAGCACAGCTTATCTCGCAGCACTCTGTGCTTTTCTAAGAGAGCCCTCACTGCTGAGTTCCTGTCTCTTGTCTCCTGTCTTCCCCAGGGCTGCAACTGGGAGCCACCCAGTGCAGGAGAGAGTTCAAGGCTAGAAAGCTGTTGGCAGCTGGAATGGTCAAGGCTGGGTTAAGTTCCTCTTTGGTGTTCTGCAGGGTAGATGCTTGCTCTCTGGCTAACAGTCTGGCTTCTTTAGTCTTCACTGCGCCTTGTATCTCTTTATGAGCTTTGGTAGCAGGAGGCTGAGTGGCTTTCTTGCACCCTGCACACCTCAGATGGGTTTGCAAACACGGTCTGTGATATGGTCCCTGCTTCACAGCCAAGTTTAGAGGTGCTTAGAGGCAAAGCAGCTTAGCCAGGTACACCTGCATTAGCCAACAAAACGTGACCTTGCTTTGGCACCGCCTGGGTGGGTATGGCCAAATTCCTCCCCCCACATCCAGTGACCTTCTCACTCCCCTTACAGGGAGCAGCCCAGGGGGCAGAGGAGCTGGCTGGGGGCCCACCAAGCACCATGGACAAAGTGGGCAGCAGGTCAGCAGTTAGCTATGGGAGGTCACCCTTTATGTCAGTGAAAACTGGTTTTTATGATTGCACCCTCATGTCTCCTATTCCAGGATCCCAGTCCCTGGCTGGGTATGAGGGGCAGTACCTGTTTTCCCCAGCTCTGCCCTCTTCAGCAAATCTTCCTCATCCTCCACCTCCAAATGCCACCCAGTTTTTTTTAACCCAGATGTTTGGCCCCATTAGCTGAGGTGCCATGGCTGGATCCCCACAGGCTGTTACAGGGCCCAGCAGTGCTGTGCTGCTGCAGGAGGGGGGCTGTGAGAAGGAGGGAGGAGGCTGGGTTTTGTGCCCAAGCCTTTATCTGAAAGCTAGGGGATAAATCTTACAAGGGCAAAGGTTTTTGTCTGCCTCCAAACTGTCCAACTCGGATTCTCACCACAATGCAGCCTCTCAGCATCTCTCCTCATCCTGCAATGCCAGAGAGTTTAGATGCCTGAGCTGCTTTGCCCTAAGCAAGTCTGGTTGTTGGGATGTTGGACAAGCTGTATCCAAGGGGGGAAAAATGGCTTTTTAGCCAGACTCTACTGCCCTCCATGTGTGTGGGGATGTACAGAGGACATGTGGTGACAAGTGTGCACAGGGACAGGGCCATGTAGGAGGGTGGCACGTTGCAGAGCATCGGAAGGTGCTGCCAGCAGCTCTGATACCATGGAATTTTACTGCGTGTGGCACTGTCAGAGGGTTGGCTATTTTGGGAGCAGAAGGTTGCAGTGAGCCACACACGTAACCATGCTTTCCCTCCCTGCTGAGCTAAACCAAACACCTTTTGGATCCTTAGTCCTTTTCCATTGCAGAAGTCTGTGGTGAATCTCAGGAGCGTGGGTATGTCTGTACTTTGCCACAACCCTTCGTGCTTGTCAGGAGAAATTTCTTGTATGATTTGTGGCTTTGCCTCTGAAATGTTTACCTAAGTGGTAAAACTTACCACTCAATGCTCTTGAAAGGTTTTGGTTTTGGTGTTTGTACTGATCACTCGATATTTTAATGACATCACTCTCACCTTACCTCAGCTGAGGTGCAGTCCCAGTAGCATTACCTTAGCTTTTGGCTTTCCGTGGGGAAATTCAGAGGGCAGTTGAAGTTCTCTACCTCACACTCTGGATCTCAAATATCTTATGACATATTTGTTCGTTGGCCCGTTTATTATTTTTTTTCTGTTTTCTTAGTGCTCTTGTAGACATGTTAAGAGTCCAGTCACTTAATACTGCTTTGGAGGAGTTTGTTTGGGTACATTGTAGTGATCAGAATTAAGTCATACATGTGGCACACAGTTTTACTAATCTTAATTTTAAAAATAACTGGTTTTGCTTTTTAAAAACAACAGATTCTTGCCTTTCCCCTAAGCTCATTCCAGAGCACTATTTTCTCTCCTGTTTTGCAAGGGGATATAAAGGGAAGGGTTGTTTTTAATCTAACCAGGTTCTTTGATCTCTTCACTGTGCATTATTACCAATGGTTGTATGGGTCACCTGAGGGATAGCATGGGGTAGAGAGGTAAATGAGAGGCAGGAGCTCTCAAAATTAACTTTACCTGGAGAAATGGGTCTTTGAGATAGTACAACTATGCTCTGAACCCACATTTGTTATATTGGGCATTTGACATAATGGATATCTGGAGCTGTCAAAAGCATCTGATGGGTTTAGTTTTGTTTTTTCTTCACCAAGCAGTTACAGGTTGTGCTGTAAAAGCAAAATTCAAAATTCAAACCAATGTAATTTATGGAGAGCAAACGTTTATCATCTGTTTGTCAGATAAGGTGTTAATGATCATCTATACCTATTAGGTTGTGCACCTTATTATTATTATTATTATTAAGCATCATAATTTCTTGACAAGGAGAAACAAGCTTTCCAGAAGCCCCAGCACCTCACAGCATTAGTTTATCTAGGTGAGTTTGTGTGTCTCAAGCTTAAGACGTCAGCGACCAAACTCCTGCCAAGAAATCCTGCATATCAGAAGAGTCTTTCCTCACTTCCTCATGTCTAATTGCTCTGCTCGACCTGCTGAGCTGTGCCCTGCCCTCCAGTTGTACACAGGGGTGACCTTGGCATCCTTTGGGTGGGGTTGCAGGAGGGTGATCGACAGCAGGATCCAGCTGCAGGCCAGCCTTTGCTGACTTGCAAAGGGGACGTGCTCTAATGGTGTGTCTGCTGCAGTAGTCTGGGCTGGGGGAGGGTAATTGGGTGATTTTTCTCTTTATCAGGTTCTGAACACTCCTCCAGACAGGGGCAAAATGATTTGTGCACGTGGGGTTACTTTACACGGAGGTTTATCTTCATCTCTGTCACTAGGTTGGGTGTGTGCAACGATCTGTTTTGCCACAGGCCATTCACAGACAGCCCTTCTAGGGGGGATGAGTTGTGAAACAGTCTTTGCACCTGCCTGTGAGTGTGTCTGGGTCCCCTCTTCACTTTTCTAGGGGCTTTTGTTATGGTTCAAGTCAGGTACTTGAGCTTCTAGCTTGCTGGGCTCCTTCCCAGTACTAACTGGGACGGTCGCTGGGACAGTGACTCATTGATCCCTTCTGCTATTTGGAATTGTAGAATTATTTAGGTTAGAAAAGACCTATAAGATCATTGAGTCCATGCTGTCTTGGTACCTCTGCCCCTGGTATTTTTTGCGTGGCCTGAATCATGGTGGCAGGACGTGTCTATTGATGGTGTTTGCAGGTACTGAAGAAACGTAAAAGTCCCGGGTTTCTCTTCATCTCCAAGATGTTTTTCTCCTCTAGCTTTCGGATAAATGGCAGCATTTGTTCTCACAAACAAGATCTTTGACACTTGTTTTCTCATAAGTTAATGTTGTCTAGTTCCTTGGACCAGGAAAACAAACCCTGGACATTGACATTCTGATGAGTAGTCCAAGTCGCTGTTGGTCCAGTAGATGTGGAACTTCACTGTAATGCATGGGCCAAGTTTGCTGTTAACCTCATGTAAGGGGAAAGATTTCTGGAGTCTCTGGAAGATACAGAGATACCAAGATCTAGTGAGTGGAGTATGATGTGAGCTATACTCAAACTGGAATTTAGGGAGTATTTGTTACAGGGAGGTTATTGGAATAAGTGTGTGAGCTCTTCAAACTCACACTTTCTAGGTGGCTTTCTGAAAGGGACTGTCTTGTGTGATTGGAGGATAAGGTCATGATGTAGAGAATGGTAAAAGTATTTTTGTGGCCCTTGTGTGCAGCTAGGAAGGCTAGATCAAGTTAGGTCCTTTTTTAGTTTAAGCTGTGATAATATATTTAGCTCTGGCTGCTGACTGGCTGAAGACTTTTGTCTGTCTCAGATAGATTCCTGTCCATCAAATGAGATACAAAAACCAGCTCATCTTTCTTGCCATCTGACAGTTAAGCTGAAAGTTCATCAGGACAGAGATTGCCCTTTGCAGATACTGAGGGATGCTGAGGTAGTTGGCCTTGGCTTTCAATTGAGGGTCTCTTCGGTAAACGGTAAATGTCATATACCAGGTAGTCAAATAAATGTATGTTTTCCAAAATCAGAGAATATGAAAGGCTGATGTCCTTTGTAGGTCAAAGTTAAGATTGTCAGTATCATAGTCATGTAGTTTTCTGTTTCTTTTTGCTGTGTTTTATTACACTCCAGTATTTTTTTCACTCTGTGTTCAAAATCTTGCCTTCTGAAAGGGCTTTTACTGAAGGTGACAATGTTTTTGTGAAGCTTCCCATCCTCTCCTCATCCCCTCTTAGCCTTCACAGAACTCTTCCCTCTGCCCAGGGATATCCCCAGCAGTTGCATCACCTTCCAGAGAGGTGGATGCTGGTGATGGAGGCTGCTGCTGGAATGTCCACAGGCACAGGACTGAACTAGGCTGTCAACATCACCGTTGCAAAATGCACAGTGGGATCTTCGGTGACCACAAGTGGTCAGGTCTGTGGTTTTTACGTTGGATCCAAGTGGAAGTGTATGTGGCAACGTGCAGCCCCGTAGCTACATGTTCCAGCCTTGCTCAGTAGTGACTCAGAGGACAATATTCCTCCCTTCTGCAACGCCCAGGATTTTTCTCCGACTTTTCCCAGCTCTGCTCGGTGTGTGAGAGAGACCAGAATCAGAACTTGCCATGTTTTACAAGACACTGTTCTACTTCTGCAGGCTTTCTGTGGGCTTTATCCAGTTGGTGCTTTTCTTTTTATTTATTTTAATTTTTGATTTTGCAGTGTTGATGGAAGCAGCTTCATGGAACTACCAGAAGCTGCCTCTTAGCAATGACCTATTAGTGAAGCCAACAATAACAGCACTGTCTAGACCATCTGAACGCAGCTAAATTATTCCTTTGTCCCTTCTCCATTTGCTTTCTCTCTCAACTGTTGAATTGTTTTGGGTGGTCTGTGGTGAACCTTCGGGCTTGCTATTTCTCCCTTGCTTTTTATTTCCCCCCCCCCCCCTTCTCATTCAGAGGGAGCTGCTGCACTCAGACTGAAACTCCAGGTTCCTCTCTCCCGCACACACGCTGGGACCGAAGCCCCGGAGCAGGGCCGGAAATGTGTATCTGAGGGGCAGAAGAGATGTGTCATCTTGTGGCTTTCTGATTTCACTTTGTAGTTGCTTTTACTAAGTGCTGAATGCCCCAGATTCACACTGGTAGTGCCTGGGACCTGTGGGTCTTAACACCTTACAGAAATGAAAACTGGGAGAGGATGATGCTCTGTTTTCCACAAGATCCTGATAGGATGGACCAGTGGACCTGTGTCCACTGTAGCTCCACTGGTCATTGCTTTCTGGGAGGGCTCTTGGCTTACTGCTTCTGTCTGTTCATCTCCTCTGTGTGACTACAGGTATTTCCCCTAATCCCCAAACCTGTGGGAAATGAATGTCTTTGAGACCTCTGTGATATTTGGTTGGAGGTGGTCTTTGGTTGGATGGCCTAGCAGTGTGAACAAATGAGCTTTGTCACGGGAAGCTGGTTTAAAAAGCACAAAAGTGGGGTGTTGGTGGGAAGTAGGGAAGAAAGAAATGAGTTTCCTAGTAAGGGGAATAGCTGAAACTAAAGAAAGAGCTGAGGAGGGAAGAAGAGACACTGGGGATTAAGGGACAGTGCTAAACACAATTGATTTTTTTACATTTAATTTTTGCTGTCTTTGTAATCAGCTTTTCTCTGTTCTGGTCTACCACTGTAGAAATATTCCTGTTTACATGGTGAGCTGGGAAGAGAGCAGGCTTCATTGTACAAATAATTCATCCTGTCAACCTACAGTACCTTAAGTGAATTTATACAAAGCGGTGCCAGAGTGAAGCTGGGCCAGAAGGTTGTTCAGGAGCAAAAACCTGCTCATGTTACTCAAAGTCAGTGGTTTCCATGAGTCTCTGAGTCCATCTGAGTTCTGTGGATCCTGGTGTTGTGCAACTTGCAGCTGTTTTGCTCTGGAGCTGCAGCAAAGCCAGGGAGGATGATTGCTGTGTAGTCCCAAGGCTGAAGCATACTGGGGTCCTGCCAGTGCTAGATCAGGAGAAGCTGATCTTGCACTGTCCCTAGGGCATGGGATTCCTGTGGATTCCCTGGCATTTTTCCCTGGGGAGAGCCATTCATCTTGGACCCTTTGCTGGCTCCAAGCAAGCCAAACAGAGCGAGCAGCCTGTGACGCCCCTGTCGCTGGAGAGGCTCGGGAGTGGCATTTGGATTTAATTATCCAGTAAACTCCAGTGCTTGTTTGAATTTTGACTGAACTGGCTGAGCTGGCTGCTTATTTCCATGGAACAAAGTTCTCCACCCTTCTTGGGAGTCAGCTCGGAGACCCCAAGAGCAGTAATTAGATGGGCAAGAGGCTTAGTCTGGAAAGCATCAGTTCCTGTGCAAAGCTGTCATGGAGATGACTGGGAAGTGTCAGTTTTGCAAGCGATGATGCAAATTGTGCTCCTGCTCTGAATTTGCTTCAGAGCATGGTGTGGGGTTTTTTCTGCTTTGTTTTGAGCACTTCAGGCTTCAGTCATAGTCCCCCTAAAATTGCAGTCCTCCTGGACTAAAAACTCTGTTAGAAGTAGTCAAAAAGCTACTTAGGAATATAAAAATACATCACTTCAAAGAAATAACCTATTTCTTCTGCTGCTTAAGTAATATTCTTTCACAATCCAGCAGCAGAAAACAACCTTTCCTGCTCATATAGGAAGAAGTTTTCTTATCTTATCTTGCAGCAGTGATGGCATGGATGTGTATTTTGGTTTTTTGACAACTAGCCATGGTTTAGAATAAAAAAATTCTCAAAGTCTCTTCAGAAAGCTCTTTGTTATTGGCTTTCTAGTAGATGGAGGAACAAAGCTGGTGAATTGACAGCCTGAATACTAGGAATATCTTCTCTTTCTTGTTTGTTTTTGGTTTTTTGTTTGTTTGTTTGTTTGTTTTGTTTTGTTTTCTTCTAGTACCTGATTCAGAACAGCTAGGGCCCAATTTCACACCACTGATTCTAGGCTGGTTCAGTTCCTGGTTGGGTATTTCTGAAAATGGGCTAAATTTAAGCAGTAACTGAGAGTGAGTGGATGCTTCTTGCTTTGCTGTTTTGGGAAAGATGCAAAAGGAGGCTTGTGGCAGAGATGTGTAGCTGGACTTCCTAAGGAAATGCTGCTTCCACAATCATGCAGGTGAGGTTGCAGCAGCAGGAAGTTTTAAGCTGTATTTGATGGACTCAGAGAACTGCATTGCAGAAAGTTTTGACAAAACTGATGGGTAGGTAGAGAAGGAGGAGTCTATTATTGCTTTGAGGGCAATGTAATATAAACCTACTCTTTCCTGGAAACCCTTGGTGTTTAATGAGAAGACAGAATTCTGTGCAAAATTGGCCTTCCTTGTTTTGTCAACCGGTAAACAGCTTGTCCCTAGTTTGAATACCCTGCCTTGGTGACCAGCATAAGCCCCATGTGGTAGGATAAGCAGTGAGGAGGTCCAGGTTTTCTGCACACTCTGCAGAGGTGATACCCAGTCACAGTCTCTATTTTGCAGGGTTGGTCACTTCCAGCTTCCTTCTAGTGAAACTGCATTCCTTGTGCCTGCTGTCCCTTCGAGGGACTGAGTAACCTACCCTGTAGCAATGACACTGGAGCAGTGACCCTGACTACTCATCTCTAGCAGTAGTAGTGGTAGGATCCACTTCAGCTCAATGGTCTCTCTCTTTTCTGATGTCCTCACTGGTGCCATGTGCTTGTCAGTCATCCCAGCAAAGCTGTGGCTCATGGTCTTGCTCTGGGCTACCCATGGGATGTGGTGGGAGCTCTCTGGGATGTGGCCAGCTCTTGGGGGCTGCCAGGTCTTTCTCTTGGGAGGAAGGAAGGCAGCAGCTGACAGTCACTCCAGAAAACTCTGAAGTTACTTTGTCCCTGCTTGTTGGTTTAGTATTATTTTTTATTATTATTGACCTCCAGAAAACCCTGCTGCCCCTCCCTGGGACAGGCAGTGCTGACTCTTATTAGTGCTGGAATACCCACTGGTGGGTTAACCAGACATGCATCTCCTTGAAGATGCTACCAGGCATGTCCAGGGTGGTCTGGGGGTGGGAGAGCAGGTGGTTTTGCTCACAAAAGCCCAGCTCTGCCACTGCCTGTTGAAGCCACGTTTCCCCATGGTGTTATGCACTGTATTTTGTGTGAGCAAGTTCAGGAAACCTTTGCTGTCACTCCTATTGGAAAAAAAAGAAGGGGGTGAGGGGTATTTTAGAGATTACAGCTTTGGTGGAAAATTCCTGGAGGGCAGTGTGTGAAGTTTTTGGGTTTGTGTGGGTTTGTTTTCTTTTTATAACCTGTCCCTTTCCCTTCCCCCTTAAAAATCACTTTTTGTGTGTTCTTTTTATTTTCCTACTACAGAATCCATTTGGAAAACTGTGCTTGTCCCCAGAGGTCCCTTTTAAGAGCATCAAAAAGCAAACATAAAAACAAAATTAAAAAAATCAAACTATGGGAAAATTCTAGCCCTTCCCCCCCCAAACTAGAAATTAAACTTTTCATTTTCTTGAGTGTTTTCTTGGAGCATTCCAGGTTTTGCTCCCTGCCATCCCTCTGGAAAAAACCTAAACCTCTGTTTTTACTGGGTAAGGAAACGTGAAAGAGGGGAGAGGAATTGCAATTTATTATACTTGATGTGGATGTTATTAATGATATATTTATTCTTAATATATAAGTCTTTGTCATTTATATATTTTTATCTAGATATACACACAGCCTACAGGAAAATGTAGGCATTTTCCTCATAGCTGATTTGGCAACAGAGCTCATTTCTGAACTCTAAAATAAAAGTGACATGAGATTTTACCCATTTCCCCCAATTTTTTTCCCTTATTTCTTTGATGAGATAGACTTCCCACACATGCTGTGCACCCAAAGCTTTATCACACCTTTTATTTTTTTTTTTCACAACTTCAGTCCTAACACAGCCCAGCAGGAGAAGCTGGAAAAAGGAGGTGATGATGTATCTGAGCATGAAGATCCAGGACATATCCCTCCCTGGGGAAAGAACCTCGATGTTTGGGTCCAGTCCCCTCTGGTTTAATATCTATATTTTTTTTTTTGTCATCCTGCACATCTCTGCAGACTTGGAGTTAAACCTGCAGGCTGGCTTGGAGCAGGGGCGGCTCTGTCCCAGTTTTACACAACATGCTGTAGCTATATTTGTATTTTTACAGTAATAACCTGCCTGTCATGATTGTGTCGTGAACATGGCAGCAGGCAACAGGTTTTCACACCCTCCAAGCAAGTATGTGGTGCCATCTTGTTAGGGCTTTTAGTGCCCATGGTTGGTATTTCACAACAGAACAGTTAAGAGCTGCTTCAAAAGACCATATGATGTAAAAGTGTTGAAAAGGAGGAGATTGGTTTCAGATCAGATGCATCCCTCAAAGGTGTTTACTTACTGCAGAAATCAGAAATGGGCTCTCAGTGCATGTCTTCCAGGATAGTCAAGTCTGTTGCCTCTTCTAATGGTTTTCTTGCCATTGGTTTCTCACTGGCTCTAGTTTTGAGTTTTGAAAATCAATTGTAGCTCATGAGCATCTTTAAGGAAGAGGGGGGAAAAGAGGAGATGAAGAACTGCAGGACCTTTGTGGGCCTTTGAAGCTTCTGTCCCACAGAGCATCATTTTACACCTCACAAACTGGATCCAGCCCTCTGCAAAGGGCCCCGTGGGCAGCAGACATGGGCTTACAGGCTGGAGGAGCTGGAGAAGCAGTGGCCACTCGCACACAACCACTGGCTTTTCTGAGGATCTCTCTCACCTATGATGAGGAAACCTGTATTTTCAAGACACATTGGGGTTGGAGGGACTGTGGCATAGTCTCTGAATGCCTCCCTCAACAGGAAGGCTGGACATTGTGTCTTTTGACCCGTTTGGGTTGAAAGACTCTATTTTGCGACGCTGTATTTTTCCTTTGCACTCCCTGGGGTGAGGTTGCCCTGCCACACTTCAATTGTCTCTCCATTTTTTTTGCAGATGAAGAAGAAGCTCTGAACTCTATTATGAAGGATTTGGCAGCATTGGGCAAATGTGGGGGGCTGCTGGACAACAACAGGAATAAAAACAGTGTCCATTCCAGCAAACAGGTAAGGCACTGCTTAAGTCCACTCCAAACTCCAGTAGACCAAAGAGTTGGACATGGTGCTCATCATGCTGTGAGAACAGAGTTTAAAGTTAGAGCTGAAGTTTAATAAGTGCTGTAGGAGCTCAGCACGTGAGGAATAAAGTAATTTTACAGAAGCATAAGTTTTAGGACCTCTTTTTGAAGAGCTGAGAAGAAGCTGCAGGCTTCCCTGAGTCACGGAGAAGCAGTAGAGTGATACCCCAAATCATTCATAAATATAGCCATACAGCCTGAAACTGGTCTTAAATCTCAAATCCCACCCCAAGGCACTTCTTCCCCTTGCTTAGCTTGAAAGTAACAGAACTTGTTACAGGCTATGCAGCTGTAAGATTTGGATTAGTCAAATGTTTTCGATTGATGGTGCTGATGAAATACAATATTTATCATGTGCACATTTTACTTCAGATATTTGAAAGACAGGCTGCCAACTCTGAGCTGTAGACACCCAGGCTCTTTTGGGAGGAGTAATGTCATTCTTATATAAAGTGTTTAAATATTAATTGCTGGTGTTTATCTTTATGCTCCTAAAACCAAACCTTTTGGCCCTGTTGCGCATTTGCAGTTGATTTGGTGAGCAAAATCACTCTCCCTTGAGCCGTGTCAGAAGTTATTTGCTGACATGAATGTAATAGCTGAAGTGGCTTTAATAGCCTGTTTGCATATGGAAAAAATATTACAGGAACACAGAAGTTGTGAAGAAAATTCAGCTGTCCAAACGACAAGAAAAAACAAAGGGGAAAAATATTTAAGAGAACCAGGAAGCTGCTTGGAGAAGCAAATCCACTTAGAATTCCATTTCTGCTGCTATAGCTTAGCTTGCAATCAACTGAATGCCTAGCAAGGAAGAAAACAAATTGTCATTTATGGTCGTCATGCATACTTTAATGGCACTTGTGCTGCTAACAAAGAACACTGGATGCAGAGAGGAAAAATCCTTTCCTGAATCCCTCTAGACTTCCTAGACACAGGCAGACGAAAGCACGTGCGCACGTAGCGTGTCTGTTTTAAAGGGTGTCCTGGTGGTAGCAGCTGTCCAGATTGAATCACTTGGTTTGTGTTCAGCTCATGCTGAAGTGAGTCCAAGATGTTTACAAGACTGACCAGAGAAATTCAGAGCTGGCTCTTTGCAGCTGCAAGTACAGCAGACGATCCAGAGCAGCTTTGGATGGCTCCGAGGGCAGCGTTTTCTGCGAGTTGATGGGTGGGGACCATTCCAAGCCATCTCGGGATGCTCTCAGGACAGCACAGCTTTTCAGGCCTCTCTTAAATAACATATTTGTTTTCTCACAACGGGAGAAAATCCCTGCTGTCATTTTTGAAAACTGTTGCTGTAAGTGCTGCAGATATTTAGTCAAAAATAAGAAAAATTATAGTTTTCATTGGCTGAGTTCTTATCTACAGATGTTTCGTAAGTGTCTTCATTTATAAATGACCAATAGAGTTATGTTGTGCTCTACTGTTAGCTTTAGAGTTATTGGCTGCCACCTGCATTTAATTTTATTTTATTAGGTATCAAACTGTTCTTCTCAGTTACAACATTGATGCTTGGAAGAACGTGGTCTTCTGTATGATTTTTCCTTCTATCCATAAGCGGACCAACCGTAGCTACGTGCTCATAGTTACTCAGAGCTCTCTAATGGAGGAGGCACAAATAGTCAGTATCCTGCTCTCCGTGTGCATCCAGGGCTGAGGAATCAGACCAACAGGCCCCACGAGATGAAGGGCGTTGGAGGATGTTGAATTGTTGCTTCACTAAGTTGGACTGGCTGGAACAAGTCTGGCTCATGGGACGACGGGAGTCTAGTCTGCGAGGTGGGGAGTGGCCAAAGTAGATGGAATTAGTGGGGACTCGGTTCATATTTGCAGCTCAGAAGCTTTTAATCAACTTGTTTGGGTCAGTTTTAAGGTTTTTTTCCTTGTTTTTTAGCACGGAAATCGATGGGGGAAAAGACTGCTTTGGAAATGCTGTTGTTGTGTCTGTGATTTGTTGTTCCTTTGGTACTTGGTGTTCCTTTTTTTCTTTTCTTTTTTTTTCTTTCTTTTTTTTTTCTTTTTCCCTGTGATCAGGTTGGCTGGTTGGGCTGAAAAGTACACTGCACAATCTCCCTCCTTGAACAGGGATTGTGAGGCATGGGGCATTTACATGCTAAATTTTCCTCTTGGGTTTCTCATTGTAGGTGCCTCATAAGAGGCCCCGCAGCAACATGCTCACATGAAAATACTTGAGTCTGGATGTTCAATTGTTAGATTAAAAAAAAATTATAATCTTTGTTTTTTTTCTTTCTGTGGAAAAAAATGCTTTTCTGAGGCATGGGAATCCTCTAGTCAGTGTTCCAGATTTCCACTGAAAAACACTTTAAACAAGAATGTCACTTTGTGGCTTGGAGCATTTTTTTTTAGTCCACAAAGAAGCACAACAAAAGTGCTATCTTTTCTCTGTCTCCTGGAGGGGTTCCTTAGTGCTCTCTTGACAGAAGTTGAAATATGGAGCTTGCCAGATAGTATTCCTGGTAGGTCTGGGCCACACAAGAAAGCAGTCAGTGGTGGTGCATGCTACACAGTCTTTCTTCCCAAAAATATCCACAGTTTTGTTTCAGATCATGTTATGAAATGAACTTATCCTTTGGCAAACTGTGTAAAAAAAAAAAAAATTAAAAAAAAAATCTTCCTTTTCTTATTTCTGTTTCCTTACAAATGAGTTTAGGACTAAAGCTGAGTTTCTGGATGTCCAGTGGCTCGTGGTAGAACAAGGTAGAAACGAGATCAGTGCAGATGATTTTCCTCCCCTTGATTGCTCAGGCAGCAGGTGTGGTGGCTTCTGAGTCCTGGTCAGGTGTGTCAGCCACTGCCTTAGGCTGCCTTTCTGCCTTGTGAGAAATGGGATAGAGATGGACACCCTTTTCCTTCTGCATTTGTGTCACAATCTTGAAAAGGGAGCTGTTCTTTGGGAACAGAGGGATAAGCCTGGCCTTATTGCTAGCGCACCCTCCGCACTGTTCCTCCGTTATGCCATTTATCACTCTGTTATTCCTTATACGTCTGCTGGCATGGCTGGGAGGAGTTCTTTCAGTCAGTCTCCTGGACTGAACTGACAAAGGAGTTCGTTTATAGCAGTGGTTCTGAAGAGGGGAAAGAGGAAACTGCAGAATAAAGATCTGCATTGTGATCACTAAGGAAAGAGATGAGTGGTATAAGAAGGGAAACCACAAAGAGTTAGAAATCCCAAACAAAAGCGTGGAGGAGAGTGGAGCAATTATATTCATATTTATTTTGCATCTGTCTATTTATGTGCACATCCATTTATTTATAAGGATAGTGCTTGGCAATTTGCAGCATGAAGTTGGTTGTCAGTGCTGCTCTTTGCCTGATGACAAGGCCTTGGTGTGGGCCTCCATCACAGGTGATGACAGGTAGCTATTCCTCTGCCACTTAAGGTTGATTGCAAGTTCTCCTGTGGCAATGAAGTCCAATACTTGTGAGGAACATTTTCCCAAGCACAACCAAGGTCAGACTGACCTGAAAGTCATTCTTTTAGTATATTACCTCTGGACTCTCTTTTTTTTTGACAAGTTGGGTGCAGGACAAGCTTTGTTAATAACTAGAATAAAGTACAGTTAATGGTCTAGGGCTCTCTGTAGGTCTTCAAGCAGCTTAAAAGGAGTTTGGCTTTATCAACTCTGTTTTACCATGTAAGAAATATAATAGAGGTCTGTAAATATCACTTGAAGATGAGAGTCTTTGTGAGGAGACCTGCAAGGATTGCCCCACCTCGGGGGGAGGGCAGAAGCAGAGCACCAGGAAGGCAGTAGCACTGGTTGGGAACGGTTTGGCTGAAGGTGGCAAAGGGAGTGGAATCCCAAGGATTTGGGGAAGATGCTTTCCCTTTTCTTTGTGTGGAGCTGACTTGGGTGCTAAGAGGGTAATGCCAGGGAGAAACCCAGCTGGAAAAAAGCTGTTCCCTGCCAGGTGGGTGGTTTTTTGATTTCTGCTGCTGTGTAAACCAAAGCTCTGTGTAACAGGGAGCAGTGAACCCTCTAGGCATCCTCTTTCCCCTAACCTCTGAGCTGCTCACGCGCCGGGCTTGCTTTTTCAGAGGGGGATAAAAAAATAATCTGTAAAGATCCAGGAGGACCAGAATATCTGTAAGATTCTTCCACCCACCCCTCTCCAAAAGGAGAAGGGGGCAATCCCAGACAAACCCCTTTCTGTCTTGATTGCTGAATAACCCCAGGCGCGTGGGGGTTCTGTGCAGATAATTCCTAATGACGCAGATTAGTCATCTCCTCCTGCGGTTTCGGGACGCGGTCCAGCTGTCTGGCTTGTAACGAACACCCCTTTGCTAAAAGCAGGGGAGAGCACAGGGCTAATGCAAACAACCTGCACGTCGGGGAGGTGCAGAAGTCCCCTCCGCCTGGCCCTGCGGTGCTGGTTCCTCTTGCCTGAAGCCAGAAGTGGAGGAGCAATCCCACCGCTTTGGCGGCTTTGCCCAAAGGAGGGACTGGAGCGCCAGCCCTGGAACGCGGCGCCGCTCGGCGGGGTTTCCTCGTTGGATCCTCCTCCCACGAGGAGAAGATGAGGGGAGTGAAAAGGGAAACTGAGGCAAAGCAAGTGCCCATGGTCTTGTGGGTGGGTCAAAGCTGGAATGAGCCGCCCTTGGTGCAGTGCTGAAGGGAAGGAGAGGCCCCTCGTTGTGATTTTTCTGCCTTTATTGACCTCGGATTAATTCTGGAGTCAGGCTTCGCCCCAGGTGGTTTGTGAGGAAACCATAGATTTGGGTGGAAGGAGCGATCCGAAGAGCCTGTCTCTGTTGTGTCTCAGCATGGGCAAAACTGTCCCCTGGTTAGATTCGGCAAGAGCAGCTTTAAAAGCAAGGCACAAAGATGGGGTCCGAGCAGAACGCGATTCCTGATGGTGGCTGAATCTGGGAGGAAGAGAGGACCCGCGGAAAGGAATTTTGGGGGAAGCCTTTGAACTTGGTGTTTTGTCCGGGATTTTGCAGCATGGCAGGTCCAGGTGCTTCAGCTCTTGGTGCCACACTGGTGCATGGGGAGGTGTGGAGGTCCTGGGCTGCAGCTGGTGGCGTCAAGGAGATGCAGCGAGGGGGTGACGTCCCTGCACCGTTGGTCACCTTTTTCCACAGGCATGGCATAGTTCAGCTTGGACCCAAGCCCCCGGTCTGACCAGCCCCTCTGGGTGCTCAGCAGCTGAGAGTGCTCAGCACCTCCTGTTCCTCCAAAGCCACTTCCATTTTAGGCCCAATTGTGTGTTTTCCTGCTCTCCGTGTGTGCTTTTATTACAAACAGCAGTCAGCTCTTCAGGGATCTCTGTATAAGATCGTGATTCACCTCGTTTGGAAACGCTTTTTCCATTTTTTTTTTCATTTTTTTTTTTTTTTCCAGAGTTTTCCTTAATCTAAACCAGTGCACAGAGCTGCTTGCTCCAGCTCCGGGGGCTGAGCTTGGCCAAGCCCACTGGGGTGCATGGTCCCCAGATGAGCTCCTTGTGGACAGAAAAGGTCACCCCCTTTTCCCCATCCCCCCTCCACCAATTCCCAACAGTGCTTCCTCAGAAGCTCGGCAGTTGTGGTCTTTTCATGGCATTAGAAGTTTTGAGGAAGGAGCTAAAAATACCTCAAAGAAAGCCTGGAAAGATGGCGAGGGCATTGCTTTTTCCTTTCTGAGGCAGATGGCAAGGAAAGAGTAGAATACCATTTGTTAGCGGGGCTGGAGGAAATGCCGGCACAAGGATCTCGGAGGAGGAATTATTCCAGAAACGAAGGGAATTACTGTGGTATTTCCTGTCGGGATTGTTGCTCATTTTGTTTGTGTTGCAGCAGGGCCTACAGGCGCCAGCCGAGACGCGGGCTCCGTGTCTTAGGGAAACGCACGTGGAGAGGGAAAGTTGCTCAGCACACACGACCCAGGAGATCAGATATCTAAGTTCTGTGCTTGGCTCTGCCACTCTGCTCCACAGAACGAATCGCAGAGTGGTTTGACTAGGAAGGGACCATGAAAGATCATCTAGCTCGACCCCGCTGCCTTGGGCAGGGACACTTCGCGCTAGACCAGGTTGCTCAGAGCCCCATCCCACCTGGCCTAGAATACTTCCAGTGCTGGAGCATCCGCAGCTTCTCTGGGCAACCTGTGTCGGTGTCTCACCAACTTCATAGTAAAAAAATCCTTCCTTGTATCCAACCAAAAATCTGGCCTCTTGCAGTTTAAAACTGGTGCCCCTTGTCCTATCACTGCAGGACCTGGTAAAAAGTCTCTCTCCATCTTATAACACCTCCTGTACATATTGAAAGGCTGCAATAAGGTCTTCCCAGAGCCTTCTCTCCCCCAGGCTGGGCTTTTTCTTCTCATCGTTAGGTGTAATAACTCATGCCTTTGTGCCTCAGTTTCCCCTGCTTGCTCTTGTTACCTGTCTCGTCTTTCCTGGTGCTCCATGAAGCCATCACTGAAATCCCCTGCCAGAGCTCAGCGTTGAAGGCTGGTGTCTTGCAGCACGGCCTTACTCCTCTCCTCCTCTGTGTTTAACACGCACACACTTCTTGAATGTCTGAGCTTGTTCTCCTCCACCAACTGATGACCTCTTGATTGCGAGGAGAACAAGGCTGCCTTTAACCTCATTTGACAACTGATGGCAGGGAGGGTAAACAGGATGACTTGGATTGTGCAAGGAGGAGCTGCCGTTGTCTTCATTCCTCACACAATTGCAGAAGTGAGTAGGACCCAGCAGCCTCCACCACCCGTGCCTCTTCCATCACCTGCCCTCGTTTGCACCTTGTGTTGAGGTCCTCGTGGAGAAGATGCTGGTCCTGCCTTCCACTCCCATCGTGCATTTGAGAGGCTGGGTACATGCTTGCTTGAGGTTTTGCTCCAGCACTTGGCAGTGCCCCAGACTCCCTGTGTAATCTCAAACCAGTTGCTCCAAACCAGATTTCCATGGGTGTAAAAAATCACAGCCTGCTCCAGCATTTAGGAAGTGCTTTGCATCCCCCTGGGACTTCCTAGTGCTTTGGGCACTGCCCACGTGTTGTTTTTTTTTCATATAAAGGAAAAAAGTATGTGTTCCTGATAGCAGTGATGAATTCAGCTTTAGCTTTGTGTCAAAAACATGAGCAAGCCAGGGGAAGATTGCAAAATAAAACTGTAACCAACTTCTCAAACAACGTGTATATATATTTCTTCCTTCTTCTAAGTGCTTAGGAGGTTAAAGTCTTGGTTGTTTTTGGTTTTTTTTTTGAGGGAGGCAAGAGGTAGTGGGTTTTATATCAGCAAAAAGAGGAATTATTAATTAATGAAGTGGGTTTTCCTTCTGCAGCTGGTGTGTTTGTTGCTCTGCTCAGAGGCAGATTGGAGCAGCGTGGGGCAGCTGGCTTACTTCTGCTGGCTTTGGGCCATAGCACATCAGCCCTGTTGTTGATGTAGAAGAAAAGGATGCAGCAAGGTCGTGGCTCCTTTTTTTTATTTTATTTTATTTTTTTTCCCTTCTCTCTCTGGAGCTTTATACAAGTGTTTTGACGTTTTCCAGCCACAAGCTGTTTTTCAAAACCTGTACTTGTCTGCGAAATCCGTCTTGCTCAGCACAAACAGGCAGCCCGTGCTGTGTCCCAACTCTGGGCAGCATTTGGGTCTGCACTGAAAGTGAAACCTGTGTTTTGAAAGGTTTCCTGCAGCAAGGCTGTGGAGCTGCAGGAGCTTTTCCCCTTACACATCCTGCTTCTTTGTAAAGAGAAACCTCGAAAGTTCCTTGCCCTGATTTTTTTTTCCCTCTTACTTTAGAGAAGGGCTTTGCAGAGCTACATGCAGTGAACCCGCTCTGGCTGGTTAACTGGCAGCATCCAGGAGGGATGAACCAGCCAGGCCCTGTTCAGAGAGGCACATGCAAATAAAAATTGCCATGAAAGAGCCCATATCTCTTTTTCTTTTCCACCAGAGATCATTCAAGGTGGCATTCTTGCCCGTCTCTCTAGAATGATTTGAACCTTCAACACTACGTTGTTTGTGGTCATCTCTTCATTCTTTTGAATTTTGTGCTGGTTTAGAATTAGTTTGCTATCTTTATGGGCTGGGTCTGGTTCTAGAAGTGAACCTGGAGTTTGTCCAAATGTTGTGGGTCTGGAGAACTGGCTGTAGACACCGAGGTGATGTAAGTGCCTGTTTAGCACAGGCCTGTAACATTGCTGGAGTGCCCCATTTGGTGACTGTCCCAGCACTGGTTCTTCCCAGCCTTTCTGCAAACACAGAAAATGTCATGAGCAGAGATAAAAAGGATGTGTTTCGGATGATCCAACATGTTTACCCTGAATCCGCTGGGTTTTTTTTAAGCTTTTCAACTGAATTGCCTCAAGTCTTGACTTCCTGAACTTCAATGGGTGTTTGCAGAACTCGAAGAGCTGTCAGTTTAAAAATAAACTGAAGAGTGCCTGTCCAGCTCATTTTCCTCATTAGAGACAAAGCTGTTTCACTGTGGCTCTGCTTTCCCTCTGAGAAGATGGAAAGTGTGCCTTCACGAGTTGGCAATCCAGGACTAGAGATAAGGTTCTTGCTCAGGAAGGGCTGTCACCCACCCATTCAGGGATTATCCCTGTGAGATGCAGGCAGCAGGGAACCAAGCCCTCCCTGGTGTTCCACCTCGGAGGGAGGTGGTGAGTGCTTTTTTCTCCATGCTTGTGTGCACTGGTGTGGGCAGAGCCCTGGTTAACTCAGGTGACTAAACCTGGTCTGGAAAGTAAAGAAGGTTTTGATCTGCCTTGGGGACCGTTGGAAAGTCCTGGAATAAGCCAAAGGGTGCTGGAGGGATGCTTGGCTCAGGCTTGGTCTGAGAAGCTGAATGAATTAAAAGGTTCCTTATGGTCTCAATTGCTGTTAAATATGTACAAATAGAGGATGGGAGAAGTGGCTGTTTCTAGTCCCTGTACAGTTGTGTGCCCAGCCAGCCCGTGATTCTGCTGGCTCTTTGGACATATTTTCATTATTTCTGTTGAGGTGAGCAACAGGTCAGTTCAGGGTGAGTATTTGCTGTGTATGTGGTGATCATCACTGTAGTGATGCCTGGAAAACTTTGCATTTTGTAGGTCCTAACAAAATAACAGCCACCCACCACCCACCCAGCACTGTTACCTTAAAATCCACAATTGTCTCTCCACTTCCATTATAAGACACTTGTTTTTACTGCTTAGTTTTTTGCCCCAAATATTCTCTAAGCATTGCTTGTTGGATTTCTAAGAAGAGTACTGGGGTAAAACCATGGTAGGTGCTGAAGATGGACGGACATGTTTGCCTCTTTGATAACAGTGCCTTTTTCCCCACTGAGTTCAGAGCATTCAAACATTTCCACTTGTATTAATGTATTTTACTAAAACTAGCAGTTGTACAGATAGGTGAGTGTCTTCTTATTTACAGAATACCTCAGCTTTTGACAAGCACATTTATCAGCAATGTGGAGTTTCCCCAAAGTCTGCGAGTCCTGCAGCTTGGCCCTAGATAGAGCAGATACCCACTGGAGTTAGGGGAGTCTCTGGAGACTCCTCTAGGAGAGCTGCTGGTAGCTTTGGATCTGTACGTCAATCTGGGATGCAGCTGGAGACCTAACCATGTTCTGCTTTTCCTTCCAGCAGCGCAATGTCAGGATCAAGTTTGAATATGAAGGAGAGAAAAGGTACGTTCCCAACCCAGTGCCCCCTGTACGTGCACAGGGACAAATTACCCTTTTTGCCCAACACTTGTCCTGCTGACTTCAGCCAGCTGCAGATGAGCTCACAGCAGGATTCATCTCCCTGAAATCAACTACAGTTTTATATCCAAGAGCCTTGCCTTGTCATCCCGTTTGCCACAAGTACCTCCTGGGATTTGCATGCAGGCAAAGTGTTTCCAAGCTGGAAGTCATTAAATGCCTCTTCCCAAGGACATGGGGTGCACGCTTGGATCCTTTTTTTAATTCTTGAGCCCTGCTGAACCACAGCTGAGCTGCAACTGTACAGAAATATGTTATTTGATTAGCAGCCTACGACACTTACTTAAGATAACCAGATTTTGGGCACGAGTCCCATAAAAATAGAGCTGGGAGTTAAAGCTTGCCTGCCCTTCCCTGCTTGACATTTTCATGGAATCACCTCTGCTTGGTGACTGCAGCAGGGCAGGACACAGGGCTGGAAACTTGCAGGCTGATGGTCCAAGTTGCATGTTAAAGCCAAAGTAAATTTAAGTAATGTCACCACAGGGCTAGACTGAACCTGCTGATATGTACCCATAGAGCTGCTGCATGTACAGGAGAGTCATAGGATGCCACCAAACTGCACAGTTCTTTCATCCTTCCTCCCTACTCAGAGCCACTGGCTGAAAATGGAGGTGATACATCACTGACCAGTGCCTGACTCTGGGTCTTCTCCAGTGGAGGGCTCCTGGGCTTTCTTCTTTTCCATCTGTACCTCACAGCAAGGGGAAGAGCAGAAGAGCTGCACTAGGGTTTTTGGTAGGTGTTCTTGCAAGGTAGATCAAGTTTCCTCTTGGGCATAGCAGATGAGTAGCATTTCTTAGGAGTCTAAAAGCAAAGAGCAGCTTTATGCTTTGTGATAGAAGAATACAGATCCTTTCTTCTGAATTGTCAGTCTGATCCCAAATTCCAGTATGCTTCTATTAAATTGAGACTGTTGTTGTACTTGTTTGTGTATACAGGATTATCCAGTTTGCAAGACCAGTCAGATTCAAAGAAGTGGTGCAGAAGGTCACGGATGCTTTTGGACAGACAATGGACTTAGTCTGTGTGAACAATGAGGTACTCTTCTCCTTACTGCTAATTTTGGGGTGTTTAGGTACCCACTTCAGAATTGAGCAGTCGTTTGTTCTTGAGGCCCTAATTTAGTGTTGTAAGTGAATGTGAAGAAGAATAATGATATGGTTCCCAGGTATTAAGCGTACAAGAGCTGTTGTCTGGGCACAGCTCAGATGGATTCTCAGGCTCAAAGTCAGACTCTCCCCTTCTCAAAATTATTTCAGTTATAGCCTGTTAAATGGTGAGATAAGAACATTGTCCTCCCCCTCAGAACAAAACAAAACAAAAAATCCCCCTAACTCAAGGTAAGGAATTAAGTAATTGATATCTATGTCATATCATAGAATGGTTTGACTGGAAGGGACCTTAAAGACCATCTAGTTCCAACCTCCCTGCGTGAGGGTTGCTCAGAGCCCCATCCAACCTGCCCTTCAACACTTCCAGGGATGGAGCTTCCATGACATCCCTGATGGAGACAGATTGTCAGTTCAGCTGTTCAGTCAGCAGTGTTAGGCATCTCCCCATCACAACAAGACTGACTTTCACAGTTTGTCTGTCTGTTGGCTGTCCTGAGGGCCATGTTAGGTGACTGTAGGCTGCTGCATGTCTGGGTTGGATGTGAAGCTTCCCATCTTGGGGACAGCTGTAGAAGCATGGTGAAGTGCAGAGCATGAGGGACAGTGCTGCTAACAGAGTGTACTTTTGTCTAGCACTGACTTTGTTCCACCCCAGGACCATGTGCATATTCTTGTGGTTAGGTCTGCAGTGGAATCTGGAGCACTGCAGGTTCCCCTAGCAGGTCCTGTGGGCACATAAAGGCAGCCAAGAAACCTTCCTTCTGTGATCCTTGTGTTTTAAGGCTTGAAGACAGTTTTTCTCCAACCTTCTTTATGACACAGGCCACTGTGGTTTTCCAGCTTCTTCTTTGAGCCCAGCACTGTGTCTGAAAGGAGGGTACTGATGAGGGCCTTTTCCTTGAAGGGAGCAATCCCTGGCATCTGGTTCTGTGTGCTCAGGGTTTCCCTGTGGGGCATCTTGCCATGGACTGGGCAGACAGCTGGGGCCACTGAACTCTTAAGGTGGGTTTGGCTTTGGGAAGGAGAAGAGGACCAGATAATGAATCAATAGGCTTTTAAATACCAATTCTTTTGGCTCTGTCCTGGCAAATTGCTTGTTCAAGTATTAATTGCAAATGACTGAACAGCCTTTCATTAATGTGTGAATAGAGAGGCACGTCATGAAGAGAGCTTTCTCTCTCTTTCATCCCCCCCTTTCTCTTTTTTTTGTGCCTTCCTTTTGTTTCAATGGAGATTTGCTCCACAAAAAGATTGTTATTCTTTTATAATAGGTACCTCATGATACGAAAGTGTCTGCAGGGTTTTGGCTTTGAATGTGGTCAGGTTTCTAATCTTGGTCATTCTCTGACAGCCCTCCCGGGAAAAGCCTGCCATTGAATTCTCCAGAAGTGACTCATTTCATTCCAGGTTTCTTTCCACTGGAAGAGGGACTTTTTTTTTTTCCCCCAGCAATGGCAAACAGAAGCTTAAATAATGCATTTTATCCCATGTTAGAGTCTGTGTTCCTGGGCATGTGCACAGCACAGAGCAGGATTGGGAGCAGGCCTTTGGGTACTCTAAACTTCTTAGGGTTGAAAAGGAGCTTCAGTGGTTTGCTTTCCTACACATGGAAATTCCTCCTTGTGAAAACCCACACTTTTGGGAAAGGTCTGAGCAGTAGCAATTCAGAGTTGTTGTGGAAACACTATAAACAGGCAGATTGACCTTTTTGGGGAGAGCCTACATGTCCACATGGTGACACCCTGCCATCTGGCTCTTGGCATGTTCTGGGTCAGGTTTTTTAGTCTCATGACTGCAAGTCTCAGAGGTACCCTGGACACAGACTCACTACAGTTGAATGTTTCACTCTTTCTTCACTCCCAAATGGAACTGTGCAGTAATTGTTGCTCTTGCAGTAGCACCTGGTAGCCCAAAATGACACTGAGGTCACCAGGCCTTTACAAAAGCTCACTAAGTGGCAGTCCCTGTCCTGGTGAGGCAGGAGTCCTGAAGCCAGGATCAGGGAGATGAGCATGCCAGCTGGGTGGAGCAGGGGTACACATGAATCACATCCTGGTGGGACCATGGAATCAGTGAGCTTGGGCTGGTATAGATAAGAGTAGGGCCTGGCCATGGGTGTACCAGATGGGGCATGTCTACATGTTAGTCCTAGGCTGGGCTCATCAAAACCTTGCCTGGGCATGGACAACACGGCATGGTGTTATGGATTGAAAGATTGGCTTCTGCAGCAAATGCTCTGTCTGAATTGGATCTGCATGCACTGCTGAACAGCTGCTCCAGGTGTGACAAAGTGTTACCTTGTCATTTGTCCCATCTCCATCACCAGCTTGTGATGTGACCTGGGGCAGAACACAGAACCTCGGTGTGCCACCGGTTCCTTTCTGACCTCTCCTGGCATATCTCCTCTGAGGCTGTTCCTCAGCATCATTTCAAAAGGTTAGGGAGAGTTAAAGGTTAGGCAAGTGGTAGAAGCTCCATTCTGAGGTGGGGGGGAGAAGTGTTTCAAAGTGTATTTAACAAACATTTGTCGAGAATTGTTGATGCCAGTTGGTCCTGCACTGGGCAGGAAGATGAACTAATTGACCTCTCAGATTTTTCCCCAACCCTGTTTCCTACTATTCTTTGGCTTTCTGTAGTGTCTTACAGAGTGAGGTCTTGCATTACTGTTGTAGTCAGTGAAAACTCACCCTTTGCACTCCCTTTCTTAGACTGCAGTGAACTGACCATGAAGTCCCATACTTAAAACATGAGGCTCCAGGGGACTATACAGTTTAAAAGCAAGAAGCAAATCTAATCTTTGTTTAGTGAAACTTCTGTGTAGGTAAACTTTGCTGTTCATCACAGATACTCACTCTGTTAGAATAAACCCAGTTACTGGAAATGTACCCTGGCAATTAGTTCTGTGGTTCTGCATGAGTCTATATTTAGTTTCATGCCTAGTAGATATCTGTTCCTAATATCCATATGTGCCACAGACTGGAAGCCAAATGGAGCAAAATCTACTTGCCAGATGTGGGTAATAGGTAAAGCCAAGTTAAATACTGGCTCCAGTCCCTTCTACAGGAGGGCAATTTCTGCCTGATGTTTTTGGCTCCTCTGAAGCAGGCAGATGTGTTAATGTAGAGATATTGGAGTGAGACAGAGTGACCTGAAGAACATTCTGTTCAACAGCAGCTGAGTGATTGCTCTGAAAACTTGTGAGGAGCTCAGTAAAGAGAGGGGTGAGCCATGGGACTGTGCTTACGGTTCGGAGTCACATTCTGCTTGGTGGTGAAATGAGGGGGAACAGGGTTCTCCTTTCTGGTTGGGTGAGTGTAGGAGAGAAGGCTTGTCTGCTTCATGCACCTGTGCAGCCCTTGTGAACTTCAAGAGGGTTAAGCAGATAATGTCTCTGTAGCTTTACTGCTTAAGGAAACAGACTGCCTGAGAACAGCTGCAAAGCATTTGGGAGGTGTATTCAATACCATCTTTGTCTGATATCTGCTGTAACCTCGGGTGATTAATTCAGATCCCAAAGTTTAACCATAGGCTAACAGTTTACTCCATGGATTTACTGAAAGCCCTGAATAGTTGATATCTACCCGGTGAGTACTTTCCTTTCATTCGTGTCCAAGCCCTGTCCCAGACTGGGAATCTGTTTCCAGCCTCACTTGTGAGGCCCAGCCCAGACAAGAATGGTGTTGGTGTTCTCTGTAAACCTCACAGCTGGTTAAGTCCCTTGCTTGGGAGGTAAGGGACACTTTCCTGAACTTTCCCCATCTGGTTTGGTTGAGAACTCAAGGACCTTCCTCAACAGCCTGCAGGACATCCTGAGGCAAGGCTTTCTCAAGAGTTTCTGTTAGAATCTTTTTCCTACACACAAATAACTAAATAACTTTTCAGACAAGGAATGCACAACTGGGTTATTCCTCTTCCTGGGGGAATCTGTTAAATGCTTTGCTCTGGAGGATCTTTCTCCATCTTTTGGTAGACATTTCTCAACCACCTTTGCATACCTTACACTGGAAGAGCACTCCTAAGTTAACCTGGAGTTTCTTTTGAGAAATGGCCTTGGCTTTGCTCAGCAGTTATCACTGCTTCCAGCAATTCCTTTTCTCACCTCTTAATCCCACTTCTGGATGTCTAACTCTCCCATGGAAGCTGCAGGGGTCCTTGTAAGAGTTGCAGTAAAGTTGGCTATTGCAGTGTCCTTTTGCAGACCTGGCTTTTAGGATCTCAAAGCTAAGTGCCTGAGGTGTGTGTGAGCTCAGGACCACAGCTGCAGGAGCTTGGCTTTCTTGTTAAGCATGATGTTCATCATATGAAATAGGTGGCCTGCATATGGCTGGGTTCCCTGTCTGCAAAATGGAGGTGAAGGATAACTTTCCTATCACGTGAGAGAGGAGGAACTTAATCCAAACCTTGAGTTAGTTGGTGACACTGCAGAGACAGCAGCCACACAGACACCTAAGATAGAGCTTGACAGGCTCAGGCTGTGATTCTTGGGTGAAGGAGGTGACTTGTAGCAGTTTACTGAGGTGAAACCTCATCTCTCTTGGCCAAGGCCCACAACTTTCCCTTGACCTGGTCATCTCCAGAGTCCTAGCCTCAGTGCACACAGTCTGAGGTGTATTTGTCTGCAGGGCCAACAGCCAAACCCGTGGCAACACCCTGGGATCAAACAGGCAGACATAGGCAGGTTTTGAATGTCGTTTTCTGGAGTGGTCATTCTGAGGTGCATTTGCTGTGGCTGGTGGCATGAACCCTGATCATCCAGAGGGCTGAGTTGCCTTTCAGAAGTTCTGGGGAGCTGTGGCTCCCAGTAAGACCAGTGGGAGCCTACTGAGAGCTGTGGCCACTCAGTTCCTTTGGTAGGTGGAACTGCTGTGTCCTTTGGCACAGGCACAAGTTGGATCCAGTGCCCACAGAAACCTACAGAGGCTGAGGTCTGCTTTTTATGAGATCAGGCAGAATGCCCCTGGATGAGGGGCGAAAAGGTGTGTTTTTAGTTTTGCCCCAGGGCTGCAGAAGGCCATAGAGCCCCTCTGAAGTGCAGCTGTGTTGGGTGTTGGAAGTTTTTCAGGCTGCCTGCAGGACTTGGTTCACCACACAGCAATGTCAGGAGGGCTAAATTCCCTCTGGAGGTATGAGGGCAATAGTCTGCCACTTAGCTGGAAAACATCAGGACCTTTAGCTGCCTGATAGGCAGGGTACTGTGTAGCTCTCTGTTGTATTTACCTTATAAAAAGCAGAAGCTGAGTTTGTCTTGCTGGGAGTCGAAGAAGTGGTTCTTGAAGGGAGAGCAGTGTACACCTTTCACATCAAAAGAGAAGAGACTCTTAATTGTTAGATGTTCCCAAACATTAAGCAGACTATGCCAGTTGCAGAAGTAGGGAAGGCCCCTGAGGTTCTACCTGAGTGAATCCTTGGGTGCAGCTCACTGCTTTCTTGGAGCACCACTGCACTACAGTCTTTCCAGGGGGAAACTTGGGAGGGATGTGTGGGGCTGTTTTGGGGCTGGGTAGCAGCAGGTCTTGCCTATAAACTCCAAGATCAGAGCAGCCCCAGAATAGCAGGCAGCAAGCATAAGGTTTCGTCTCAACCCGTCTCCTCTTCCCACTAGCTGAATTGGTGATGTGACCTTTAAGCTCTCTCCTTGCAGATGTTTTTTGTTGTGCTTTTTTTTTGTGTCTGTTCTTGGTAGATGGGAACTTGGAAGAAAACGTTAGAGCTCAGCAAGCTGGAGGGCACGGGGGCTCTGTTTTCCATCCGCCTGCTGGGGTTCCTTCCTCGTCCCCCAGTTCCCAGGCTGCTCACTGCAAGGATCTGGCTTCCTCTGTTTACCAAACAAGTGTGACACTGCCATGCTCTGGTGTTTGTTCGATCCCTTCCAGCTCCTGATCCCGCTGAAATCCCAGGAAGATTTGGACAAAGCGGTGGAGCAGCTGGAGCTGAGCCCTTCCCTGAAGAGCCTGCGAATCCTTGTGAGCGCTCCAAAGAAAGCGAACGTGAGCCCTTCACCTTCTCTGCTCTTCTGTGTCCAGAGTGAGGGGGCCTTGTTATTGTGCAGGGGAGTGGAAACGACCCTTCTGACAGTGCAGAGGGCAAGCTGGTCAGGAGGGGGTCACAGCCCTGCTCTGCCTCAGCTGCTCGGAAATCCTCCCGTGGTGGCAGCCCAGCGGCTGAGCTCAGCTCCCTCTGGCTCCTCCTGCAACCTGTGAGGGGTTAAATAACCTGCTGATTCTCAAACGAGGTTGAAGCCCTTGTGCTTTCTGCCTGGGGGTGCTGTCACCTCTCTGTGTTCTCCAAACGGAGGGTGATGCCCTGGCCCTCGCCATGCTGGGTGGCAGTGTGGGGACTGTTCCCTCCATGTGGTGCTGGCCGTGCTCAAGGCCAGAGAGAGCAAACTGGAGATTCCTTCAGCCTCCTGCAGAGCTGTCTTTCCCTCTCCCTCCTCCCCATTATTTATTTATTTGTTTTTCCTGAGCTCGGTGGATTTGCAGCTAAGCCCGTTAGCTTGACCTCCCCTGCTCAGAGTGTCTTGCCAAGCACATGCCGTGCTGCCCCAAGCACAGGCTGCAAAGCAAGGGATTTACAGATGTTGCAACTCTGTTTCTTCCATATATTTCCTAGAAGTGCTGGAGAGGCTGGGAATCTTGAAACTCAGTGCTTGTCCTTAAGATACCGCTGGTGCTCACAGCTCCTGGCACTTCTCCACTTTTGAGAGGCTCTCAAAAGGTGCAGGGAACAGAGTCCCAGGGGAAAACTCAGCCATCAAGCAGGATTTCCTAAATCCTGGGCAGAAATGAGCCAATCTGCCCTAGCAAGTGCAGGAACATTGCAGCATTGCAAGTTAACTACTTAGAGCTGAGCAGCCAGGTAGATTCTTGCATGTCTTTGAGAGCAGGTCAGACTCTTTCTGTAGCACGTAACCACACAAGAACATCTGGTTCCAGGGTCATACATAAAATTACCACTAAATCAAAATGCACTGTAGCATGTTTTAGTAAAACTTGGCCACTACCATTGAAGTTACCAGCTGAATTATAATTTCCTTGCTTTCCCCCTTATCTGTCTTCCATAGGAGAGACTCTGATCCTCCTCTCTCTTCTGCTCCTCTCCTCTGTTGCAGAGGAACCTGGAGAAGAAGTTCTGATTTTGGGACTGCAAACCTGGGTTCAGGGCAGGGATCAGTCTATCTGGAAATAATGCAGTGTGAGAATAGCCTTTTGTATCAAATACCTGTATTTATCATTAGCAAGCAGAGCACAATTTTATCTTATTAGAGTATTTTAATAATGGATGTGAATTGTTTCTGAATGACTTTTGGATCAGTCTAGATTGCATACGTGTCTTTTTTTTTTTCATGGTCCTTGGGTAATATGGTCATGGGGAGCCAAATGCAGGGTTTCACATGGTAAGTCTGCAAGGGCTCTGGCAGAGTCTGACCATTCCCTTTGTCTGATTGCCAGCTCCTCCAGCCAAACAACAGCAAACAGCATGAAATGAGGATCTCCAGATCCATGGGTGATATAATGGGATCCCTGTACAAGGACTCTGAGAGGACGCGGAAATACTCGACAGGTCAGTGAAACGCTCTGCAGGGTGTTTCGTGCTGTTACAAGGTGGGCCACCATCCTCTTTGTCTTTCCTGCCACAACCCTTTCCAGCCACAGTCTGAATGGCCACCCTGATGTCTCCCATCCAGAAGTTCAGTGGAGTTGCTGCTTATCTTCAGCTTGAGGAAAAGACTCCATGGGCTTCACAGGATGGACAAGGTTGTGCTAAGCAAGGAGTCTTGTTGGGCTTGAAAGCTGAGAAGAGCAGGGGATCTGAGGTGTAATTTTGGGGAGAAAATGCAGTCATAGAAATCTCCACTGAATTTGAAGCTACTGAGCTTCATCGAAGTGAAGAGTGAGAATCTATAGGAAGCCAAGTCATTTTCACACCTTGACATTTTTTCTTTTAACCATTTGCTCTTGTTCTCTGGGCAACTCTCCCCCTTTCCTCATTAGCAGAGTGATGCAGGTGATTCAGGTTCCTTAGCTCCTGAAGGGAGATCAGTCTCACTATATGAAGACCAAATACGTGTCTCTGTGCCACCTGGCTGTTCTTGTTGGTGAAATGAAGTCTGTATTAGTTGCTTTTGTGGTTTCTCAGGAGAATGGGTGTGTGCAGTGTTTTGTAGTGGTCACATTTCAGATGGAAGGGAGCATCTCCTTCCTTCCAAGGAGCTGGGAGTTGATACCTGCAGCCTCTGAAGCCAGGCTGGCAAATGCCTGGTTGCCTCTTGCAGCCCTGCAGGGACTGGAGGTTGTTTGTATCCTTGTGTGGTCTTTTCTTTGGTTTTCTGTGCTAGAGTTTATGCTTTTCTTGCTTTATAAAATACTGCAAGCTTTTTGAAGTGGCAAGTACTTTTGGTAAGCTGTCTGTAGGACCTTTTGTGTGAGCAACCTTGTAGGGTTTTATAGAGAGCAGGGTGCCTTGTGCAGAACTGGTAAAGCAGCCCACAGGACTGTATAGCAGGGTTATAATTAGTCACATTGCAACCTATGGGCAGGATGAATGATCTTGTCAGACAGTGAATGTACTCTGCTGCATTTGTGGGTGCTGGTTACGGGGTGATTTTTACAGATCCCTGTTGTTTCATACATTTGTTCAACAACTGTAGAAACGACAGCATCAGAAGCCTTGACTAATGTGGGGCTGTCCTGTGCAAATATCCATGAAGATATACTTCATTGTCTAAAGATCCTCTGTACTTACATGCCAGTAAATGCTTCCAAACTCCTTGTGCAACAAAAGAGCATTTTTCTCCAAGGATTTGCCCTTTCTCTGCATCATAGCCTGTGCTACCTTGAGAAGATCTCCTGTGTTTTGCTGCATCTGAGATCAATGATATTTAGGAAACGTTCTTCTAGGGTGGGTCCAATATGAGCCCTGTGCAGCCATACCCAGGCTCTTACTGAAGCCAGGAGTGGGTGGCACATGTATGAGAGCTCTCTCTGGTCCTGGTGTTTGGAGGTGCCAGGGATGTCTTATTCTGTTGTGGTGTCTTTTTTTCTAGATCACACAGCTCTCGGGAGTTTGCCCAGAGCCTGGCAGAGTCACTGGATGGCTCTGAATGAAATGCACACACACATACGTGGCAGGGCACAGAGCCTCAGCAGAGACTGTGCGTGTGCAAAACGTCTCTGCTGCTCCTTGTTGGCACTTGTGAAGCTGTTAATGTAAGCCAGTGAGGAGCTGTGGCACCAGGAGCTGTCACTGACGTGTGAACGGGGCGTGCTGGGCAGAATTGATCCCACGTGTAGCTGTGCCAGCGAGATCAGTTCTTGCAAAGTTAGACTTTTCTACTAAGTTTTAATGCCATGCCTTGGCCTTTCCTTACTGTTTTGGAGCTGCTGGAATACCAAGAGAGTCCCTGACTAGGTCTGCATCACTGACTGTGAGATGTCACTGCCTTGAAGGACATCATGTAGATAAAACCTCCTCCTTCATCTGCCTTGTATCAGTTCTGCAAGGGTGAGAGCCTGAGGTACAGATGGATTTTGAGGAAATGGCCTAAGTAGCAGAGTGGAGGAATGAATGTAACATGCGGGTTTAATCTAAGCAATGGAGCAGGTGGCCTGGGCAGCACCAGTTGTAGGATGCAGAGTGTGCTGATGTTGGGATCTTCCAGAGGGTCTGCATGTTGGTTGCTAATGCACCCAAACCAGTGTCCTCAGTGCTGTAGGTAGCAAAGGTAACCAACCCATGCTATAGTCATCCCTCTGATTTTTCCTATGCAGACCATCAGTCTTGCTCTTAGTTTGACCAGAGGTTACCACAAACCCTCTGCATGGTAACAGCACACTGACCTCTCTTTGGAGTTACCTGGGGTCTGTATGAAGCTACTGCAGCTCTGCTTAGGAGGTGTTCACAATCCAGCAGATTCAGTTTTTCACCTCCTGAGTCTGAACTGGGTCATCCAGCAGCTGGGTAGAAACTCCAGTGACCTGAGAGGGAGAGCTCAAAATGGAAAGTCAAGCGTTAGACAGACAGAGCTGGTCCTGTGTTGTGGTTCCCTGAACTAGGGATTTCACTCAGCTTGGTGGACAATCAAAAGGCAACCTGAGGGGCTGGGATTTCTGCAGGAGAAACTGTTCTTCCCTTGGGGTTGCGGGGTGTTTCACAGTGTGACAGCATCTGCTGTCATCAGAGGGGTTTGCTCTCTAGAAAGGCTCTTCACTCAATTCATCTTTTCTCTTGAAACCACATTTAAAAGGAGATTGGAAGTGACTGTCTAGAAAGAGGTGCTTCAAGGTCACATTCTCAGAGTTTCTGAGGTGTCTCATGGTTTTCTGCTGACTCTGCCATGTTAGCAGCAGCAAAAAGTAATAAAACTGCATGTTGCTGGCACAAAGACACTGGAAGGAGGGTAGATGTTCTGGAGAAGCTTTGGCTATTTTTGCTCCAGCTGGGCAGAAAACGTCTTCACTCCGTGTCCCTGAAAAACCTTATGCAAAGTCAATATTTTCTATTTTTTTTTCCCCCATAAACTTTTTCAGTAGAAATCCCCTCCCCCCTTTTTTGGGGGGGGGAAGTATAAAATGTTCCAGTCTCTTGGTTACCAGCATCTGCAAATGTTCAGCTGAGTGCCAGGAAACTTTGGCTAAAAACTCTTTGGGTTCTGCATTTTCAGATAACTGAGGGTTGTTTTTATTTACTTGGAGGAAACATATTTCAGAACATTATCCACCACTTTCTGAACCACCCTATCCCAGAACGACAATTTCAGTGGAAACACTTGCCAAGAGCTTTATTTATTTCTATTTTTCTTTTTTTTTCCATGGTGGCAAACCAGGCTGCTGAGCCTTGGCATCATGTGCCCACCAGCCCTCTCCAGACCAGGAGCTAACACTGGTCAGGTCCATGCTGAGTGGCCATGGGAAGAGCAGGACTTTCACCTTAGAGAATTGCCACTGCAGTTCTGGTACCAGGTTTTCATGGGTGCCTGGACCCATGTGCAGCAGCATCTAACCCCTGCTAGCACACTGAGGGGATTTGAATGTAGACCTCCAAGAGAGGCAGTACAAAGTGAGGTGTTGTTTCTGTCCTCTCATCAAGGTGTGTGATCGTGGGCACCAGGCTGTGTTCGTGCCCAGCAGGGACTGTGGTGGCCACAGATGGAGTAAACAACTAGTGAGCACTTCTGGGGAAGCAGAAGCTTTGGTGCATGGGCTGGCCAGGTCACCCTGAGCAACACAGACATAGAGGTGATACCTGTGCCATTCAGTTCACTGGGCCAGGGCATGAACCTGTCTTGGTGTTTAATCATTAGTCCATTCCCTGGCCAGTCCTGTACCAATAGCTGCTCTCCCAGCAGTGCCTGCATGAAAATTGGGATAGTGCAGGTCAGGGACCTGTTACAGGAGTTGGGATGGATGAAACCCTCCCCCCACCCCAGGTTTTTGAGAGGAGGAGAATTCATCTGTGTGCATCATGCCACCTGCTTTAGGGTTAGAAAATGAGCTCTGCCTGCTTGTTAGCTTAGAAGTACCCTGAAATTTGGCTTAAATGTAGAAGCCCATCCTTAGAGGATCAGCAGAGAGGAGAGAGACTTGTGGGGGTCCCACTGAAAAGGAAGATGCTGAGGGAGGTTTGGCCTGCCTGCTCACGCCTTCCCACGACAGTCACAGAGTGAGAAGTCTCCTGCAGGTTTGTCCCTTCTCCTGGTGCCACTGCAGCCTGAGCCCTGGGGCTCAGAGGAGCAGCAGATCCTGACATCGTGTCCCTCCTTCAGCGACATCGTCCCAGGGCTGGGCTGGCCAGGCTGCAGCTGTGGGTGTAGGTGGCCACCAGCAAACCCTCCTCAACTGACCTGTAAGGGGCTTCTCTTCTCCATCAGGACCCCCCACATGATGCCCGTTGGTGTTGGAGGAGGTTTTGGGAAGGACCTGGCAGGGCAGGGAAAGGGTGAAGCCGGGGAAGGCGGAGGCAGAGGGAAGCCAAGGCTGGCACAGGGGAGCTGGCTGTACGTGTAGTACCACGAGCTCTGCACAGATTGCATGAAAGATACTTCTTCATAAAAATAACAGAAGGGAACATGAAAGATCCCAGCAGATGCCAGCAGTGACTGGGAGTCTCCGTGCTGGCCTGGTTCACCCAGCTCGGGACATGCTGTGCTCTAGCCTCAAATACATGGCTTTACATTAGGGCGTGCAATGTGGAGCAGGAATCCCTCCCCAAAGCACCTTGCCCCAGAGGGTAACTGAGGTCAGATGCTCAACCAGTGCCAATCTGCAGTTTCTCTGAGTTCAGGAATCCTGCTGAGACCCAGCCATTTGGCTTATAAAGTTCCTGGGAGCCTGCCCCAGCCCCACTGGATCTGAGGGCTGGAGCTGACATGTAACCCTGTGGACCCCAGGAGGACAGTCCCTTGGGGTTCTCCTCTCTCTGCCTGGAACTGCTGCTGTTTCTTGTGTCTTCCTCTGTCTTTGGGTGGATAAAGCAACATTGTTATTATTGGATATATTTATCCAATATGCCTCGTGTTGCCCCACTATGAATTAAGTCTGCCATTGAGTACCACAGCTGCTCTTCCCTCCTGGCCCCTGTTTTCCATCCCTCCCCTCACCAGCAGCCCTAGAGATTGCCTGAGGATTTTTTTAATGAGGCAGGATAGGGCTGAAGGGGGGGAATCAGCCTTGGGCTCTGGGACTCTGCTCCCACCAGCTCCCTGTCTTCCTTCCAGGCAGATGGGCTTGCATGGACGTAAAGCAGCAACAACAAGTGCTCCTGGAGGTGTGAAGCTGCATAAATTATTTAGAGCAGCCCTTCCACCCAAGCAGCCTGGCTGGAAGGGATCTGGTTCAATCCAGCAGTTACCAGGCGTGCAAAAGCCTGAGCGTTTTGTTGAACTTCCTTGCCTGCTGGGAAATGCCTGGTGTCTTATCCCCTTTCACAGTTTTTGGCAGGAAATGTGACTCTGGAAGGTCAAACACAACTGACCTGATGACCGGGAGCAGTTGTTACAGGCAAAGGCTTGATGTGAGATCATGCAAAGTCTTTACGCTCATGATAAATCTCATTTAACTCCCTGTGTCCACAATCAACCAGGGCATGGACAGCTCTTTGGAAAATCCAAGCTGAAGACTTCCTGGGCAGTGGGTGGCAGTGAGGGATGCCAGCACTGCATGAGCAAACCCACACCTCTTAGCAGCAGTAACAAAAATGCTCACCAGAGCTGAGATACAGCAGTTGCACCACGTCAAATCCTCTAGCAGCTGTTTGGAGCATTCTGGATTGACATCTGCTAAGCAAATGAGGGGATGACAACACAGGGATTTATCCAGGGTGCCCAAACTGTTAAATGGTTAAACCTTTGTTTATTTATCTTCAAAGAGAGGATGCTGTACTTCCCAACTGGTTTTGTTTTTAGGGCTGGTGGAAAGCCAGTTCATTATGAACACTGCAGCACTCAAGAGATTCTCTCCCCTTGATCTTGGCCTTACTTCAGTTGGGCTTTTTTTTTGGCTTTTTTTTTTTTTTTTTTTTTTTTTCTGTGTTCTTATCCTGCAGGAAATCTGTGAAGGAGAAAATAGGAAAAAAAAAAAAAAGTAACTCAAAGCCATATGACTTTTATTTTTACAATCCAAGGAGTCTGGAGGAAGATGTACAGTGGGACAGAGGTATCTATGTGTTTGGTATAAATCCAGAAAAACTGATTTAGTGATCTTTAATGCTGGTGTGGCACTTAACATGAGCAGCTCCTGATGGGTCTCAGCCTAAGTGAGAAGTGAGGACTTGAACTTCAAGTGTTGATCATGCTGGTGGATTTCTGCCAGAGATCAATCTGGCACAGTCACTGATGCAGAATAGCAGCAGAAGAAGCAGAATTGTTGTGCTGATTGATCAGTGTTGACTTTTCACAATGGGATAGGCCCCTTCCCAGTACCTTTCTCATGCAATATTGTGCTAAGCCCCTGGGCATGTTGTAACCAAATGGCAGTGACAAACCAAAGAGTTGGCAAGAGTCCTGCAGAAGTGGGTAAGAACTGTAAAGAAGCGCATGTCCGTGTGCTTTCTAAGTCTGCAAGGATGTGTGCTTTTTGGAAGCCAGCTTATAAACAAGTTGTTGTGTTGATGCAAAGGCTCACATTGCACAATACCAACTGGTTAAAGCTCCAGCACAGAGCAGCATGGACCTCTTGTCAGCAGTTCCTTGTCATGAAGTGATGACAGCCCAGGGATGGAGGAGAAGGGCTGTAGAAAGACAAGGGAAGCCAAGCCTGTGCCTCTGGGCCAAGGGAGGGCAATGCTCCCTAAATCCTGAAAAGGCATGAGGAATCAGTTAGCGTGGATTTGGGGGAATAATAGGGAGGAATGGGCTGTCGGCATAGAGAAGCTGTGGAGTTCTCTCCCAGGTGCAAAATAGAAGCCCTCTTTGCTAAACAGGCCTGGTGGGGTGTCTGCAAAAGCCTTGCTCCCTGTGCCAAGGTGTGCATGATGCACTGCAAAGTGCCAGGGCTTTCCAGGTGGCTCTGCCTGGTGTGGAGGCTCTGCCAGCTGAGGCTACAGAGAGGGGAAACAACCCTCACTTGTTGCTGGAGGATCACCCTCCAGCTGATCCCTGAGGTCTTTCCCCTCTCTGTGGTTCTTGGATTTGAAAGCTGATGTTTCTTCCTCTTTACTTTCATATAGGGAAGGGGGAGAAAAGAGGTGTATTTGAGTGCAAATGGCTTTCCATATAAGAAGTGGTTGAGTGGTGTTGCACCAAGTTCACCCTGGCTGTTTCCCAGATTGCTGAACAAGGCAAGAAAATGCCCAGATGTCAAAAAGGGGGCGTGGGTTTGGAGTTTGCATTTTGGTTTGAGATTGCCTGATTGTATTGCTACAAAACCCTGGAGCCCTTTTCTTTCTGGTGTTGACAGAGCACATGAATATATAGTGCACAGCTCTTAGGATCCAGGAGTAGGTTAAAGGCCAAGTCTGCTAGATATTGTGTGGCCCCACAGTAAGAAACAGTTCCTGTTGCAAAAGCTTTGTCGGATGCCCATAAACAGTATTGCATCTCTAGCTCCTCCATTCCCTTCCACACAAGTTTAAACCCAGCAGCCTCTCCAGGATATCTGTGATCACTGGAACAGTCTCTGAAAGGACTTGGATGTGGCAAGTCCTCTCCTTGACCCATCCCTTTCCCATGTTCTAGGCTCTCTGCACACTGGCCGGAGTTCTCCACCCCCAGGGAGCGTTCCTGAGGAGCAGCAGCAGATCGCACGCCAGGGATCCTACACCAGCATCAACAGTGAGGGTGAATTCATCCCTGAGACCATGGATCAGAACGTAAGTGGGGCCAGGGCATGCGGGTAGAACCCAGGCAGCATCAGGCATGAGGGAGGCCCTGCTGAGAGTGCCTTTCCCACCGTTAAATCCCCGGTGGGCTCTGCGCACGAAGCGCAGGCCAGTATTTCCAGGAATGGGTGCCCATGGGCTCAAGAAACAGTGGACCCCATTTCCAGGAACCCTAAAAGCCAGTTGCAGTGGTGCTGGCAACATGCTGGGGCACCTCAGGTAGCTCTGGAGGAGCATAGATCTGGCATACACAGGCACACCAGCTGCCAGGTCCTCCTGGCCACAGCCTTGGGATCCCTGGGAGTTTACCTGGGGATGTCAGCAGCTCTTGCTGCTTCCCATGTGCTGTTTCTGCCTGAGCTCCAGCTCCAGTCCTTGGTCCTGCCCACAGCCTCTCTGTGGTTTTGTCTCTCTGTCCCTCCCCGTATAATGGGTTTTTTCCCCTTTTCATGAGGAGTTTGTATATTGCAATCCCTCAGCCATAAAAGAGCAGGTAGTTCTTCAGCACAGTGATGAGAAACACCTCTTCCTTCCTCCAGTCAGGTTGGTTACCCATGATGGAGGAAACTCTGGAGTGTTGAGGGACCAGAGAGGGAGCAGCTTGTATCTCCCTCTCCGTTTGCAGTTCTGCTCAAGCTGTAGCTCTGAAGAGCTCAGTAGAGGTCCTGTGAAGTCAGCTGGGCTAACTAGGCACACAACTCATTCTTGCAAAGCTCTCAGAAGGGCAGGACCAGTTTCCACAATTTGCAGGAGGGCTGGCCATGCAGGAGGGAAACATCCAGAAGGTACTAAGCTCACTCCAACAGACTGCTGTGATGGCCCCCAAGGATCTTGTCTAGGAAGATGTGCATTTCCTAAACTCAAACAGCACCCACTAGCTCTGCTTTTGTGTGCAAGCTGTGCCAGTGTTTCCATGGCAAAGTTGTGTTTTCAGTGGTTTATTATACAGCCATTAATAAAATGAGAAGTCACTCCGGGTGAGTCTTGGCAGCATCAGAGTGCAGATGTATCTTGTGCTCCTTGCAGCCAAAAGTTGCCTTTCTATTGTTTTTCACATGCCTTCCAAACACGTTTGATAGGATTAAGACAAATTGTGTGTGCGTGCAGGGGGAGGGTCCACATGAACCCTCTCTTGGGTGTAAATCAGCACAGCTCCACTGGCTTTTAATGGAGCTCCATCAGCACTAGCTGAGGTCTGAGCCTGCTCCTGATGAAGGTTCCCAGATGCTCTCCTTGCTTTTCCCCAGCATCACGCTGTGGGTGGCCTGCTGCCCTTCTCTAGCAAATTAAATGCAGGAAAAGGATCAGGGGATGTTTGGTGGGTTTTTTTTCCCCTTCTCCTTGAGCAGCCATGTTTTTCTCCATGGGGGCTTTGCCCTCAGAATGTCCTCATGCTGCAGCTTCCATCTGTGCCTTGTGGAAAGCCACTTACAAGCTGGTGCTTCTGCCTTTTTGGGGGGTGGCCCTGTGCAAGCCTGTGATGTAACTGCAGTCTTTGCCTTGAGACCAGCTTGGCAGATGGACAGACACTGAGTATGGAGCCTCCTTGGATTCCCAATCCTATGCTTTCAAGAAATGAGTCTGTTTCAGCATTATTAACTGCTGGGAGAGCCCTGATGTGGCTGGCAGGGGTGGGGAGTAGGGTCTAGCAGAGGTCTTGCTCCTTTTTGGCTGGGGCACTTTGAAGGATGAGGCTTTGGGGTAGAAACTGGGAAGCAAAGAAAAATTGCCCTTTCCAGTTGAGACTATCCTGCCAAAACAACAGGAGCTGTTATGACAACCGGTTGAGGAGGTCTGACAGGAACAGCACATGGAAAGGGAGGCTGTTCCCGGACACAGGGAAGGAGGAGCCAGCTTAGGGTGACTCCACTGTGGTGTTTAACCCTTGTTGCTCAGCTTTCCTGGGAACAAGCTGGGCTTGGGGCTGGCTGTGGAGTAGGGGATGGTGAGTGTCCACAGTGGGTCTGCAGCAGGAGGAAGCATCGTACCGACAGCAGCACAGGGTGGCCCTGAGCAAGCTCTGCTCCTCCTGGAATTGCACATAGCCCCTGGGTCTGCCACTCAATACAAAACCTCTATTGTTACTAACTAGCTATAAATAACCCCATCCAGTACAATGTCTCATCCAGGAAGCAACACAAATGCAGCTTTTGACTCACTGAGCTAGGGAGAGCCAAGCTTGTTTCTCCAGCCAAAAGAAAGCCCTGATGATGCTTCACTTATCACCAGAGAGGAAGGCTGGTCCTCTGTGCCAGGCCAGCTTGGGGAAGTCAGGAGTCCAGGGCTGTGCTCCTGGCTGTGGTGTGCAGTATCTTCTTGGCCTTGGGCACATTATTTTTGTCCTGATATATATATATATATATAAAATTATTTTTTTTCCCACAAATACTTTGAGCACTTTGAGTCTTACTGACACCGCAGTGTGGTTTGAACATCAGGGTGCCAATGAGCTTTGCCTCAGTTTCCCTACTAGCAAATAGGAGTTGGAAAGAACAATAATCCAGAGAGGGCATCATAAAAGGATTTCTACTGGGAAGAAAACTTTTCTTAGAGTGGATCTCAGCTCTGCTGGGGCTGGCATCAGCTGGTGTGAATCAGCCAGTCACTTTGTTGACCCTGCAGAGACCTGCTAGCACTGAAGCCTGAAGAGCTGCAGAGCATGGATTTATTGTTTCTCCTTTTCTGTCACTGTCAGATGCTTGAAGCTTTCATCAGCCCTGATGAGTCGCTGTCTGGGAGCTGCCAGTCACTGGACAGGTCTGTGGACAGGTGAGTTGTGCATGTCACCATGTTCACAAGCTGAAATGCAGCCTCTGCTCCATAGCAGGAGGGGAGTGGGGTCAGTGGCATGCCTTGAGGTTCCAGTTGGAACGTACCCAAGCAAAACAAACTTATCCTGAATGCTGAAAAACAGATCCTAGATGGATGTGTGTGCCGTGGTATGATTTGAATTATAGTCATCTGAGCTGGACAGAGTAGCTGGGGATCTGTGGACAGCCTGGCTTTGTGTGCCCAGGTTTTCTGCTGTGGTCACATCCTTCTCCTACCCCTCTGGCTTTCCACAGTCATCATCTCAATGCTCCATTAGCCTCTCCACGCCTCCTCCTCCCCGGGTATGCTGGCCGCTCTCCTTTGACTAGTTGTAAATTTGGCAGCCCCTGTGCACTGCCAGCAGCCACAGACATGTCAGTCAAGGTGCTGAGGACACCAGACAAGCAGCAACTAAGTTTAGCTTCTCAGCAGGAAGCAACTAGGACATGTTGTACTAACATGGGCTGCAGTTCAATAGCTGGTGCGGCTGGTTGGTCCGAGCTCAGGCGTGCACAGCAACTGTACGTTTGCTGCTGTGCACAGCAGGCTGCCTATAAGACACAGTGTCCCCTTGGGAAGCAATATATATTTTTTTTCATCTGCATCAAAGGTTTTATGGTTCCCCCCCCACCATTGCTTTTGCCATACAGCATCAAGGCTGTGTTCCAGCAGGTCTGCCTTGTCCTAATTTGATTGTTTAGCGTGCTTCGGGTTTGCAGCTCTGTGGGCTTTGGATCTCTCTCAGCATCAAGGTCCATTTCCTTTTTGTGGCTTTTAATAATTTCCTGTGATGCATTGGCTCATTGTTACGGCTGTATCAAAGCTGGATTCCTGCTTCCAGCCTCAGTGCCCCAGCTTCATTTTTGCATAGACTTTGTTAGGAAGAACAACAGAAGGAGCCTGGCCTGGTTATTACAACACTTTACTGTGACCCAGGAGAAGAGTGTTGGGTGTGTTTGCCAGAGGGCAGTATGGCTTGGTTTCACACACAAAGAAGCAGGCAGCTGTGTTCAGTCATGGGGTCTGGGAGCTGGAAAAGCCAAGAGGAGGGCTGTACTCTGCAAAGGCAGAGAGAGGAGTTAGATATGACTATTCCTGCAAAGCTGTAGCTGAGCCCTTGCTGCCAATTGCTCGGGGTGGCTCGAGCCTCAAGAGGGCAGAGCTAGTCACGAGGCACAGTGACCAGGCTGATGCTGAGAGGTAACATGACAAATTCCTAGCAAACCTGCATGGGCAGCTTTGACACGAGTAGATTTCAGAGGACTTTACAAAGCAGATTTTTACTACTGTGCCCGTTTTGTGAAAAGGGAGAGTGGAAAAGCAACTTGTCTGGATCACCCTGTTGGCCCTTACAGAGGCAGGGGTGAAATCAGGGTCACCAGGATCCCCTTGTGGTGCTTCATCACCCTCTCAGTGTGGTTTAAAGACCTTGAGCCTTGAAGCACTGAGCTCACTTTCTCCCTCCTGGTCTCCTAGGAGGGCGTTTGTGCCCAGTGGGGTTGTGGACTCTCCTGTGTGAGGAAGATGGAGGGTGATGTTGCAGAGAAGTGGAGACCTGCATGAATCAAGGGTGACTGAAAGACTCCAGTGTGTACATCTGCAGCAACTAAGCCATGTTCACTGTTAAACCCTTCATGTTGAGGGAAGAGAAATTTGCAGTCCTCTCTCTGTGCTGTCTTGTGTGTCGGTGTGAGGGGTCTTTGCTTCATTTCAGCCTGGGGACTGTATCTTCTGCATCATCCCTCTTGTTTGCCACAGGAACATGCTGTGGCCCAGGAAAAAAACCGACTTCATTCTAGTGCAGGTAGAGGATGGGAGCTCAGTTGGATAGACGGGGATGATCAGTGCCTCTTGTGGTATAGCCTGTTCTTTCTGTATTTAATCACTTCCTAATTCATTCCACAGCCTTTCTGATATAATAAATTGGATCTTTTTTTTCCCCCCTCCCTTCATCTCTTTGCAGCCCTCCCTTTACCCAAACCCCTGTTCCTGGAAGAAAAAGCCATCCCAAAGACAGTCTTGATTGCATGGGTAAGGCACTCTTGTAGGTTTGTATTTGCTTGAATGTATTAAAAGCATGTAGTAAAGAGGCTGGATAAAGGGCTATTAGGGAGATGACACAGCATGGGAAGTAATTAAAAACAGTCAAGCAAACTAGCTCCATTGCTTGGGTTACACTTCAACAATGACCCTGCAATGATCAAACATGAATGTTCTTTAAAATCAAAAGACCCAGAGCATCAAACACAGGCAGGGTTGCTCTTGTCATCATTAACCCTTCTTGGCTCTGCAGCAGTAGTGGTAGCACTGAAGAGCCTTTGGGCCTGGTTTGAGAATCAGTTTACAGCAGCAACAGTCCAAACTGGGGTAGCAAGGTCCCTGAAGTAAGTGGATGAAAGCAAATAAAGCTGTTGAAAGATGAGAGATGAGTGCTGTGTTGGAAGAAGGTGCTGAGGGGCCATTGCTGTGATATTTGGAAACAACTGGGAAGGTGCTGAGAAGCTGGAAACAGGCTTGTGGCATCACTTTGTGTTTCTGTGAGCTTCACTCTCAGGATCCTGAGTTCCTACATAGCAAAACCTGAGTCCCAAACTCTCTAAGAAGTTATCCCTCTTCTCCTTCCATTAATAATAGACAAGGAACTATTGGAGAGAGTCCAGCATAGGCCACTAAGATGATTAAGGGCTTGGTGCATCTACCATATGAGGAAAGGCTGGGAGAGCTGGGGCTGTTCAGCTAAGAGAAAAGGAGGCTGAGGGGGGATCTCATCAATGCTTGTAAATATCTAAAGGGGGTGTCAGGAGGATGAGGCCAGACTCTTCTCAGTGGTGTCTGGTGACAGAACAAGGGACAGTGGTCACGAACTGGTACACAGGAGGTTTAACCTAAATATGATAAAATACGTCTTTACTCTGAGGGTAACAGAGCCCTGGGACAGGCTGCCCAGGGAGGTTGTGGAGACTCCATCTCTGGAGACATTCAGAACCTGCCTGGACATGTTCCTGTGTGATCTGCTCTAGGGGATCCTGCTCTGGCAGGGGGGTTGGACTAGATGATCTCCAGAGGTCCCTTCCATCCCCCACCATTCTATGATCCTGTGGAATGCTGTTAGAGAAAGTGTATTGGTGACCTGCAAGGATCATAGGTTGCTGCTTAATCTCTTAAAAACATCCAGCTGGTTAAGTCATGGAAACTCTGTAATATTGGAATGACTTTCACGATTAAAAATGAACAAATGGCAGTCAGCCTGTGGCATGATAACTTGTTTCTGGCCCAGGGCAGGATTTCTGGATGGAACTGTAGAGATGAAGCTGCAGTCAGTCCCCGTTGCTGAAGGTTTTAATACATCCCCAGTGGCAGGGGAGGCATTTTGCTTTGAGACACCACTCAGCACTGCTACTCACATGTGGCTCGCTGAGAACCTCTTGACCTGTCCTTGTTGCTTTTCTTGCTGACTGTATTTCAGCCATTCTGCACTCCTTGTGCTCCTGCTGTCATGGGGAAGTCATGCTGAAGCACAGCTGAGGCCAGGAATGGTCTCCAAGGAGAGGCTCCTGGCCCCAGGCTAAGACAAACAAATAATCAGAACAGACTGTGTCATTAGAGTTGGATGGAGGAAAAACAGGAGGTGAAAGATGGGGGGGAAATGACAGATATTTTAATCTCAAGTTATTCAGTGCTACCAGCAATGGCTTCCTGTGCTGTGTTGTTGTTTTTTTTTTATTAAAAAAATATGCACTTATCTCACATGCCCATCCATCTCTCTTATAATCTTATGTCTGATCTAAGCTCTGGTGTTTAATCCCTTCTGCATATTCTAAGTCTATCTTTCTAGTATTTAATCAAAGTAAATATAAATATTTAGAGATCTGGGGGTGTAAATGGGTCTGTGGCTTTCAGAGGTCAGGAGTCACATCTGAGAAGAAAGAGGGGAGGGATTGTCTGGTGTTAGCCAAGAGCTGGATTTTTACATTTCCCTGGAAATAGCTGATATCAGAGCAGAGGTTTTGGAGTCGGTGGATCTGGGCCTGAGGCTGCCTGGCAGTCCTGTTTCCATGCTAATTTTTGCATTTTCCATGTGCAAATAAGATGTTTAGTGCTCGGTTTTGGAAACTAAACACAGTCATGTTAATGCACTGCCTTGTATTTGGACAGAGTGGGCCAGGGTCCATAAAGTTAGTGGTTAAACCTCTGTTGGCTTTAGGGGGACCAAGACCAGTGTGTATAACCCTTATGTTCCACTAAGAAGTGTTTGACTGTGGACAGATTTCAGGGTGAGCCTTGGGGAATGTCTGGCTGTGTAAATTAACTGCTTGTTACCTTGTTCTTGGTTGTAATTCTGTGAGAAGACTGGAGTGCTCTCCCATGAGAAATGTTCTGGGCATTTGATTCCCAGCTGCTCTCAGAAACCCATCTCTTCTTCCTTCCTGACAGATTTTGACATCCCATTCTGCGAGAGGTTTGGGAAAGGTGGGACCTTCCCAAGGCAGTACCACCTCTCCCAAAGTCGCAAGGACTACAGTGACGGTAAGAACATGAGGGAGGGTCAGGGAGGGAGCTGCTTGGTCAAAGATCTCAGTGGCTTGTGGCAGCGCCTGGGGCTGGAGAGACTTGGGAAGGAGAGATTTCTGATGAAGGGAGAAACACCAAGTAATTTGAGATTCACTTGTGTATTCTGAAGAGCATCCTCTGTGAGACCTTGTGGGTCAGCTCTGGGTGGGTGCTGAGCATCTGCAGTCAGCTGTTCAGCTCCTTCTCTGCTTGTGCCTGTTGTGGTAATTTAGCCCCCTGGACGTGTGGCATTTCTCATCCCTGGCAGTAACAACCTTTCTGTTCCCCTCTGCTTGCTTTTGAGGATGCTGGTTTGTGACCTTTACAGCAGGTTTCTCATGGAGCTGTAAGAAATCCCCTGGCAAATGCAGGGCAGCAGTATCTGTTCATCTCTTTCTTTCAAGCGGGTGAGCTTTGAGCTTTTGGGACCACTCCATCACCTCCTTGCTGCTCCTTCTTTCCCTGTATGACACTGCAAGTGGTGGGAGGCAAAACTGAAAAAGAATCAAATTCCTTTAGAAAAAAAATATTAGGGATGTGCAGGCAGCATATTGAGCCTTCCAGAATGAGCTTCATCTCTCACTGACACCACCTCTGTGAACAGTTATCACAAGATCTGGCAGCACTTGTGTGGTCATTTGTATTGTGGTCTTAGGGGATGCCAGGGATAATTTGCAATGTACATCCCTGCCTGTTCAGAGTTTAATTGTGATTAACAACCAACAAAAACCCTAATGTAATTAACTTGTTGCAAACCCCTCTGGAAACATCTGCATTAGATGCAATGCCTGCTGTTTAACAACTCTTAAATCAAATTTAAAATGTTCACAGGGCTTTGCTTCAGTTTCATTAAGCTTGTTGTGTTCAGTTTGAAGAGGTGCATCACTGCATCTGGGCAGCAATGTGAGAAGGTGGTGATGGGTAGATCCAAGCTGGTGTGTCCCTGTGCTGTAACTCTCTTTTTCTCCTGCAGGCCGGAGGACTTTCCCCAGGAGTTACTTCCCACAGGAGAACTTGTTTCAGCTTGTCCCTTCCAGCAGAACCAAGAGCTTCACGGGGGACAGCAAGCTCAGCACCTTGCAGTACGACGAGTACAGGCCCAAGTGGTGGAACAATTGTGAAAAAGGTCTGCAGGTCTTCAGCACCTCCCCCACAAAAGCTAGGAACTGTAAGTACATCAAAGCTGCTGGTGTCTGAGGTCTCAGCACGTCTGGATCTCAACACAAAACTGAGTTGCCATCACCTGCTGAGCTCGTGGGCATCAGCTGAGCTCGCCTGGTATGATGCACCCTGATTCCATCCCAGCACGAGGCACACTGTGCCAGGTTACACCTCAGTGAGGAAGATTTAATACAACACAGTGCATCTTACCTTGGGCTTGGGTTGAGAGCATGTGTGGGGTCAACTGGTGGAGGAATATCCTGCTGTGTTGGACTGTCAATGTGCTTGCACAGCAGAAGCTTTCAGGAGACTTGGGATGCGGGAGCAAATACATCCAGAGTCTCCCTTCCCTGCTTACATTGCTGAGATTGCTCTGGTGTTGCAAGACTGTCCATGCCACAGAAATAGGTGCATTCTGGTCCTGTTCAGTGATGGGTAACAACCTAGGAATGACCAGTGAGATAAAACTCTACTGCTCCCTATCTGGGTGGCTGCTCCACCATGCTGAATCCTGCTAACCACTGCTGCAGCAGAGGAAGGTCCAGCATTGGCTAATCATGTGTTTTTTGGAGGAAGGACTCTTAAAGAAACCTGGCTTTTCTGGGACTTGTTTCTGCTTTATACAAATGCAGATTGGGAGACACCCCACATAAACATACACCACCAGTACTAGTGCAGTTTAAAGTGGTTTGTTGTGGTGCCCCTGGGAGAGGGTGACTTGTCACTTGCCCTGGTGAGCTTGATCTGCACTCTGTAGGGTCAGATGGACCCTGATGCTGAAGTCTCCCTGCTGTGCTCTTCTCTCAGCCCTCTTCTCTCTCTTGCAGCCCTGCAGGCACCTGTGAACTGGAGGCTGGGGAAGCTGCTTGGAAGAGGAGCTTTTGGGGAGGTTTATCTCTGCTACGATGCTGACACTGGCCGGGAGCTGTCGGTGAAGCAGGTGCCTTTTGACCCTGACAGTCAAGAGACAAGTAAAGTGAGTATGAGGGCAGGACTGTGTTCTGCAGCACACTGGGGACTTGAGACAAGCAAACCTGTCTCAAAGCCAAGCCCTTGAGTATCCCACCTGTCTTTCTCCTCACTCTCATAGGGCAGTGCTCCTCGTTTCTGAGCCTTATGTGGCTGATGTCCTCATGGGCAGCTTCCCAGGTGCTATGAAAACAGCGCTCAGCATCCAGCAGCATTTGGATAATATTCCCAAAGTAACCATTCCCTTTTGTCATGAAGCATGTCTGTTTTGTTGCAGGAGGTGAATGCCTTAGAATGTGAGATTCAGCTGTTGAAAACTCTCCGTCACGACAGGATAGTGCAGTACTATGGGTGTCTGCGGGATCCTGAGGAGAAGAAACTGTCTATCTTTGTGGAATACATGCCAGGGGTGAGTCTGGGTCCTCTAGAGATTGTCCTGAAAGGCAAAGATCAGATTGAGACTGCCCTGGACTTCGGTGAAATTTAGATCTGGAGTTAAACTCTGCGGCTGAAGCTGCTCTATATCTGATGAGCCAAACCAGAACAGTGGATCTCAGCATGGGAAGGCTTAGGTTGGGAGTCAGATGTCATGGTGAAGCTCCTCAACAGGCAGGTTTGAATCCTGGAGCAGGGTGTGTTTGCAGTCTGGAATCTGAACTTGGTGAATGTGGGACATGGTCCAGATCTGTCTCCAAACATTGTGGCCTGAGCCCATCCTTAAGTATTTATTGCAAATCCCTGCAGGAAATGCTCTAGCACAACTGTCCACCCACAGCTGTCACCAGTTATTTATGACTTTCAGCACGTGTGTATTAAAACCAGGGTTACTTACTTGTAAGTCTTCTCTTGAGGGCAGGACTTCTTGTTGGTAGCACTCTCCTCTTGTGCAGGAGTGGCTTCAGTTTGGGACTTTGCTGAGATGGGATAAAATAGCCCTAGGGAAGAAGAAGACCAGGAAGTTTTAAGACAGTCTAAGCAGGGGCTGGAGAATGTGTGCAGATCAGCTGAACATCTTTCTCCAGTTGCAAGCATGTGAGTTACAGCAGCCATCTAGACAAAGCCATTGGTTGGTGTAAACCAGCATAACACTATTTACATCACTGGAGGATCTGTTCTCTTAAGCCCTCCCTGCCCAGCTGGATTCATTCCCCAGAGTGTGGGAGAATAAACCCTTGTTTATACAGAGATTTGTAAGGTCAGAAGGGACGATTAAGTCATCTAGTTGCAAATAATTTTGGTCATTAGTAAATGTGCTTGAAGTTCTCCTAATATATCTTGCATGTGAGTAGTCAGGTGGACTTCCAGGCGTTTGAGTGCCTTCCAAGCCCTGTTCTCCCTCTCTCCTTGAGGGGAGGCATCTCACCTTACCACAAGGCATGGACCCCCCGAGGATTAAACCCTGGGAGTTTCAGCAGCCCCCTTGCCACTCTCTCTGCAGTGTGCTGATGTTTGTTAGCAGCCAGGAAACCAACATTTGATGCTGGGGAGGTGTCCAGCAGGGCTGGAAGTTGAGTGTTTGTTTTTTTAATGATAATCCAGAGCTCTGACCAAATACAGATTGATTGTCGTGCTGCAACCAGGGCTCATTTCACAAAAGCAGCTCTGGGCTTTGGTTTTCAAGGCCAGTGGAAGTGAATGAGTTCCCAAACCTTGCAGGACAGCAGCTCCACAAGCCAAGCTTCTGATTTAACCTAGCCAGCTTGGCAAAATCTTCACGGGGCCAAGCTGAGTTGTACCTTCAGCCTGGCATCTTTACAACTGCCCCCATTAAATAACTGATTCTGCGTTTTTCATCCTGGCCATTCAACTATTTTTTCAATTTAAGATTAGAAAATGCAATGGTCTATCTGACCAAAGCCCTTGAAGACCCTGGTTCCTCTTCTTCAGTATCATGTTTGATGTCCCTACCTCAGGGTGAGGGAGGTCAGGCTAGGAAGCTTGTTCAGGCTGTGAGTGAGGGAATATACCCTGCACAGAAGTTGCACCAGGCTGGGTAATTTCAGAGCATCTCGGGTTACTTTAGCAGCACTGTGAAAAGGAAGGAGGGGTCCCACCACCAGCCTCAAAAGTAGGCCAAAACCAGTAGCTGAGCAGAGCAACAGCAGAGGTGGGTGGATGTGGAAAAGCTGATAAGAGTTTGAGTGACTGATTTGAAGCAGAGCATCCCACTGTTCCCAGAAGGTAAGGACTATGGCAATCTTGGATCAGACCCAGGGCTGCAGGACAGGCAGAAACAGGATCAGTTTCCCCTTCTGCTTTTCAGCCAGCCTGAATGCTGGAGGTAGATCTAGGTGCAGCCTCTCTGACTGAACCCCAAATCTGCCTCTGGTTCACCCCTGCTAAAACCCAGCTCAGGCATAGTGAGGGACATCCATTTCCAAGTGGAAAATGCAGCTAAAAACAAGGGATTCAAGTCTTGCAGATGTCAGATGTCTGCACCCCTGCTTCCTTCCCTCTTTGATCAGTAAAATCTAACCAGTAGGAGTCTGCATGCCTGGGTCAGAAATTCAAGGCTGGGTGTTTGCAAATTGACTGCTCTGGGTCTTCTGGTTGAAGCAGCCCCCATGTAGGGCTGATCATGTCCCTCGTGAGTCTGTCATGAGTCTGTCTGACTCGTGGCAGTGGGTAGTCCTTGCTGTGACAAGCTGTGATAGATAGGCTTCATAGAAGACTGACTCATCAGCTTGGCCCTGAGGAGCCAGTCGGGTTGATCGTCTCAGTGAGTTCTAACTTCTTGCCAATGTAGTCCTTCTCCATGAGATGTTAGTGATGTCCAGCCACTAGAGGGGGAAAAAGATCTGTAGTGTTGGCAGAAGGTAGCACCAGAGACTGTGCCTCTTTCTCCACTGGGATCTCGGAAGTCTGGAACAAGTCCTTGCTCCCTGGAGCGCCCAGTGGATTTGTATCTTTCTGTTTCTTCAGCAGAGTGGCTTTGTTAAGCTAGGAGACAGAGTGGTCAGGAAAGTTTAAAAAGTCACTGCGACATGACGCACCTGGTTCTGCTGGTCCTGATGGTTGCTGGTGTTGTTTCTTTGCAACAGGGCTCGATAAAGGACCAGCTAAAAGCTTACGGTGCTCTGACCGAGAACGTCACACGGAAGTACACCAGGCAGATCCTGCAGGGAGTCTTCTACTTACACAGCAATATGATTGTCCACAGAGACATTAAAGGTGAGTAGATAATAGAGAGAGGCTTCTTGCTTGCTTGGATTTGTTCAACTCACCCCCCACCTGAGTGTAAATTCCTGTGCAAAACGTAGTGCCTTTGCCCTCCCTGCTCTCCTCACTGTAGCCACTTCAGCTCAGGTTTCTGCTTCACCTCTTGGGTTTTTTGTTTTCGCTTTTCACCCCTAGGTGCAAATATTTTGAGAGATTCTGCAGGAAACGTGAAACTTGGAGACTTTGGGGCCAGCAAACGCATTCAGACCATCTGCATGTCTGGGACTGGGATTAAGTCTGTCACGGGAACACCCTACTGGATGAGCCCAGAGGTTATCAGTGGAGAAGGCTACGGAAGGAAAGCTGACGTGTGGTAAGGAGTACAGCAGAAACCCTGTCATTCCCTCTTAAACAAATGGCCCCTTTGGGAATTTGGAATGGGGAGCAAGAGGTATAGCTGGTAGCTGGAAGATGGAGCAGTGCAAAGGATGGCAGCGGGAGCTAAATGTTAGGATCAACTGTGCAGATGTCCAGGGGGGAGCGTGTTCTAGCTAGAAGTCCCCAAACAGGAGCACTCAAAGTCACAACTTCATTTTGAAAGCTTCTGCCGTGTCTGAGGGCCATGCAGAGCTTGACCAGCTGTAGCTGCTCTTTCATTCTGGAAAGCAGGTTGATAACAAAGTTTGCTGAAAGAGCCGTTGAGTTGTGGTGGTTCTGGTTTTGGGGCAGCTGAACCCAGCACAAGAGGCTCAGGGGAGTCTTGTGCAGCCTCTCAAAAACCACTGCTGGGTGTTTGCATGTGGCTCAGGCATGAAAACAACCCAAATCATTGGCTGCTTGTGAATGTTTTTGATCTGTGGAGATCCACAGATGCCAGCTGGAGCCTGAAAGAGTGGGAATAATGCTAATCCTCCCAATAAGTGAGGAGGAAGCACCGGTTTTGCAGTGTGCTTTCCATTTGGTGCTCAAACAAAATAGGGTCAACCAAAGAAAGTCTCTTCACCCGAGGCCTGCAGGGAAAACCTGGGGTGTCCTTAGCAGGCATCCCTGCACTGTCTGCTCCAGCTGATGGGAGGATTCAAGTTTTTAGGAGCAGCTACGGATAGAGGCTGTCCCTGCTGAGACAGAGACTCCTCAGGAAGCACAGGGAAACCTCTCAGGCTCTTTGCTGCTCATCTGACATGCTCCTTCTTCAGTGCACGTCAGAGATGAAGCTGAGTTTGGGTAAACGTTTCATTCTGGCTCCACTTCCTGGGGGAACTACCTGCTGTTGCTGAATCCGTGGTGTCCGAACTCAGGTCTGGGATTCCCTTCAGGACGTGCTTTTATGAAACGTACTCTCTGCCAGTTAAGACGGGCAGAAAAGCCACCAGCTTCAGGGCAAGTCCACTCTCACCAGGACCCGTGTGAGCAGTGAGCTTCGGGGTGGGGGGGTGGGCACAATTACTGGAGTGCAGACTGTTCCCGGCGAGCCCCATCCTGGAGCCAGTTAGATGTGGAACGCTTGTCCCTTACCCTGCCTGCTTGGCCTCGTTGCAGGAGCGTGGCCTGCACCGTGGTGGAGATGTTAACAGAGAAGCCTCCGTGGGCAGAGTTCGAAGCCATGGCGGCCATTTTTAAAATCGCCACCCAGCCGACCAACCCCCAGCTCCCCGACGGCGTCTCCAGCTCCTGCCGCAACTTCCTCCAGCAGATCTTCGTGGAGGAGAAGCGGCGGCCGACGGCCGAGGACCTGCTGAGACACCCCTTCGTCAGCTGCGGGCTCTGAGGCCGCGGGGATGGGGAAAGGCCGGCGGGATCGGCCCCGCGGCCTTTTGGGCTCTGCGGCTCAGGCCTCCGTCCTGGGCTGCCCTGGCGGTGCTGGCCCCCGCAGGTCCCTCCTTGCTTGTCACCGGCTCGGGCACCCGCCGCGCTGTTGGGTTTCCCAGCTGCGCTCGGATCCCTGGGTGCCAGGGATTCGGAGCGAGGGGTTCCCTGGACTGTGCGGGTGGGTGTGCTGGCCTAGGACCGAGGAACCTTCTGGCCGCCAGGGATGTCGGGGTTGTCCCCCCCCTCCTCGCCGTGTTTACTCATCCCTCGGGGGAAGTGCAGGGATTGGGATCTGTCCAAACCCTCCCCACCCACCGCCCCCCGGCGTGACAGTGAGGCTGGCAGCCTTCCCAGGAGCAGCGGAGGATGATGCTGGGTGGCCATCGACACCTTTCACGGCTTTCCGCCCAGCCGAAGGAGATGATCCTCAGACCCACGGAGTCGGGGCTGGGGGGGGACGACCTGGGTGTTCCCGCTCAGCGAGGGAGCCGGCCGCTGCGGGAGGTGGCCGGCGGGCAGCGTCTCCAGCGGGGCGGCTTTCACCCTGTGCCTTAAGCGGTTACAATCAAGGCGTGAGGCTCGACCCCGGGGCCGGGCTCAGCCGCGTGGACTTTGCCTTTGCGTGTGCGTGTGTGCGTGTGTGCCTGCCCACCTTGGAAGAAGGGGTCTTCTCGAGGCGTAGGAGGTCTCTGCTGGGATCACCCGCGGACGGATGCCCGGGACCTCTTGCCACGGGCCGTGCTAGAGGGATGGTGCGGGTGCTGTCGATGCCTGAGCAGCGGCCAGTTGGTGCTGGGAAGCATCAGGGGTTGAGGTGGGAGCTGGAAGGGGTCTTGGCGAGGTCCACTTGCTCGTGGCCACGTAGCCCTGCCGTGCTGGGGCGGGAGGGAGGGATGCCAGTGCGTTTTGGAAGCCGAGCTGCAGGAGTAAGCCCAGGGGCTCTCCGTAAAACCCGAGCGGGTGTCTAAAACTGGGCAAAAAAAGTCCGGTGCTCTGGGCTGGGTGCCTTCTCCGTGCCTCACGGGACCAGCCCCGGGGTGCAGGGAAGGGGGATGTCCCCCCAAGTGGTGCCCGAGAGAGCAGCTGCAGGACCACGAAGCTTCAGCCCAGGAGAGCAGATCCGCATCAGCCAAGGGCAGCTGGGAACAGATTTCTCCCTGCAGCATATTTGAAGCTGCAGGAGAGAATGGGCCTGTGGAAAAAGCTGAGTTGAGCTACTTACCCTGCTGGAAAACCGGGGCAGGAAGCATGCACAGAGTCCCTGGAAGCTAATTGATTCATTAGATCTTGGTGATCTTGGACAAATAAATTGCACCATCCCGTGTCCCCCCTTTCCCTGCTGCATTATCTATTTCCACCTGGCTCAGCAAAGGGTTAAATAAGCAGTTACAGGCCAGTGTGTCCAACACGCGTTTACTTTAATATTATTTTTAGCTGAAAAACGAAAAGTGATGCTTGGACTGAAGTGGAAATTGAGAATCCTTGAATTCTTCCATGGGGAAGAGGTGAGGACTCTGCACCACCGACGTGGCGGTGGGAGCGGGTCCTTGTCCCCAGCTCTGAAAAGAGAAGCAGAAATGAGAATTGTTTCAGTTAAAAAACCAAACAAACACCCATAAACCACACGGGTTAGGGTGAATTAAAAGAAATAGCTAAAAGGATTCCCTGTAACTGTGGCTGCAGGTGAAGCTGGGGGGCTGCAGGGGTTTTGTGCCAGGTGACCAGAGTGGTGATGGGCAGCTCTCCCTGGGGAGGGGGATGAAAGTTGTCTCTTTTCTCCAAGGGGGAATGAAGAATTTTATTCTGTGAATAGGACCAAATCCATCAGTCTGATCGGGAATACGGGATGGATGGATGGATGGAAAAAAAAAACACACAAGAAAAAAATAAAATCGGTGTTGGCTGGACAGGATTTTGTCAGGAGAGGGTAACAAAGCGTGTTTTCACCAAAGCTAAAAAAACAAACCAAACCAACCCATCTTTAGGCTGTTTTCTCCTCTTTAATTGAATCTGTTTGGGTTTGATTTTTCTCAGCCCTTCAACGGTGGGCGGGTGTTTTTCTTCTTTCCAAAGCCTTGAGAGCAAAACGGGGTTCCTGGCTGTCCCAAAACATTCCCAGGGCTCCCAAACCACCCAAATCCTCCCGTGGATGGATGTGTCTTTGTGTGTATGTGTGTGCACACGTGTGTGTGTGTGTGTGCACGTGTGCGACTCGCTCCTCAGGTGCCTTTGCCTTTTTATTTTTTAAAACCCTTGCAGTGTTCTGATGTACAGAATGAAACTAGGAAAAGAGAATGTAATATTATGCCATGTAAAGTAATTTTTGTCGGTTTTGCCTTTTTTTTTATTTTGTTAATTACTGTTATTTTATTTTCTTTTGCCTGGACAACCCTTTCAGTGAAGAAACTCTTTCCCAATATCCAATCTAAAACACCCCAGGTGCAACTTGAGGCCATTTCCTCTCATCTTATCCCTGGTTATCTGGGAGAAAACGCCCACCCCACCTCACTGCACCCTCCTTTCAGGCAGAGAGCCAGCAGGGCTTCCCTCGGCCTGGCCTTGCCTCCTGTCTTCTTCAGCTGCTCCCAAAGTACTGGGCTTTATATTTTTTTAATTTATTGATTTTTTAAAAATTTAATTCCTATTTACTTTTCTTTGCTTCTATTTCTTCTTTAATTTTCTTTATTTTCCCCTTTCCCACCCTTTTCCATTCCCTCCTCTCCCCCTCTTTCCTTCCCCCTCTTTTCCTTCCTTCCTTCCTCCCTTCCCCTTCCTTCCTTCCTTCCTTCCTTCCTTCCTTCCTTCCTTCCTTCCTTCCTTCCTTCCTTCCTTCCTTCCTTCCTTCCTTCCTTCCTTCCTTCCTTCCTTCCTTCCTTCCTTCCTTCCTTCCTTCCTTCCTTCCTTCCTTCCTTCCTTCCTTCCTTCCCCCTCTTTCCTTCCCCCTTTCTTTCCCTTCCTAACCCCTCTTTCCTTCCCCCTTTCTTTCCCTTCCTTCCCTCTCTTTCTTTCCCTTCCTTCCCCCTCTTTCTTTTCCTTCCTTCCTTCCTTCCTTCCTTCCTTCCTTCCTTCCTTCCTTCCTTCCTTCCTTCCTTCCTTCCTTCCTTCCTTCCTTCCTTCCTTCCTTCCTTCCTTCCTTCCTTCCTTCCTTCCTTCCTTCCTTCCTTCCTTCCTTTCCTTCCTTCCTTCCCCCTTTCCCTTCCTTCCCCCTCTTTCTTCCCCTTCTTCCCTTCCCTTCCCTTCCCTTCCCTTCCCTTCCCTTCCCTTCCCTTCCCTTCCCTTCCCTTCCCCAACCCTCACTATTTTCTCTCCTTCCCCCCCCAGCCCTGCTCACATCGGTACCGCTGCCCTCACACCCACATTTCCCCTTTTCCCGTCACTTTCCCACCGCCCCCCCCCACCCCATCCCCTGCGGCGCCGGGGGGGCGGGGCCATGGGGGGGCGGGGCCATGCAAATGAGCGCCGCCCGCGGAGGCGGCGGGGACAAGATGGCAGCGGCGCGGCGGGTGCAGCTGGTGCTGGGGCACTTGGCCGGGCCCCAGCCGGGAGCCGGCACCGGCCTTTGGGCTTCGCCGTGTGCCAGCCGCGCCGGGGCCTCTCCGCGGACCGCCAGCCCCGAGGATGTGGTGGTGGTGCACGGGCAGCGGACCGCCATCGGCCGAGCCAAGCGCGGCGGCTTCAAGGTACGGGCCTGTCCCCCCCCACACACACACACCCCGGGGGTGCCGGCACCCCGCCTGCTCGCCAGCCTCTGCCTTCCGACTGCCTGGAACGGCCTTTGCTGATGGTTTCAGCGGCCGGGGGCTGCGTGCCCCCGCTGTGGCACAGCCACTGGCACCCCAAGCACAGCCGGCCGAGGCGCTGATGAGTTTCCCGCCTCCCCTTAAAAACCCCCGCGCTGCTGTGAGCTGCCCCGATCAAAACCGGTTGGAAAAGCAGCGTCATCTCCCTCACCTGCACGGCTGGCTTGGTGCCCGTGGTGCTTGGCACGGCCCTGCCACCCTGCTGGAGCGGCCCTTGTCCTCGCTGGCTGGCAGGTGCCGTCCTGGGGCTCTGGCCAAGGGGCCAGGGGGGCCCCCCAAGGCTGCGCGGTGCTCGTCATCCCTCGGGGTAATTCTGGTCACACCCGCGTTCCTCCCACCGCGCTGATTCGGAGGCTCCGCTTGCTGAGTCGTGTCACAGAACTTGTCGCCCTATTTGTTTGGCTTTGAGGGCTCTAGGAAGCGTGCTTATAGAAAGCGGAGCGAGGTAAATGCTTGGAAGATACCCAGGGCTAAAAGCCACGCAGGATAATCCTGTTTTTAGGGGGAAATTAAGACCATCGCGAGCTGAGAAGCGCAGTGGAGCTGTGTGAGCATCATGTGCGGTTTGTGGTGATTGTTCCCGGGCAGTTTCTGGTGTTTTAAGTAGTGCTTATCCCCTGTGCTTCTAGGATACCACCCCCGATGAGCTGCTGTCTGCTGTCATGACAGCTGTCCTTCAGGATGTCAATCTTCGCCCTGAGGTCCTGGGAGACATCTGTGTGGGTGAGTGAACAGCCTCCACTCACCCAGACCTGAGACTCCTGGTGGGGATAGCTCTCTGGGACAGGTGCCTCCTGCTGTCCCGTGGGATCCTTGCCTTTGGTGTATGAAACCAGTGCTCCCGTGTGCCTGTTCCGTTGGGTGGTGGGGCTCTGGCCTGTGTGCTGGGCAGCACCAAGCTGTGGATAGGTTAACATCCCCTTCCATGCCCGCAGCAAATAGTGAGGGAAATGCAACCACTTGACTGGAATCGTATCTTTGCACCTAGGAAACGTGCTGCAGCCCGGAGCTGGTGCTTTGATTGCAAGAGTGGCACAGTTTCTAAGGTAAACTCTCAACCAGGTGAAGGTTCCTCCTTCCCTTCTCAAGCCTTGGCTGTGGAGCAGCGCTGTCTCAGAGGTAGCAGTGAGGCTGGTGTGCTCCTAAAAGGTTACAGCACATCACCTTTTGCCTGGAAATTAGGCTTTGTATGTTTGGATAACTGTGCTGGGGTTTGGAGAGCACTCCTGGCAATGGAGAGAGAGGCAGAGGTGAGGCCAGTTCATCTTTTTGGGATACCTGTGTTGAACCTCTGAACAGGAGATCTTGTTTGTGGGCTCCCAGCTGTGCCTGCTGCTTCTCCATAATGCAAGGCTGTGCTTCCCTCTGCTCTCTGTGGGCCTGAAACCGTGGACTTGTCTTGGGTCTCTTTGTTGAGTTGGATCCCAGCTTCCAAATACTTCAGCCAGTGTCTATTGCCACGTTGATCAGTGTGCAACCCCCTTGGAGAGGTGCAGACACAGCCCCCTGGTAATTACAAATATTGCAGAGCTTTTTAGTATTTCTGGCCCTTGGAAACTAGGCACAGGAGAGGGCCCTGCTTAGAGAGGACCTTCTGAAGACAGACCCCTGGGGAGGCAACACTTGGAGCCGCTTGCCAATCACATTTGGAATTTATCTACGAACTTTGCTTTCTCTTGGTGCAGCACCAAGTAGGTCAACAAACATGTAAAGGGATCTCTCTTGAACTTGAGGGTTAAAGTTTAATCGCGTGGCTTAATGTTCTCTGTAGTTGTTTGGTTTGTTGTGTGGTTTTCATCGCTGGGTCTCTGCCAAGGCTGTCTTGCTTCCTAGCGGTATTCCAGAGACGGTGCCGTGCTCCAGCGTCAACCGGCAGTGCTCCTCGGGGCTGCAGGCCATCATCAATATAGCTGGTGAGTGTTGTGGGCACTTGGGGCAGAGCTGATGCCTGCCACACCCTCAGGTGTTCATTTCTCCTGTCCTCCAGTCTCTCTGAGCAGTAAAAGTGGTGATAATGTCTCCTGCTCTTAGGAGTTGTCAGTGTGTTGTTAGAGAATCATGGAATTGTCAGGGTTGGAAGGGACCTCCAGAGATCATCCAGTCCAACTCCCCTGCTAAAGCAGGATCTCCTGGAGCACATTACTCAGGGCTGCATCCAGGTGGGTCTTAATATCTCCAGAGAAGGGGACTCCACAACCTCTCTGGGCAGCCTGTCCCAGGGCTCTGTCATCCTCACCATAAAGAAGTTTTTCCTTATATTGAGGTGGAACTTCCCATGTTCCAGCTTGTGCCTGTTGCCCCTCGTCCTGTCACTGGGAACTACTGAAGAGTCTGGCTCCATCCTCCTTGCACCCACCCTTAGATACTTGTAGGCATTAACAAGGTCTCCCCTCAGCCTTCTCTTCTCCAGGCCAAAGAGTCCCAGCTCTCTCAGCCTTTCCTCATAAGGCAGACGCTCCGATCCCCCAGTCATTTTTGTTGCCCTCCCCTGGACTCTCTCCAGCAGTTCCCTGTCTCTCTTGGACTGGGGAGCAGGATTCCAGATGTGGCCACACCAGGGGAGAGCAGAGAGGAAGGATGATCTCTCTTGACCTGCTGGCCACACTCTTCCTTATGCACCCAAATACTTAAGAGTTGAATACGTATAACCTTGAGTGGCCGAGTTTACCCCTAGAGAAGTAACTTGGTTTTCTGAAGATGAGTTCTACCATTACTTCCACATGAGGAGCTTCTGTAAGGGTCTCTCCTGTCCTCTCTGGTTGCATGTCAGGCTATGGTTGCTTAGTCTTCAGCCCCATCAGCTCCTTGACCTGGCTCACGTTCTGGCAGAGGGTGGGGTGGAGGGAACGCACCTTCCAGCTGTAGTGGGTGCCTCAGATGTTGGTGAAGCCACAGCTGGAATGGAGGTGCTTTTGCTCCTCCTGACAGTAAGAATGTTTTTGTCCTGCTGTTACAGGTGGCATCCGAAATGGATCGTATGACATTGGCTTGGCCTGCGGGTAAGAAAATCTCCTTATGGTACTTGCATAGGCTTCCTGGAGGTAACACTGTCCCTCTGCAAGAGCTCTTAGAAACCCCTTCCAGCCAGATCTGTGCCCCTCTCAGGAGATAAATGCTGTCCTTGTTTGACAAATAAGTGAATCAGCTTTAAAATTAGGACCTGAATTGAAGTGGTGGCTGCAGATGCAATTTGTGTATTGCTAGAGGCTGTTGAGTACTTTCACAGAGCGGGTCATCTTAAAGGGTCTGAGAGAGGGTGCTTGAAAATCCTTTAATTCTCCAGGAACTGGTCTTGGTGACATGTCTGTCCCTTACAACATGCAAAAGCCTGTTTTATCATGGTCCTCTGACTCTGCTCTTGGATACCACTTGCATGCAGAGCTCCGACAGCCTGGAAGAGCCTGCTGTGGTTTGCTTTTTCACTAGTCTCCAGTGAACTGGTGTCTTAGAATACCAGCAGCTAGCTTGGATCAAGAAATTAATATCCTAGCAGGGCTAACAACTGTTCTACAGAGTTACAGGTGTTCTTCATCAGAAGTGTTTATTTTTTTGAGGATTAAATGTTAAGTTGGCTTTAGAGAAACACTAGCGACCACAGACACATTCACTTCAGAAGAACAAATAACAAAAAAATGTATTCAGTAATCCTGAGGCTAAAACATTTGGTTCCTCTTTTTCTTTACCTTGGTAACTCCTAAGTCTTTCTTGAATTATTACTGTCCACACTCATCCAGTAGTCCTTAGGAAAAGATCTTTACAGCTTTGTCAATCCCTACACATAGCCTGGTTGAGCAAGATCTGATGCTGAGAAACCATTCTTAGCCTGCTGTGAAATGAACAGCTCAGCCAGACAGTGTGTTCCTCTGATGTAAAAGTACTGAAAGGCTCAGAGGGTTTGGGATCCAGCCTTTGCACCTTTGGGTGTGGAAGCCACCAACATTTCATTGTGGGTCGTTTTTTTGGCTTCTGCCCTGCAGGGTCCTCCACAAAGACACAAAATCTGTATGTTACAAACAGCTTTTGTGAGCTGGGTGTATCCTGATCCATGCTCTTCTTCTGAGTGGACTCGCCCCCTCTGTAGATGCAGAGATACTGGAGCACAAGCCAAAACAGCAGCTGTGGTTTGCTCTCACTTAAAACCTGATTCTGTACCTTCCTTCAGGGAGCAGATGCAGCTGAAGTCAAGTAAAGCAGCAATGCACATAATTTTAGAGTTACTTTAAACTCCTGATAGCACTTACTATAAGCTGCTTGGGGAAAAGCCTTATTTTCTGCTTGTCTTGCATTTTCCAGCAATAGTTTCTTTGTTATCTACTCTTAATGACTTCTTGAGTGGTGCAGAGTAGAATTCAAACCCCCTTCCCATCGCAGCCTTCATGATCTAGACTGACTTTACTGAAGCTCCCTGGTCTCCAGTGATGGTTGTGTTGGGATGCAGTGGAATGGGATATCTTCAGTCTGTTAACTCAGGTGCAGGGGAAGGGCTGCAGCCTCTGGGATCCATGTCTTAAATTCCTTCTGTTGTAAAATACAAGTAGCATAATGGTTTCCTTCATGCCTAGGATGCTGCCAACCAGTTCTTAAGCTGGAAGTGGCGTTTTTATGGCTGTTGAACATCTCACTGGAAGCTCCAGACCTAGAACCTTGGATTTTTGTAATGTTTGAGGACAAAAGTGCCAGAATCATTAGCAATGCTTTCCTAGCTGTGGAAACAATAACTTAACTTGTTGACACAGGTATCCTGTTTTTAGTGAAACAAGGACCACTTTAATCTAGCAGAGTTTTTATTTCATGGTAATTCTTATATTGATGATTCAAGAGCTTCTGCCTTAGCCAATTCTTAATTATTACTGTGTTTCTGTAGGATGACAGGAAAGCATGTTGTCAAGATACTGAGTTCTGATCAGTTTTAATGGAGCACTTAACCTCATACATGGCATGAAAGCACTGGTAGCAAACAGAAAATGCAAATTGTTCTTGTGTTTAGGGTGGAAACGATGTCCCTCAGAAGTGCAAATAACCCTGGTGATATCAGTTCCAATATGATGGAAAACAGCAAAGCTCGAGATTGCCTTATTCCTATGGGGTGAGTGTACCCTCTTCCCAAAGTTCAGGGGTTTTCTGGATGGTCTGTCTCTGCACTGACTGTACTGTTTCAAATCCACGTGAATGTGGTGTGGGAAACTGTTCTTTTCTTCCTCACATGGTGAGCTTTGATCTGTATGTTGTCAGCATCTTCCTTGGTTATGGTAGAAGATAAATGATGTGAAATGAGGGGAAGATCAGGGGCTCTTCTGAGAGCTTTCCCTGCCTTATGTCTTAAGCTCAATGAACAATAAAGGTGGATTTGAACCTTGTTTTGGTCCTAGATTTGATTCAGGATCTGCTTCTGCCAAGCAGTTCTGGATTGAGAAGACAGCAGTGAGCCTTGAGAGTGAAGCCAAGGCTTGTACCTTGTGTTGCCTTAGTAGAAGAATGTCAGCTCCTGTAGAGGAGTCTGTGGATTGATTCTGTGATGTTGTTTTCCCCAGAATAACCTCAGAAAACGTGGCAGAGAAGTTTGGAGTTTCCCGAAAGAAGCAAGATGCCTTTGCCTTGGCTTCCCAACAAAAGTAAATGCTTTTTGTCTGTTGCTTTGTTGTGGTTTGTTTTTTTTTCCTTTTGTTGTTCTTGTTGGTTTTTGTTTTGTTTTGGTCAGGCTTGATGGGGCTCTGAGCAATCTGTTCTAGTTGGAGATGTCCCTGCTTATTGTAGGGGGGTTGGACTAGATGACCTTTACAGGTCCCTTCCAACCCAAGACATTTAATGATTCTATTCTTTCTAACCTTTTAGTTAAGGAATAAATACAAGTAGAAGCATTGCTGCTTGCCAGGAGTGGTTAAGTGCAGCCTTGGTGTTGCCTTCCAAACCTTAATAGTGAGTAATGAAGCTTGAGATGGTCAGAGGAAAGACCCTGACAGAACATGTCCTGGGTTGTGTGGTAAGAAAACCTGAGTCCAGAGCTGTACTGGAGATGGTGTGACTAACCTGGTGTCATATCACCAGGTGTGCAAGTCTTGAGCAGTGAGTGCCTCTGTATTTTTCAGTTTCCAAAGGATGTGACCTCCTTGAGGCTTCTGAAACAAATGGATGGTTCAGTATTTTCCTAGTGGCTTTGGCTCCGTGTCATTTGAAATTGAACATGGGAGTGGCAGCAGAAGGAAACCTTCCCATGAGGGGTTATTTAAATGTAGCTGTTTCTAGAGCACTGCGGAGCTGCTGAGGAGAGTGGCTTGTCTTTGCTGCAGGTGTTTGGCTCCAAGGGAGTCCAGTCCTTCCACTAACAACCTTCCCTCTGGGTTAAATCCCTGCCCAAGTGCTGTGGCCCCTGGAGCCCAAGGGGTGTTACTCGCGCTCCGGCGTCTGACACTAAAGCTGCTGCTGTCAAAGAGTTAAAACTTAATTTCAGAGCTCAGTTCAAGCACTGCCCCGGTCCAGTTATTTATCTAATACAGGAAGCCACTGCACAGGCCAGTTAACCTTTATATTCTGGCCCTGCTTCTAGGGAACTTGGCATGCCAGCCTTTCTCACTGACATCGAGCTGATAACGCAAAAGGGGATGTGAACACCATCCTCCCCTTGCATGAGGAAAGGGTGATTTTCTGGCCCTGGTCTCAGGATGTCTGTGGAGTTACTGATCTGTCCCTCAGCACTTTGCTCTAGGTCTTGCTTACCTTCCAGTATTAAATATTTTCATTTTATTAGTAAAAGTATAAAGGGATGAAGGAGGTCAAACAAGCTTTCAGTCTCCAATTTGTATTCCCTCTGAAAGGGTGCTCTGCTGGAAGGTAGATCTTCTATATCAGCTCTACTGGGGAGGCTTTTAAATACCTTGTTGATAGGAAAGATTAAAACTGTGTGCCCTGAGCTAATTCAACTTCAGCTGATTGCATTCTGCCTACTTATACCAGTTCTGTCTTGTCAGTTCTCCCTGCTGCTAATGCTGCTGTCTTGGGGACCAGAACCTCTCTTTACCCCTCCTTTACTGCTAAATCAATACCCTTCTACCTAGTCACATTGAATTATGCAACAGAAATTGCCTTCAGTTTGGGTTGACAGGTTTAAAGGCCAGAAGATTATATCTGAAGTCTACTTAGGGCTCAACTTGTCTTCCTTCAGGAGGACAAAACCAGGAATGAGTGAAGCTTCAGCCATTCTTTAACTTATCAGGAGTTATCAGTGAAGGCTTAGCCCTTTTCCCCTCTTTAACTCAGAAATAAGAACTGATGTTTGAACATCAGGATTCATTTATTTTCTCACAGTTGTGAGTGCAGCACTGGGCAAGTACAGCTCCACACTGTGGCTGGTGGTGGTCAGTCAGTCCGAGGGGTGTTGATGGGAACAGAAGTGGGATCTTGCTTAGAAGTGTGTGACCCTGTGACCCAGGTCTGTGGAGAATGTCCATCATGTTAGTGATAAATTTCCCATGATGTTACAGGTAGGAAGTTTGTCTGCTCATGAATGGAAATAAGTATTTGCCTGTTGTCTTGTCCACTGCTCAGCAGTGTTGTAGCTTTGTCCCAAGTCTTACCTTAGTTAATTCTTCCTTGACTTTAGTTCTCTTGCAGTTCACCTCCGGAGTGTTTTAAACTTTCATACTGTTCTTTAACAGAGCAGCAAAAGCTCAGCAGATGGGACTGTTTAAAACTGAGATTGTTCCAGTGAAGACCACTGTTCTAGATAACCAGGGCAACCAGAAGACAATCACTGTGCACCAAGATGAAGGCATTAGGCCCTCCACCACCCTGGAAGGCTTGGCCAAGCTGAAGCCTGCCTTCAAAGAGGATGGAAGCACCACAGCAGGTCAGCTCTGTTCTTACTTTGTGTCATTCCTCTGGTTTACCTGCCTTGCAGCTTAAGCAAAGAAGGTGTTAATAGGTGTTACTACCTTCCAACAGGTAATGCCAGCCAGGTCAGTGATGGAGCAGCTGCTGTTCTCCTGGCCAGACGCTCCAAAGCAGCACAGCTGGGACTGCCCATCCTGGGGGTGCTCAGGTCCTTTGCTGTGGTTGGGGTCCCACCTGATGTGATGGGCATCGGCCCGGCCTACGCCATCCCGGTGGCTGTGGAGAAGGCAGGTAAGAACCACTTGTCCTTCACACCCTGTTGGGCACAGGGCACAGCGGGTTCTGTGGATGAAATCTGAAGGTTGTATTATTCTAGCAAGTGGAGCTGTCAGCCACAGGAACAGTGACCTTCACTTCAGGACAGTGCAGGAGATCCCAGCTGGGATTATTGTGATGCACTTCACTTGTACCTGTGGATAAGTTGGCACTCCCTCACAGTCTTCACAAACAGTTAACATGTGGAAGTGGTTTAGGGTTCATTTAGTGCTGTTTTCTCATCCTTAATATGACCAAGGTGTTGGGGTGTGGGTTTTTTGTTTGGGTTTTGGGTTTTTTTCCTTTCCAATTGTGGCATCTCACCAGCCCAACAGACTTTCCTCAGGGTTCTCATCATCAGGTTAAACAGCTTTTACATCTGGTGCTGATGGTTGTGTCTGCCTGTCATGGCTACAGTCCCATGCTCACCCATGGTTTTACCTTTCAGTCTTGAAATATCCTTAAAGATGTAATCCCTCTGCAAAGAAATGACATTTCATCTAAGGAAGCTTGGTGAGCTCAGTGACACAGTACCACGGACTGGGACATTTTGCAGTCTTTAGATGGTGGTGTACTTAAACATGTGTCCAAATGTAGGCACACTACATGCAGCCAAGGACCCCCTCTTTCTATCATTTGTGGAGCAAAACTAGAATTAATCAGGGGAGGCTGTGAGTGAATTACTCTCTTTGGTAGAAAGCAAAAATATCTCCTTTGAAATCCTGACTTCTCTGAACTATAGGTCTGACTCTGAATGACATTGATATATATGAAATCAATGAAGCCTTTGCAAGCCAGGTGAGTGATCATCCTCTTTGTCTTGCTACATAGTTTGGTAACTGAGTATATGTCAGCTTAGTCTTCAGATTAAGATTTTAACTTGTTCCACATACTGCATCAGCTGTTAATGAACACGAAAAGACTGGTTTCCCTTTCCTTAGCAGGGCATTGCTTATCCAGCTTAATATTTAAAAAAAGCAATCCCACAGCAGAAAGCAAAACAGAAAAATAATGCACTGACTAGGAATGTTATCTTTGCCATTGAATCCTTATACCAGCTTATGAAATCTGTTTCACAAGAGCTGTAATTTGTCAACGTGCATGTGTTGCACTCTGCAGTTTGGAAGCCCTTAATGAACCATGTCTTCCAGGAATCCATGAGGTGCCTGTCAGCAAGTGTGTGGGCTCAGCTGGAGGTGCAGTTGAGAGGCTTCCCTCCCCTCAGTGGGCTTTGCATTTGTCATTTTGCATTCCACTCCTTGGCACTGGGGAAGATGGCCTGGCTGGAGTCAGGCCTCTGAGTGCCAACTGTTTAGTGCTTCAAGAGCAGCTGACACAACAGTGCAAAGTTTGTGTAATTACATAGTTTGAGCTGAATTAATTTTAAGCACAAACCTCTTGAAGCCCCTGGAGCTGGTTTGCTGTCCCTCTTCACACACGGGTGAGATGACCCAGTCCTCTCAGCTCTGTTGAGGGAGAGCTGAGAACTAACAGAGGCATGAGCACCTTTGTGAACCCGTTCCCTCTGTCTTCCTAGGCTGTGTTCTGTGTTGAAAAGCTGGGCATTCCCATGGAGAAGGTCAACCCCCTGGGAGGAGCAATAGCACTGGGACACCCACTGGGCTGTACTGGGGCTCGTCAAGTTGTCACTTTGCTCAACGAGTTGAAGCGCAGAGGGAAAAGGTGAGCACTGAGGAACGGAGTTGGCCTTAATGCCTTAAATGTACCTAAGTGGCTTAGGCCCAGAAGTAACCATCAGCTTGGGTTATGCTTCTCTACCCCTTGGATAGCTTTGACCAGGAATTCCTGTTGGCTCTCTGAGTATCTTGCTGCCTGTGAGTGCAGAGTCCGTCCTGGCCCGTGGTGGTGCAGGAAGAAAGAGCGGCTTCTGCTGGCTCTGTCACTGCTCTCTTTGGGGCTGGCATCTGCAGAGCCACAGGACTGGCTTTAGGATGAGCTGTGCCCTGGCCTAGAGGGGAGGGCTGCAGTGATGGTGAGCTGTTAACTGCCAAGCAAACCTGGCAGTAACAATAAACCACCTCACACTGAAGTGGAAGAACTCGCTCTGAAATCGGGTTTTCCGCAAATCCCACTGTACTTTGTTTGTCTGTCCAAGTTCACCTTGGTCTGTTACACAGCAAAGCCAGGCCAAGGGCAGCAGCAGGAGTTTCTTCCTCAGTCCAGATAAATCAAAGCAGTTCCCCTGGCTCAGCCTTGCTGCGGGTGTGTCAGAGGCAGGTGGCCAAGGAGCTGGTTTCTGGCACACTGCTCCTGTCCCAACAGCAGGCAGAGGAACGCGTGTCCAGGTGCTCTGCAAACACCAGGAACTCTGCAGGAACTCCAGGGCACCAGGACTTGGCTCCAGTGTTAGAATCTCTTGGTGACACAGGAGAGCAGTGGGTAGCTGAGATGTATTGTATTCTTCTTTTTCCCCACCTGATCTTCATTCCATGTGTTGTTCGATTTCAGAGCATATGGAGTTGTCTCCATGTGCATCGGAACCGGCATGGGCGCTGCAGCAGTGTTTGAGTACCCAGGGAGCTAACTCCAGTGTGCTGACAGAGCAGCACAGCAGCAGCTCAGTCTCTGCCTTCTCCAGGAATAGCAAATGATTTGCACTGTGAAATCAAGGGGCTTCGGGGATTCCTTACTAGAGCTACACATCTGAGGCACAAATTGCAAAGCTAATAAATTGTATGGATCTGCTAAGCAGGGGGGGAAATGCAGAACTGGCACATGGTGTCTTGACACGAGGAGAGAAATGAGTTCAGCTGAAGTTCAACTACGTGTGGTGATGATGAATTTGTATTTCTAATTTACTTGATCTTTTTAATCTGCCAATATTACCAGAGAGAAGTAGTTCATGGTGCAGTATTTTTGCAGGACGGTGTCTAAAACAGTGGCTCAGAATCAAAAACACTGCACATGAAAAGGCTTTTTCAGGATTTTCTTAAAAGATTTCACCTTCTTGTAAGAAGTCTAAAGCAGAGCCAAGACTTGACATAATTTTCTTTACAACACTGTCTGTCCTATCCCAGTCATAAGTTGGCCATGTCTGAAGTTGTCCCTATGCTGGAAGATGGGCTGTAACCCAGCTTTTAACCAGGCTGCTCTGGAGCCTCCAGTGGGGGTGGGTGGAAAGACTAGAATGTAATTTACACAGGACCGAACCAACCGCTGAGATGCCTGAACAGAAAGGTTTGGATGATTTGCTAGAAGCCAGGCATGTGACAGTGGCCATTCCCTCTTTTTACAGCACATTTCTAACAGTCACTTGGTGTGACTCTACCATAGAGAACAAGCTTATGCTTCATATTTACTTACCTACCATGAAGCAGATTCCAGCATTACTTTCAGCACAAGCACTACGTGATCATCAGTGACATCTCAGTACTTCTAATACAAATGTGAATTTCATCTTGCACAGTTCTGCCTTCACTGCTCTCTCTTACAAGTAGAAAGATCTCTGAGGTGTTAGAAAAATGCAACTTTGTAAGACAGACTGAAGTTCCTTGTCTTGACTCTTTTTTTTTTTGCACTAATACAAATGGGTTCTTGCAATATGTCTGTTTCCTTCTTATGATGATTGTTAATTGAAGGTTGTGATTAGTCTGATGTTCTCACATCCTGTCTCACCTCACTCAGGCTGTATTTTAGAGCAGAAAGATGAAATGATTTAGAGGGGGCAGACAGGAGGTGATGTTTTCAAGGGTCCTTGTTTCACACTGAGATCCCTGTGTATAAACTGAGTTCTGGGTGCCAGTACAAGTCAGTTTTAAACTGGGCAGAAGATTCTTGCACATCTTGTGCTCTGCAGGGTGGGTTGCACCCCCCTCCTCCCCACACACACTGCCTTTAACAAAACCCTTTTATATGATCAGAATGGAAAACTTAACAGGCTCAGAAGTGGGAATTTGAGTGACCTTTAGCTAAAGTAATACTAAAAATATTTAAAGAGAAGTGTGAGTAAATGGGAACCATGTGGGGGAAAGATTTAAAAGGGAAGAAGGGTTCCTCCCTCTGTAGCTGTAGGGGATGTTCTCAATACCCGAGCATGATGAAACATGCAGGCTGGGAATTTTCCAGGGAGTCCAGGGAAAGTTGGCTCTTCTCCTTTTCATGTAAGGCACTGGGAAAACAGCTCAGGGAATGCTGGCCTGCTCACTAGTGTTTCTATTATGTGTCACTGTCTGTTTTAATGCCAAACAAATAAACAAAGCAAAACAAAAGTTACTTTCTAAGGTACAAAACAGTCTTTAATTGTAATTTGAGGCCTGCTGTGATATGCAGAGGGTTTAGCCTGACTCTTAACCATAGCTGCTTTGCAATTCAAAACCAATTATGAACAGAGCCTGGTTCTGTGGGTAATGGTGAGCTTATCACAGCAAAAGCAATAGCACAGAATGAGATTATGACTGTATTCTTTAAAGTACCTTGAGCTTTTTTGTCCTCATAACTTAAAATTTCACATCACTAAAATCCCAGTCCATATGAAAACCAACTGAAGTAAATGGAAATACAGGCTCAAATGACAGCACATCTGCATCCAAGCCATTACCTTGACCTTTGTCCCACATTGTCCTGCTTATATGAAATACAGGTCTTCATACTTGGCATCATATGTTCCTCCACCCCTGATGTGTAGCTTGCAAGGCTTCTCTCCCAGCTTTCCTGTAATGGTCACAGTAGTTTCATATTCAATGTCACTCCTACAATGCAGAGCAAAAAGACTTTAAGGATGAGATTAGTTACTCTGTGGAGGAAGAAAGGGACATAAACTGCTCCTAATCACAAGCACTGGTCTCTAAAGTTGGTGGCAAGTGTGCAGGTGGCCATCTCACTTCACAGTGTCACATCCCACAGCTACACAGAGGGTGTTTGAAAAGAATGCTCCAGACTGGGCCTGAAGTAAATACACAGGATTATTAACTTGAAGTCTGAAAGAACAACGTGGGTATCTTCCTACCTGTGCAATTCTGTTTTAGTTAAGTAGAGCAAATGAAGTTCTGCTGGTGGGAGGTGTTGGGGAGCAAAACGCCTGCACTGCCTTCAGGTGAGAACTCATCCCTGTGACAGATGAGGTGTGAAAAGGAGAAGTTTGTGCAAACTCCCTAAGACAAGGGGCAGCCAGTGGAGTCCAGGCTGTCATGAACACCAGGCAGCTCACAGCAAGTGTCATTCTCCCTTGTGCCACCTGAAGTCTTGCAGCACCACTTTCCCAAGGCCAGTGCCGCCCAGTGCTCCTGTCACTGCTCATCTGAAGGACTTCTCAAGGCCTGAGGCAACTGCCTGTTCTGTCAGACAACTTCTATTTTCCCTTCTCATACTAAAGTCCCCTGCAGGAAGACCCCTGATGTAGGGAGGTGAATTATTAAAAATCACCTCACACCTTGGCATATCATTATTTACTGATGCCATGCTGGTCCTGAGCTCTGCCGTGCTGTTCTTTGGAGCTGAACAGACAAGCTGGCTGCTACACAGCAACATCCTTCCCTCCTGGTGCTTCCAGGCACACTGATGAGTGTAGCTGGTGCCAGACAATGCCCTTCAGGCATGTTTACAAGCATGCCAGAAAAAATTAGGAAGTCAGGAGCCTGGGAGGTCTCTGGTCCACCAAGGTGCAGCTGCTCAAGGCCTTGTCCCACTGAGAGGTCAGTGGCTCCAGCAGTGAAGTCACAGACTGTGCCAGGGAGCCCAGAGTTAGGAGAGTAATGTGTCACCTGCAGTTTGCTTCCTGAAACTTCCCTGTCAGCAGTGTTCAGAGGTCATGCAATTGCTGGGCTGGACTTGTCTTAAACTCTCTGCCAACACATAACTTCCAATAAAGTGATTCTGTAAGAAAATTCTGCTTCCATTACAGAATCACAGAATTATTTAGGCTGGAGAAGACCTTCTGTTCCTCTAATTAGAGCAAAGAAACTAAAGCCTTTGGATCACCACTTCTGCCAAATAATCTCTAGCCTCAACAAAATTATGATAAGCTCTCCAAAAACAGTTAGAACAGTATTAGATGTTTATAGGACAAATGAATTTTCATCTGTTCTGTTCTGTTCTTTGCTATCATTTGCCTGCAGCTCCTGTTATCTTGGTTGTGCAGAAAACATTTGGACTAGAGAGCAAAAATACACTGATTTTTTTTTTTCTTTCTCATCAAACATCAACATGACTAACACCAAATATTGCACCAGGCCAAGCAAGGGTAAAACAAATCCCATCACTGCATTCGAACAACATTTTGCTTCATCAGGAGGAACTATGAAAGTATCTGAGGAAGTAAAGGACTTTAAAACATTTTAGAGAGAAGCCACATCAACTATAATGAAGGATCCCTGATTCCTGCAAAAGATGTTGCACTTCCCTACATGACAAACAGATGCTTTACTGGGATTCTGAACTACTCCAGACACATTTCTCCCTCTCCTGAGAAAGTGCTGGATGCATAAAGGACTCAACTGTTGTATCAGCCTCTGCACTGAATTACAGCCTGAGCTTCACCCTCGGGAAAGGGGTTGCCCTGAGGAAAGGAATTTTTTTCCAGTGGTACCTAGTCAGTGTGTCTTGCCAACCATCAGAGCAGCATGGCTTCAGTGGGTGAATCTGAAGTCTGAAATTGGGGGTGCCAATCCAAAAGAAATCCCATATATGGTGGCAGTGTAGGGAACATGGTTCTATGGAAAAAGGACCTGCTGAAAGCCAAGGATTGGCAAGTGTTAGAGGCAAAATGAGCAGCCTGAGAACATGAGGAGCAGCAGAATTGCTCTTTGCTTTCCACTCACACCATCAGTCTGGGTTGACAGGGAGTAACAGCAAGATTTCAGTCTGTTCACTGTACCTTGCAGTGAAGCTGATCTGCAGTATCTCTCTGGGAGGTGAGACTCCTTCACGTGCCTTCAAAATGCCACTAGTAGGGGAGACAGAAAATACTTCCAGGTCCTTATGCCTTTCCTGTTCATCTGCAGAGAAAGGGACAAACAGCATACAAAGAGATGGTGTAAGTTTGTAGAGGATCTGGCACTCAAACCAATGCACCTCCTTGCCCGCCAAATAATAAATCATGTCTTGCCCTGTCAGAGGCTGTGTGTGTGTGGCCAGTTTCTGCTTTCATCTTCTAATCAAGCAGAGTGATCAATGGCCTCCATCTCAAAATAACAAGCCCCTGATCTTCCTTCCTTCAAAGCCCATCTGTTGTTAACATCATTAGGCACAAGCTCAAAAACATGAGGAGCTGCTGCTCCTTGTTGCCTGTCAGGATTGTATTAGAAATGAGCAAAGTGTGTCCACTGCCTGTGAGGGCTGGGATGCAACCTTGTGGTAAATCTGGAGTAACTGCTGAAATCAGTAGAGACACAGTGAGGGAAGGGAGAAAGGAAGGGAAAGGAGGAAAGGGAAAGCCCATATAAGTGAGAACAGAAGCAGACCTGATACCTCTGCAGCCAACACGATCCTGTATGGGATAGATGTTGAATGCATGCAGTCTTGCTGAATAAAAACCCTGAACAGTGAAACTACATAAAAAGGAAATGGAAATGCAAACCCAGAATACCCAGCAAAAGAGTCCAGTAGCTTCTACAGCCACTCCTGTTCCACAGGAAGACATGTTCAGTCTGGGTCTGTCCAACAAAGCAGGTCTTGAAATCAACTGTGTCGCAAGAGAGCTCCAGCACTGGAACAGTGAGGTAGGCAGTCACTGGGACCAGCTGCAAAACAGAGGGGAGGGACAGGAGAACACCCACCTTATTTTCCAGAGCTTTAATAATATCTGTTACAGCTGGATCCTTCTTAACTCAAGCACAGAATCAAGAGTTGTCCTGTGTTCTTTTGTAAGAGTCAATTCCCCATCCTACAGCTGTGAGTGAATTAAGTTGTTGCTTGTTTTATGTTTTGGGATAGGTTTTCAACCCAGGTGCTGTAGTCTTAACGAAGGAACAGGTTTTCTGAGGAGATGCAGACATGGCAGCATCTCCTCACCCCTTAGGACTGTATATGGCCCAGTGTGAGTCATTCCATTTGTGCAGACTGCCCAGGATTATGGTGAAAGTGACTGTTAGATACAGTGCTCGGATCTTACACGAATGGGTCCTCAGAAATACCTGGTATGAAAGAAAACCCCATGTCTGCAGTGCTCTGGAACTGCTGAGGACTTGGGTGGGCTACAGCTTCACAGCTGGAAGAGATTGGTGTTGAAACGTGTGTGGGCTGTCACCACCCCACACGAGCTGAACTGGGGAGGCTTTCAAGAAGCTCGTGTGGGGTGGTGCAGGAGGCAAGGCTGGGTGACTCAGCTGCTGGCACGTTGGGTGGGACAGGCCTGACCCCGTGTCTCTGAAGGCTGCTGGGAGTCACAGGGTGCTCTGGGGTGCTGCCCTCTGCAAAGGGCTGGGGCTGCTCTGTACCCCCAGAGCCACCTGCAGGCTCCACTGGGAGCTTCTGCCTTCTGCAGATCCCTGGCCTTTCACCTGAACTGGATGACACAACTTACTCCAGAGCTGGCTGTGTTCCAAAGCCAAGTAAATCCTAAAGCACATTCCCTCTGAGTCAGAGAGAAAATTCAGCCCTTCCTCAGGGCCCAGAGATCTCCTGCTCTTACCTGGGTAGTGCAGTTACTGTGTTCAATGACCAGATTTTGATTAAACTTCAGCTTTCTCTCCCCGTTCTCAAACTGGAGCAGCTGGAATCCAGGAAGCAGCTGGGCATCTGGCAAATGTTGAGAGGTAAGTAACTCCAGAGTTGTGTGGAATGACACTTTCACCTGTGGGAAGAGGAATTCAGATGACCATTGCATAAGAAGACACTATGAGCAGGAAATCCAAAGTCAACAGTGCTCAAAGGCCCAGGCACACATTTTCCCACTGGAACCCAAAGGTGTCATGCCAGCAACCAAATTCCCACTGGAACAAAGTATTATAATTAAAAGAAAAAACACAGCTATTTCCTATGAACCCAGGACACAGAGATGGAGTGTAAAGGTGAAGAGCTCTCTCTGAACCACGGGGCAGAGACAGTCTCTAGCAAGACAAAGGTTCTCAATTCCCAAGGTTACAAAGACCATATTCCCAAAGCTATCTTCAACATACAGATCTCCCTTCTTCCCACACACACAGAATTAAGACACGTGTGTCTCCTCATCAGAATGAACACTGGGAAATGAGAAGCACACTTAAAAAATGCAGTTGTTGCTCATTCTTTGCACCCTAGCAAACTCTTCACTCAGGACTTTGTTTCCTTTTAGTGTCATTGTGTACACCCAAAATGAACCATAGTTTTCTGTGTCTGCACTGCCTGCATCTAATTTAAGGAAAAGAGGGACTGCTGTCTTTGGAAACCTATTCATATGTCCAGCATATACATGGCTGTGATTTAGGTGAGCACCAAAACCCACAGGATTTTCTGCAGGACTTTGCAGCAGGTCTGAGTTAATGAGGAAAGTATGTTAGGGCCACTGCAGAAAAATATTTGGGACCCACAATATAGCAGGCAAAGTTGCAGTAATTAGCATTTGGTAATATACCTCTTTTTCCCCTGAAATTGGGGTATTTCTGTACTGGTTGTGTTTTTCTTGTGGTTCATCTGGGCCACACTAACACACCAACTCCTGAAGTATCTGTTCTGGCCCAGGATTATTATTTTTGAGCCTTACCAGCATGTTTTGCTGTGGATAAAGTACAAATTGTAGTTGCTGCTCTTTTTCCTCCTTCTTGCTGTGAGATCTTTTGGTGCTCTTTTTGGGATCTGTGCTAGACAGGCTGAAGGGCACAGACAGAAGGAGCCTGAAGTACAGAGGAACCTTGGAGCGATTGATGAGCTTCAGACTCTGAGTCGTTACTGAATCTGCCAAAACCTGGTGGAGAAATGATTCCAAACTGGTTAGTTCTAACTCCCTTAGGAGGTTTGTGCTGGTCTGTCTGGTCATTCAGCACCACCAGGGATCTGAAGGACTTTACCCCAAAGCAACCCAGTATTTTCTACTTGCGCTTTTCAAAATTTCTTGAGTAAAAAAAAACAAAACAGGAATAATGCAATGAAGTCTTTGAATGTCAAGGGTCACAGAAAATGATCCTGCTGCTCCAAGTGACTCATTCTGGTCTGACCTTTATGTCCTGAAAATACGTACTTATTTTTCTACTTACAGACTTCTCTATAAAGAGAAAGATGTATAAAATAGGCATTATCTGAGCTCAGCTTTGTTTTATTGCTGGCTAATAAATAGAATCATAGAATTGTGGAATCATAGAATCACAGTGTTTTGGGTTGGAAGGGACCTTAAAGATCATCCAGTTCCAAGCCCTCTGCATGGGCAGGGACACCTCCCACTAGACCAAGCTGCTCCAAGCCTCATCCAGCCTGGCCTTGAACACTTCCCTCCAGGGATGGGGCAGCCACAACTTCCCTGGGCAACTTGTTCCAGTGTCTCATCACCCTCATAGTGAAGAATTTCTTCCCAATGTCTAACCTAAATCTCCCCTCTTCCAGTTTTAATCCACTACCAGCCCATATAAACAGTCCCTCCCCAGCTTTCCTGGAGCCCCTTCAGATATTGGGAAGCTGCTCTAAGGTCTCCCAGAAGCCTCCTCTTCTCCAGGCTGAACAGCCCCAACTCTCTCAGCCTGTCAAAGTACAAGTACAAAATAGTCCTTTTGGTTTACCTGTCTTGTTATGTGCAATATAGAACATTGCAATGTGGGGATAAAGATGCATTTTAAAAACCATGTACCCACAGCTTTGAGTCCTTACAGCAGCAGAGCAGTAAATACTGGTGTGTCAAATACTCACTCCTGACAGAGGCTGAGCTGGTATGAGATCACTTGCCACGCAATGAAACACCATCCCTCTCTCATGATCCACGTCTACTTCTAACCTGGGTGGAAAGAACCAGAGCTGGTCAGAGTCCTGCTGGTGGTGCCAGTGAGGCAGTGTCAGGGTGGGGGTACCTACAGTGCCCGCTTGACTGATGCCTCCAGGCGTACCCGGAGCGGGGCAGCTCCGTGGCCGTGGCTGCGACGCACCTTGTTGGGCACTGTCTGTGCAGGCTGGCAGCACCAGGGGGACAGAAGGGAGATACAAAATGAGAGCACTCAAACTTGAAACCTTCCTTTTAGCCAAAACTGATTCTGCTTAACAACTTATTGCCTGCTTGTAAGGCATGACAGCCACGGGCAAGCAGCAGGAAAAGCTAAGCAGCGACTGAACTCCGGGTGGCAGGGGTTAATACAGACACTCGTGTTCCTTCCTCCAGGAGTCAGGAACATTGGGGATGTTTTTATTAACTATTCTATTACCCTTCATTCATTATACTTTGTCCCTTTGCAATGATTCCCATCAGAGAATGGCAGAGCAATGAACAAAACAGTCTTCAAGCCTCACACTAGCCTGTGAGCTGCACTTGCAGGTGGTGAAGAGGAAGCTTCCCAGCGCAGAGATCTGCTGTCCCAGTTCACACAGGAAGGCAGATGCAGAGCCAGGAACACGCAGCTCAGCAGTCCTGAGGCTCAGTCTCATTGTTATCTCTTGTTATCAACAAAACCTGATGTTGTGATAGTGTTTCAAACCCTGGGCTTTTGTCTGGGCCCTGCTGCACCAGGCAATGCAAGAAGATGGTGACATTCCCACCCCCAGAACACTTCCAAGCTAAAAGGCAAATGCAACAAATGAACAACCCTCATTAAGGAAGGATGCCCAGGGCTGTTTGTACAGGCTGGCCAGGGACACAGCAGCCCATGCATAAACCACACGAAGGGAAGGGATTGTTTTCTAGTCATCTTTAGCCTGGCTGTGACAGGTTACCTTGTTTAGGTTCATGAAACCCAGCACAAACCCTTCACATCGCACTTCAGGCACGGCCTCTGGCAGGACGCCTGGGGTGAAGGACATGCAAACGGAGATGCTGCCACCTCCTGGAACTACCTGCAGCCGAGAGACAACCGTGTGTCAGCGCCGGGAGCTGCCCGGCCTTGCACAGGCACCCTCAGCTCCAACCGAGCTGCAGAAGCAGCCTGAAGCCTCCTGGGGATGAGCACCGCTCGGGCCTGCACTGAAATGACAACATGTGACAACGAAACGGACTGAATTGTCCCAGCTGCAAACATCGGAGCAGCCACCCTTCAGCAACAGCAGAGTTTGAGCACAGACACAGGCCAACTCCCTGAGTGCACACACATGCCCATGTACCTGTTTGTTTCCAAATACACCCAGTTCTGCCCACTCACTCTCCATGGCTAACTCAGATGATTCTCCCACAACTGACAGCACTACCAAGAAATATTTTTGAAGAGTTCCAGATATGAATTTAGAGTATTTTACAGCTCAGTTTGCTCTTGAGCATTTTTTATAATTTGTTTTTTTTTTTTACTTTCACATGACAGCAGGGGATCTCATCAAATGTAGCTACCATGGATTTTGTGGGATTTACAAGTTGAACAGATTCTGCTCCCTTGAGGTGCAGTGTGCATGCTGTGCTTAAATCCAGCTACTGCTGCAGGAACATGCAGATTATGATTCAGTTCTGCTTTTGCTGCAGAAAAACCTTTGTCACCTCCCTACACAGCCAGTTCATGTCTGTCTGAGTTTGCAGGCTCAGAGGGCACCTGGTGTGCACTGCTTTTGGGCTAGTGCTGTGCAGACACAGGCTACCTCGTTTCATCTGGTCACAAGATGAGATGTTTGTCTTGCTGGACCTATGCTCAGAGGAAGCAAAATGAGCTCAGCTCTCCTTGCACTGTGTTCCCCTGCTCAGAGGGGTGAGGAGCACGAGGAAGCTCTGCATCTGGTCTAGCAGGGCCAGGGCAGAGTTGGTAAGCTCTGGTATGTTTTACAATGCTGCAGGGCCTGTGCATTGTGGTGTCAGAGAGCTTGTTGCTCAGACATGGACTTAAGCCAGGTCTGGGCAGCTGTGCTGCACAATCCCTGAGCCAAAACACCTTCCTGGAGCAATCATAGAAACATGGAGAACATTTCTGCAGAGGAGTACCTGAATGACTCCATAGGCATCAGCTCCATTCCACGTGGGCAGAGCTGGCTGCTGGCTGAACTGGACAGAGGCCATTTCCACAATGAGGCACTTGTTTATCTGAGCTATCTCAGCCCCAGTTCCCCCAGAGCTGACTGCAGCTGCATTGCTTGGAGATGCCATTTCTGCAATTACTTCTTTTAAGTAATCTTTAGCTCATTCTAACTTGTAACTGAAGCCCTTTGGCAAAAAGGAACCAAAAGAACCAAAACTGACAGGCTGATGTTTTGGCCACCCTGTCACTTGTAGTTAGATCTCTCCAGTGGTGTCCTTGCTTCATCCTGTTCCCAAGGAACTGTGACACTATGGCCCCTACCTGCCCAGCTACTGTGGAAGTACTGTGGGTTACAACTGTTTATCCAAGAGCTGTCTACAGACCACCTCTTTCCCAGCAGCCTGCTTTCCAACTCTGCTTCCCAACTCCACACACTCTAGAACTCCACAGCTACTCAGCAAGTCTGTACCCCAGTTAAAAGACACACTTCCAAAGCTTCAGGCTGGCTGCCTCCCACCTAAAGCCACACATTTCACCCAGGCAACCCAAGGGAGAATACCAGATATGCCACTCTAGAGAGCCTAGTACAAGTGAACACTTCATTCCAGCCATCAGTTAACTGCTCAAATGTAGTAGGACACTTTCTGTTGACTTTGCCAACTCTTTTCACGGTCATTTTCAAGATGTCAAAGCCTCTCAACCTACTGTTCCACTCTTCAGTAATTTCTACCCCAAACCAAAGCTACTTTGTCCTCTGTGTCCTCTGTCCTGCAGAAAATATGCTAAATCTAAGCACAAAGAAAATGTAAGAGCTTACTATCTGTCTCGGAGTGATGGAGTAGGGGTTGTCTGCAGGAACCCCTTCATGAGGTCGGATGAGTACAGAAACAATGTCCTCTGTTGTAGGTTCTTGAGTGAGGATTTCCTTCTCTTTGCTGTCAGAGGCTGGAGACTGCAGGGACACAAGGGTGGGGAATGGTTAAAACTGTTAGGCTGCCAGGGAGGAATGCAAGTGAAGTGTACAGGGAACTGCTGCTCCAGCCAGCAAGTATGACCAACTCCAGCTTCTTTCTTTCTGGCACGAAAGCTGGACACGTGGATGTGTCCTGTACATTAATTTTTTCATTGCATAGGTTTGCTGTCCTGAAACTGCTCCTGAAATTCTTGGAAAATGTGCATGCTGGGGTCCAGTTCTACCAAGAGAAGCCCTCAACCCTAACATCTCTGGCCCATCATACAAACCAGCACTTCAGGGCAATGAAGTTCCCTTGTTGCACAAGAAAGGTTAAAGGTGTATTCAAACCAACTATGCCCTCTGAGCTACAGCAGAGAAAATGTAAATTTTATTATCTTTTCTGTAAGCCTTTTGCCAGAGAAATATACATATCCTGTGTGATACCTTCTCCCTGTCACTCCCAGCCTTCCAAGACAGTAAATTGCCATATTTTAATCAAACTTCAGGTGTGATAGATGTTACCATATTCTAACAGAGCAAAAGAAACAATCTAACTCTAGCACTGGGATAAATAACCCCACATGATCTGCTGCAACTGGAACTCCACAGGTGATAGGTTGTGCTCTCTGACTGCAGCAGAGATTGATTCCATAAAGCACCCGTGAGAAAAGTACAGTCAACTGAAGGAATTTTAGTTATCCTAACATGTCCACATAAAAATGGCATTAGTTGGTCAATGATGGTATTTTTTAAAGTATCTGATCAGCTTTTTAACAATTTGAAGACAAGGAGAAGCTAAGGAGATATTTGGAAGCTGCTGATCCCAACAGCCATTTATTTACCCATGTTTTGCCTTCTTGACTGGGAGAGGAGCTGACATTTCTTTTAGCAAACCAGCTCTTGGTTACAAGTTGGTTGGTGTGTTATTTTTTGCAACCTTTCATGCCAAGAAACCCATCCTGTGTCTCAGCAGCAGTATCAAAAGCAGACTCAGAGCTGACCTCATCTGTGGTTTGGGAAGCTGGATCAATGCTCCCACGGGGAATGGCAGTTTGCTCCAACTTTGACATAACCTCTGACTCCAAGGTGCTACCAGTTGATGCAGCCTCATTTTCAGCCCTGTCCTTAAGAGGAAAAGGGTCTCCAAAGAACATCAAGAAGTCCACCAGCTTGTTATCATCTTGGTCTTCGTTGTAAACTTCCAAGTCCAGGCGGATGTCTGAATTGAAAAGGAGAAAGGAGAATTGCTTCTGGTTACTGAGAAGACTCATGGTTTAGTTGGTGCTGGAGAACCAGAACATCCAGTCATGGATTTGTGTCTAGCAACTGGATTTGTATTAAAGCACCTCTTAAGCTTTCCATGTTTGCTGTAAACTGAAATTATTTAAGACCATGTGTGCTATGCTCTTATTATAGCCTGGCCACTCTCTGCATCCTCAACTATACTTTTAATAACCTTATAATAAATGATGAGTATTTTGTTTGTTTAAGCAAATGTGTTTGGTGGCAGGAAAAAAAAAAGAAAAAAGGTGATGACCTTTGCAGAGCTGAAAATCTCACTCAGGAGATAAAAAGACTAAACACAGAAGTACCAGATGATGCCACTATGAAGCAAGTAGCACATCTGATTGACTGGGGTTAGTGCTGTGAGAGATCTACAAAAACAGGATGGAAAATCATTTCAGTGAGTGAAAGCCCAGACACATCAGGAGAGGATGGGCTGTTTCATTGAGTCAGTTACATTCTACCACCCTCTGGCTGGAGCTCACCTGCTTTCCTGTTACAGAAATCCAACTAGTATTCACAGCAGTAATGCTATAATGATAAGTTCTACCATGCATATAAAGACCTGACAACATATACTATTGTTCTGTCCTAATTAAGTTCAAAACCAACTTAGACACTCTCTTATACACTATTATTAAAAAACCCCATCTTGATTATGAAACAAGTAGGCCAGTTAATTAACATGTTAATGGGTTCTTCTGCTCTTATTATCATAAGGAGAACAACTCAGGTGTTGATGTTTGCTGTACAAAAGTCATTCTTACCAAAGGGAGTGGGATTGTTGAGCCTGACATTTCGGAAGACAGGAGACCCTCCAGAGACATGAGTGCCAAACCTGAGGGAGGGAAACTTGCTGTCAGTGCATGCAGAAAATATAAGTGAATATCTGAAATTACTAAAGATTTGTTTAAAAGTTGAAATATATCTGGCTGCACTGGCTGTCAGGTAAAACATGGCCTATCCTGCGAAGTACAATATTGCTTTATTTAATTAGTCTCTTTTTTCCAGTTTCCTTAGTTCATAGAATGATAGACTCATAGAATGGCTGAGGTTGGAAGGGACCTTCAAGATCATCAGGCTCCAACCTCCCTGCCATGAGCAGGGACACCTCCCATCAGACCAGGCTGCACAAGCCTCATCCAACCTGCCCTTGAACACCTCCAGGGAAGGGCTTCCACAACCTCCCTGGGCAACCTGTTCCAGCACCTTCCTACCTCATGGTGAAGAATTTCTTCCTGATGTCTCACCTAGATCTCCCCTCTTTCAGTTTAAAACCATTACCCCTTGTCCTATCACTGCCCTCTCTGGTGAAAAGCCCCTCCCCAGCTTTCCTGGAGCCCCTTCAGGTACTGGAAACCTAGTTGTCTCACATGTTTCAGGCTAAACATGTTAAGTTAGCTTTTATGAAACACTCTGGCAGTGGAAGCAAATGGCTACACAGAAGTGCAGTGACTTGTGTCAGACACAGGCTTCCAGGTGCAGAAGGCTTTTCTATGGTGCATAGCTAATCCCACGTTACAGAGCTGACACTGCAGAAGCTGCAGTAGTAGAGAGTGCTGATCCTTCTGTAGTCAGAAAGAAGCAGTCCTGCTGTGGGGCAGCTGGCTGAGTGTGTAGTGCCATGATCCCCATCAAGCAACCCTTACCCCTCACCCAGGTAGGCAGATGCAACTTGTTGTATGAGAGAACTTAACCTTTCTCCTGCCCCTTTTCACCTGAGGGCTGCATTTCTCCTGGTCCAGGTAAAGGGACAATGAGAAATGAGCTGTGGATGATGAGAACTGCCCCCATGTGCCAGTTTCCATCTCCTCAGAATCAGATCAGTCTGGCTGTTGGGGCTTTGAGAAACCTGGTCTAGTGGGAGGTGTCCCTGCCCATGCAGGGGGGTTGGAACTACATGATGTTTAAAGTCCCTTCCAACTCAACCATTCTGTGATGCTGTGATAAGATTCTATGGTCTGGGTGAACTCCTGTGGCTGCAAGCCCAGAACAGTGATTGCTGGTAAACCTGAGGAGGGCTTGTATGCAGAACCTTTTCTAATGACAGTGGCAGAGACAAATGTGTTGGTGTTACAGAAGCAGATACTGTACTTTGACAGTCATTTTGCTGACCTCATTATATTCCATAAAGATGGGAACACCTGTGTATGTTGGCTATAATCCAGTGGTATTTAATTCTCTGATTTCTCTGGCAGTATTTTGCACTATACCTGATTATGGGTTGCTCTGCTTGTGGTCCCATCATCTGTAGGAAGATTGGGCAGCCTTTCACAGTCATTTGCATAGGAATTAATTTAGGTTGTAAGTCTCCCACCTATAAAAATGAAGTTTTGAATTTTAGGATCAAGATAAAACTTCAGTTCTCTGGATTACAAATGTCTGGTTTGAAACCTGAGTGGACTTTCAAATGTTTTTGACTGCTTTACTTTGACAGCATCTAATTCACATGGTAATGAAAGCTCTTCCCAGCAGGAGAAGGTAATACCTCATACTTCCATCAGCTTTCCTGTGGCTTTTCCATACAACACAGCATATTGTACTGGTAGAGCAGAGCAGTGCATTGGCCAGCTACCAAACAGAGTTTATAATTCAAAACTGCTCCAGTCATTTTCAAGGCTCATGAAAACCTTCCAAGGGATAAAAACATGTTATCCCAAAATAAAACCACACACTGTAAGAGCAAACAATTGTTCCTTACATGTCATTGGAGGTGGCAGCATAGCAATATCTACCCTGAATGTTTACAGAAGTCTGAATAAACTGAAAAAGTATTTTTAACAGAAAGGAATTTGGGAAATAGAATTGGTGTAAAAACTGCCATAGTGATACTTCATTAAAAACCAAGGCCCCGCCTACCTTACAGACAAGATCATCCCAGTACTGTCCCCACATGTTGTTGTAAGCTGTTATTTCTATGATTAGCTGCTGGAAAGCTTCCAGGGTTCCTGTAGAAGGTTGTACATGGAAAGCTACTCCCTTCCCATGAGACAACACTGCTGCTGCAAACTCTGAAGGAGCACAACAAAGAAGCATTGGATGAATTCTGAGGAAATGGAACAAAGTTAAGTCTTTCAAAGAATATATAGGAGCATATTTTTAGCTGGTGTTAATCAGCCTAACCTCACTGGCTTCAGAAAAACCTGGGATAATTTACACAATCCACATTTATAGCACTTTACCCAAGTTCTCTTCTGCAATGGGTCTCACTCTGGTTTTTGAGAGTTCTTTGCAGAGATTATTCATAGGACTCCCTTCCAACAACCTGATCCAGGACACTTTGGCATATGCAAGGCACTAATTGGTTACATGAAAACACACCCTTAATTTGAGAAAAATAAGCTGGAATTTTTTTGTTAACTGGTTATAATTTTATTAGCAGCTGCCTGTTTACCCCTGTGTGTCCTTCACCACAATGAATGAATTACAAAGAGCAAAGCCTCTCCACATTCCAAGTCACCTGGCCTTCTACATCAATAAGCTGCATGAAATGTGTCAGAACAGCATTTTTCCAATCTCAAGCACCAATCCAACAGCTGAAAAATCTCTGTCTTTGTAACAGATACCAAACACTATGGCAAGGTACCAATATGTCCAAGTTTTATTTTGAATACAGCAAACACATCCACACTTTATAGCATTTCATTCCTATTTCCCCCTTCCCTGGGTCTCTTGTGGCTCCAAACATTATTTTTCAGGGCAATGCATCAGAAATGACAGATGGGCTGTGCCGTGGTTTTCCACAGTGGAGAAGGTATATAAAAAGGCTTTGAGGGAGAAAATCCTGCTGCTATGGTGGTGGAAGACTATGTAGGAGGGAAAGAGCCAAACATGATGCACATCATCCATATTGTGTGGACTATATCACCAGAACCACCCATCTTTGTTTCAGACTGTTAGTTTCAAGAAAAAGAAGAGGGAAAAGAAAAAGAAAGGGAAGAGGAGAGAGAAAAAAGAAGCAGTAGGGGGAAGAGAGGGATCAACATTATGCTTATGCAATGTGGGCTTTCAAACTCAAGAATGAACAGAGGAACTGAGTCATTTAATGGTGTAGACTTAGCCAGATACTTCAAGAATGAAATGATGTTCCTGACTGCCACATTTAATGCTGAATATGGCAGTCAGTTGGCTTTTGTCCTCTCTCCACTGCAGGGATTAACAGCTGTTCTCATACCTGCCTCTGTTTTCCTGGCTGCATGCTTTGGGGTGGGCCCTCTTCTTTTCACCAGGTAGCTTGAGGAGCTTGAAAATATAAAATTAAAAAATCACCAGGACATTTCTATGAAACGAGCAGGACTCTGTTAAAGTAACAGATCTACCTGACTCCTAAATTAGTAGTCATCATAACTTAAAGAAGGACTGCTTACAGAGCATTCTTTAAAAATAACATCCTTAAGAGTGAATCAGCTTGAGAGATGTAAGACTCTGTGTGCAATCTAACACAACAGAGCCTTGCCTGGTGTCAACCAGCTTATGTCCATTGGCAACAACAGCATTTTGCCATTTACAGCAGCTAAATCTCCCATCCTTGGTGCTGCAGGAAACCTCACCAGCAGGTTTCATTACCACAATCAGAGCAAGAGCTTAAAAACCCCCTCAAGTGCACTGCAGAAAGTCTGTCTTGTGACAGAGGCAATAGCACTCTGTCCTGATTCCAGCTTTAATCCAGACTTCAATTAGTATTTGAGTCATTATGCAGAAAAGTAAGACTTACAGGCAGATTCCTTGTTCTGGACTAAGTGAAGAGCCAGTAAAATACTCAGCTTCTAGTTTGAATGGAGCACTGATTCCAGTGTGGTTGGTAAGAAGCAGCTGACGCTTTACTACGTCTTTGAATGGAACTTCAGACCCAAAATCCAGCAGAAGATCACACGGGCTTTGTTGCCTTTCATCACTGTCAGAAAAAGGTACATTTGTAGGAAACCATTAGCCTTCATTTTCTTATGGCACAGATATTTCACTAGATTTTAAAGTGGGCAATTTGCAAGATGGTTGTGATGACATCAGCATTTACTGCTTCTCAGTTTTTCACTCCTACCCGTATAAGGAATTATTATTTGGCAACCTACCAAATTAATGGCATTTTTACTTAGATAAAAAGATAAGATAATATTTTGGAATAAGCATATTCCAAAAGAGACTAATCATGCTACATATCAGAAAACTAAACTAAACTATGTATCAGTCAGATATACCAAGTCCAAGAGGAGCATATTGCTCTTTCTTTAAGATCACGTCTCATCGTGCAACAACAAAAACTTAATGGTCCAAAATACAGGTTCTTGGGTAAAATTCTGTAATTTGAAAGTACCATCTAAGAGTTGAACCTGCACATTTTTGCCATTCCAGAAAATAGCTGTTAATCACAAACATGTGAGGCACTACAGAGGTCCCCCATTTTGGCTGCCAGGGAGAAAAGTAATTTTTCAAGCCCTCTATATACAAAAATGTCAAGGCAAGAAGTGCCAGGAGCACCATGGGGAACAGACACATCAACATGTGTTTCACTAATGCACAGTTATCTTTACACCAATTTTTGTTATTCTTGAATGAATGGTTTGACAGTTGTTAATTTATTTCAGCTAAAGAATGCTGGGAGGGGGCAGTGTTCTTCTCCACTCTTCTCATGGGCTTATGAAGATGGGGAACTTGGCTAGGGTGTAAACCCAGGGCTTTTTCTTCACATAAGCACCTTCAGTGAGTTATCCCAGCACATTTTACTGTCCTTGCTGCCTACAGCAGGAGGAAGAATGAAGTTTACACAGATAAGTGGCTTTCTCCCCCTCCCCTCTTGATTGTGTTTTTGTTTTGGGAAGAAGTAGTTTTTGCTCAGTTCAGGGGTAAACCCTTGATTTACCTGGCAACCCCACTGTCACAAGGCACTGAGTAGGTGACATGCAGTCCTTTCACTTCTCCAGAAATGCCCAGAAAGAGGGGTTCACCCATGTCTTCTATGCTACAGGAAAGGACAAGTTCCTTCAGCTCACCCTGAAAGGAGAAGAGTCCAGTTTCCTTGTGAACGAAGCAAGCATCACAGAGGAAAGGCAGCCTCATTAAGAAATTAACTTAGAAAACATGTATAAACCTCACTGAACTAAGACCAGGACTACAACAGAATCTTGAAAAGTGTCACTGAATTGTTGCATGCCCTGCCAGGACTGGATCTCCTTAGAATGCAGCACCAAAGTAAAAATTGGTGGTGATTTCTTGGCTTTGCATCTGCATCAGTCTGTAAGACTTAAACTGCTCCATTAGTGACTTTTGGCACATTTTCACACTGTACTGCAAGTGTTGAAGCTCTAAGCACTAATCACTTGTAGTTAAGCTTAAATAATCTTCCGAACCCAAGATTTTATTTCTACCTGGCTTTAAAGGAGGACTTGAAGGAGAAAATACATGGTCCAGTCACACCAGTACTGTGGCTACTGCAACACTACAATCCTTTTAGGCCTTACCATACACAAAGCAGTTCCTCCTGCATAAAGAACAGACTGGGATTCAGCTCCAGATTCAGACTTCTAAATATAACTCCCCAAATGTGAGCCCTTGAGTTAAAAGGTGAACTTTTAATATGAGCTCTAAATCTCCACTGGCTCATTAAGGGTACCTGGGCACCTAGCTCACCTACAGTGCAGACAACCTTTCTTGTAGGTGGCTCTGATGACATTCAGATCCCCAGACACGTGCAAACAGGCCCTTTCAGATGCTCAGCATGTCCTGTTGAGCTTCCAGCTTCCATGAAGAAAGGTCAAGTTTACAGAGCTCAAGTATCTTGTGCCATATCTGCCAGACATACACAGGTATCTAAGATCTGCTAGGGCATCTCTGCTAGTACTGAACACCTACTTTTAAGGGAATAAATGAAACTTGGGTCTCCAGTGGCTGTAATGTGAACTTATACACCACACTTCCCTGAAACTCCTTTATTTAGTTGCATTAAATCAGCTATTTGAATGCCCCTATAAAGTCTATGGCTGAATTCCTGAAGCTTGTAAACTTTGCAGGCTACAACCTATTTTGCAGGCTCTCAGTTCCATCAGCCTCTTTTAAGTTTTTAAATATCAAAATCTCATGAGCCCAGGTGCATTCAGAAAACAAAATGTGTAATATATGTGCCAGGCTGGTCCATTTCATCAAGGGATAATCTGAAGTGAGGATCTGTATGCTCCAAGAAGAGTGATAAGCATTCAGAGTAACTGAATAAGCACTCAAGAAAGAAAGAAAACAAGAGCAGTTGAGAAACAAAGAGGCAGGGTAGAAAATTGCACACCATGTGGACTGTTTGAATGCTTGCCTTCAGCTATGGTGCCTCTAAAGCAAAGCAATGTCAGAGATACTCTTCAGAAAAAAAGAGCATTAAAAATCCTTCTTTTTGCCAGATGGAGATGAGATGAGAATGCCAGTGTTGCTTTTTGATTAAATTGTGTCAGTTTTCCAACTTACCACAAGGTTAGCTGACAGCTCTATGCAGAATTCTTTTTCTTCATTTGGGCCTAAGGTGCCACTGGCTGGGGAGACAGTGATGGAGCAGAAAGATGCCTGACTTCCAAGGAGCTGCCAAACAGAAAGGACAGACATTCACCTACCTCTGCTTCTTTCAGATTTTCTCTTCTGATCAAGGAGGACTATAAAACCAGTTATTCTCAGGTTTAGGACACTTTTGGGTAACAACACATACAGTTTGAAGAAGCTTGCTTTACAGTTCCCCCATGGTTGATAAGATCCTCTTGCCTACATTCATTCCAAATTACTTCAGGTGCCCAACTGAGGCATCTGGGCTGGGAACACAGTCAGTTTTGTCCCTCTTGCAGTCACAAATCTTTCCAGGATTAAGTAAACATTCATCTGATATTGCAGCAGGATCCTACAGGTGCCACCTCTCTCTCCACTGGCTACACAGGTGGCCTACACAGACAATCCTGGTGTTGGCACCTTCCCTAATTCATGGAGTCATAGAATAGTTTGGGTTGGAAGGGACCATTAAAAGTAATAGTCCAACCCCTCTGTGATGACCAGGGACACTTTCCACTAGACCAGGTTGCTCAGAGCTCTATCCAACCTGGCCTTGAACAACTACAGGGATGGGACATCTCTGACCTATCTGGACAACCTGTGCCAGTGCTCTACCACTATCATTGTAAAAAATTCTCTTCCTTGTATCTTGTTTAAATCTACCCTTGATTGACTAAATGCACATGGCATTAATCCAGGGGTTCAACTCACACACAAAAATCAGATACCATGTATAATGCTGTGGGGGCATCCCTCTTGGGCTCCAGATGTTCCAAAATATCTTCCCATAGTTCCTATATCATCCACATGCTCAGTTAGGATTCCTTGGGCCTCTAAGAACATCTCAGATGGCAATGGATGCTTTTATGGAGGCAACTGAGATGAACCATGGGTGTTAGATTAGATCTGAATGACCAAGCACTGACAGTAGAATCTAGCTTACAGATTAATTAACCTAATTGTATGCACAGTGAGCATCAACACTACCATTGGAGTCAACAGCCACCCAGTTGGTATGTGCCAGAGAGCATTCTGCAGACCAAAGCAGGTGCCCATTTTAGGGAGAGCTGAGTACTTCTCTGGACTCCACTGACTGTCCAGATGGGATAGGATTCAGTTGTCTGAACACAGGCACAGAGGGTAGCCAAGCCCCACAAAGCTGGTGTGACTGGATTTACAGGAGACCACACCTGCCTGGAGGTGAAGAAGAAAATTCTACAGGGCCTACAACAACACTAGACATGTATCTTCTAGTGACTGACTTCCTGCTCAGACTTCACTGAAAAGGGAGTTCAGATCACAGCTTACATATTGACATTAAATTTACAGGTCCTAATCTGTCAGCTGAATCCCACCCAGAATGTTAATTTTAAGCAAAATTTAGACACAATTCAAATCACCATTGCTTCTTTGCTCTGCTGAATGAAATGCAATCCCTAAACTCATGGTACTTTGTTAGCACTCTGGTAGTTTCCATCCTGTTTCCCCTAACATCTCTGCCTACCCATTCTCCAAGGGATGATTCACCAACAGTAAGAGCATATTAACATCATCTGCTAGGTAATCTTTGCATAAAAGTTGGTCTCAGGAGTAGCTGGTACTTTGATAGAAATTACAGTTTCCACCTCTACTCTATTGCTCAGCCATTAGAGGCCCATTTACCTTTCCCCATAGGTATTTTGTTGGCAGCAGTGTCTGATTAAAAAGTTTGCTGGTTGCTTTAACAGGAACTCCAGCATAAATTTCAGGGAACAGTAGATGACTAGATACCAGGCATGCTTTGGGGGTCTGGACTTCAACAAAAACAGGAAGATGACTGAAAATAAACACACAGATGGTCTATTGTTAGCATGAATGAAATGTGCTAGACATACAACAGCTGGAAAGAATGAAGCTTATGTTTATCTAGCAATATTATTGATTAGATAGTTCCTTGATAGGTTACACAACCTCACCCTGACTTTCTAGAACGTGCTTTTTGTTTTAGGAGATAAAGCTACCTAAAGTGAAAATCATGTGTGAATCTCAAGACAAAACAAAGCAGAAGGCCACTTTTCCCCCTTACCTCCCTTCTCCATTTTCCACCTCTAGTTGTAATACTGTTTGGAGACGCTGGCAGAGCATGGATGTGAACTCAACTGACACAGTGCACGTACCCAAAGGAGGCATTTCTCCAGCAGATGGATGAATGGTAAAGGGAGATACCTAGGAGAGAGGAAACACACATTTCTTTGATGCCTGCAAAGCAAGAGTAAAATGCTGAAACCACCCGGTCTGATTAGGACTTGCATGTACTTAGTTTTAACTCAGAAATGTCCTTTCTTTCTGGCCCTGGAATTCAAGGGCAGGTTGGATGGGGCTCAGAACAACCTGATCTAGTGGGAGGTGTCCCTGCCCATGCAGGAGGGTTGGAACTAGATGACTTTAAGGTCCCTTCCAACCCAAACTATTGTATGAGTCTATGATTTCAGTAAGCACAGTGCTAGCTTTGTGAAAGCCTGGCTAGACAAGGAGGCAGGACTTTGCTTCTATGGGGACAGCTAATAAAGAAGCAACGATTGTCTCCTGGCAAGTGGAGGGGCTGAGCAGCAGCTATGCAAGGTGCCACAAACTGGGGATAATCCTGGACAGAAGGTCAAGAAAGAAGGCATGGACAAGTGGAATCAGAAAGAGTACCAGTGTGGGGTGGGGGCTGGAGAGGGAAAGGAAAGGGAAAGGGAAAGGAGCAGCTCTTATGCAGGAGAAATGGAGCACTTGATCTGTGATCTTCACTGGGATATAAAAGGGCTCTGGGATAATAAATTCAAGAGATGAAGTCTAACATCTCTCTGGGAATTGTTGGGAATGGCAGGGAATAAAGGAGTAACAGTGAGAAGGAAGGGCTGGAGGACTTGTACCATCAGCATTCACCCGAAGTTGGTGAGGTATCTACATGATACACAGAAAAGAAAACAAAGCTCAAGAACTCATGGGGATACAGCACAACTTCTCACAGGCTTCCACCTCCTCGTGGTCAATCAAAAGTTCCTGCTTAACAAGATCCTCCTTGGATTGTAAACCTGACAGTCTGTCCAGAAAAAACAGAACATCTGAACAGCATTTAGACCACTTTTGCCATTAAACAAGTGAACTCAATTATTCACATGGGTAATTACATAAAGAGCCCTACAGGCAGAATTTGGCCTTTTATTGCAACAAAAAGCTCTTACCCAGAATCTGGATTTCTTCCCTCCCCTTCAACACATGACACCAAGGAGAAATCTAGCTACAAAGCCCAATCTGTGCCACAAACAATCACAATAAACAATTTTTTATTTATTTTTTTTTTAATTTTAGGAATATGTGATGGTCTGCAGCTCTCACTCAATTCTTTGCCACCAGTATTACTCCAAGGTGCTTGAGTTACTTGATATGAAATGCTGAAGTCAAAGACTGGATTGGACTGCATTTAACACATCACAGTCTATTTCATACTGAACAACAGTTTTAGTTTTCATTGTGGTCAAAAGTCATTTTGGTAGACACCCAAAATATTTTAAATGTTTTTAAAATGTTTTAAAGGTATGGTTTTAAGCCAAAAGACCAAACTTAGTGGGTGCTGAGATGCTGATGTGGGTGTGTGAGAGGAGTGTTTAACAGCCTCAGTTCTGATAAAGTCTTTCCCCCTTATTCAGATCATCATCAGATGAAATTACTGTCATCCAAGGGATGACAGTCTCTCTGGATCAGGCTGACAAAGGATTTCTAATAAACAGAGAAAAACTGCAACAAAACATCTAATCTCAAAAGAACTTGTGAGCTTCTAGAACCATGCAGAACCAGTTTCTTAAGTCACAGAAATTAACATATTTTGTCTCTGGAATGAATATTACAACTCCTAAGCATGAGGAAGAAACAGCTAAAGAGAGAGCATAGCCAGCTACAGCAGTGACTTACCTCTTCATTCCTTTCAGCCAGACAAGCTGGGCTTTCTTGCATTCTCCATCGTGCTGGCAGCTGACACAGATTTCTAATCTCAAAGGTTGTTAACACACTCTCACCCTGCTTAATCAAACCTAACCAGAGTGATGGGAGATCAATACAAAGAAGTGGACCCTAGGACACCAGAAAACAGATGTCAGAATGGACACTTCTGCCAAAACTGCCTAATTAAGAAGCATACATTAGCTAAGATTAATACTCAATTTCACAGAGAACAGCAGAAAGCAAATGCATTGCATGTAATACAGTAAAAATCTTACTGTCATGGGACTTTGATTCAATAGTTACTAGACAGCAAAAATACCTCCTGTTTGTAGCTGCTTTACATTTGTCAGGCCTTTAAGAGGCAAAAAGGTTTGTATGGACAGTAGCCAGGCCCCATGGCTAGTCATCCTGCAACACTGAACTGTACCTTACCTTAAAAGCAGCCTCAACATGCAGCACAACTGGCTCTGGACTGTGTTCAATTTTACACTGCACGTTATGGTTGATGCACCCAGGTTTGCTTCCAGTAATTAGCAGTTCAAATTCACAGCATTTATTCATATCTAGAAAAAAAAAAATTAAGGGTCCTGTCTCACCCTTTTGCAAAGAAACCACGTGCTGCAGGCCTGTTATTGAAGCTCCTAAAACCAAATGAAGTCTGCTGGCTGCAGTGGGCTGGGGTCAGGTCTTGTTTTGCAGCTTGTGTTCCAGTGCTCTGGAACTTTTCCCTTCCACTCTTACCAATTTAAATATTTCTGTCATTAACTGATGCTTGCAAGTCACAGAAACTTTACCTATGATGCCAGAATGAGGTTCAACTTCCATGATGTCATGGGCTATGATTTTCTCCCATGTGTACTTAATCGATGATTTGCTGTTATTCCACATCTAAACCAATTAAAAACAATGAGATAATTAAGGCACTTTAAGCTTCCACAGCAACAAGGCAATTTGCTGAGGGTACTGATGCACTGCAAAATCCACTACTTTGCAACCTCTCACCATCTCCTGATCACCACTAAACATTATGACCTACTAATATACCTTGAATCTAGCTACAACCTGCTGTACTGTCACCTGGATCTTGAGATAAACTGAGCACAGGAGGAGTGGAAAGGCCCAGGACTTCATCTAACCTCTGACTTGAGCAGTCTTAACCCCAGTGCCATGCACTGACTACTATTATTTTGATGACACTGCTGTGTCCTCCCTTTCCTTTCTCCTTGTGATGGAAAACAAGGACAAGAAGTGGGATTCACCTGACTGAATTTCAGGTCTCTGCTGACCTCATCTCCTAAGATTCCCTTTACTGAACACAAAGCCAAATCGAGAATACCTGGAGCAATTCCTCTGACCTGTCTTAGCCTATAGAATGAAATGAATCACCCCCTGGATGCTGCAAAAAGAGATTTTTGAGGCAGGTAGCTCAGATGTGGGATCTATGCTGAAAGCACTAGATTTAGTCAGATTAAACAAGCACTGTATTTAACACAGTGGCTCTATAAAATATTTAAGGAAAAAGAAAACAACATGGGTTGTCTGATATCTCCTAATAACACCTATGACATCTAGTGACACAGTAACAGTGATAACTGTGAAGTCAAAAGCAAACAAACCTTAAAAGTTTTTCTGACATTTACACCAATAAAGTTTTCTCCAGGGATAATAATGGCATATGGTTCCAGAAGAAGCTGAACTGGTTCTGTTGATCCTTTAACTTCTATTTCCAATGTTATTACATCCTCTGCTTTGTATTCTGGGATGTTTTGAAGCACCCTCTCTTCTGCTAAACTTTAGGAGCAAATACAGTGGAATTATTAAGCATTTTAAGCTGGTGTTTAAACTGGATCCCATCTTTTAATTGCCAGATCAAAACTGAAAAACATCAAAACCTTCTCAACTACAGACTGCCCTTGTGCAGTTTGCTCAGGCTGGGGACAGTTAAAAACTGGGTAAATTACAGTAGTTCTTTCATGTACTATAGTTGTCCCAGTCTGCTCATGAACAAGTCTGTAAGTCATAGACTGCTGCAACAAACAGTAATAACAGGAAAACCTGCTGGAAATCTCAGCAGAAAGCCTGGGAAATGAACAAACAAAATGACAGTGTTATCTTTGTACCACAATTAGTTGTGCAGATAACATCCTTCATAATTGTCAGTCCATCATCACCAGAAAGCTGAAGAATCCCAGTAACTTCATGTAATAGCATAGCCAAACTGGGAAATACTGTTTCCAGGCTTACCAAGGTGATTCTGGGATGTCCCTCAGTACCATCTGAATCACATTGTGGTAACTCTTCAGCTACACAGATGAAGAAGGAGAGAATTTAAATGTCAAGTAATCAGTGATGTCAAAGATTAAAAAGGAGATGAAAAAGTAGTTTACATTTAAAGGATGAACGATCATCATTGGATGACGAACAATATTCAAACTCTAGAGTTACTAAAAGAAAACATGTTTGCAAAATATGAAGCCAGATTCTGATCTCATGGTGTATGGTTCCAAGAAAAATACTCATTCTTGACATGCCTGTTATTATTTCCCTAGTACATTGCATACTGCACCCAAGCATCTGCAAAAGGCTCCCCAGATTAAGATCAGTACTGCTGTACTAACTTCTGATTGCTTCAGGGTACTTAGCTTAATTGAGCTTCAACCTGATTTTGAGTAAGAAACACTGCTTGTCTGTCATGGGAAAGGAAGATGAATTCTGTATTCTAATGGGGGGAAAAAAGGAAACAGAGAAGCAAGACTTAAGTCCAAAGAGCTTTGCAAAAGATCAATTTGATTGTAGAGATATATTAATTTAAGTATATATGTTAATTCAGTATGTTTTTCTATTAACTAATTAAAGGATTTAACCCAGTTATTTTCTCTTCCATAATTATCTGAGGTATACCTATGTCTGTCAAGCACCACAGAAGGGGATACTCCCATTATTTGGCTTACTTTGGATTGAATTTCTTTAAATACAGTGAGCTAATGCTCCTTACTTACATGGACAGGGGAACAGAAACTAAGACAACAGTTCCTGGTACAGCTGCATTCACACATTGTTGCACCCCTCTTTTGCCCACAGCTGCAAACCACCATTTCCCTGCCAAACTTACCACTACCCCTTTAATTTACCCCACAGCTGTTCATAGGACCCATTTCAGCCCCTCAAAAGCTACAGTTGGAAACAGTTTAAATAATCAGTTTGCTAACCAAGCTTGTTCAGGCTGCAGCAGGTGTAGGGCACATCCCCAAAGCAGCTCACTCCAGCGGATGGGAAGAGAGCAGTCCCAAGGAAAAGGATTTGGGGGTGGGAGTAAATGAGAAGCTTGACATGAGTTACCAGTGTGAGCTGGAGCCTAGAGGACCAATTGTGTCCTGGATTGCATCAAAAGAAGTGTGGCCAGCAGGGCCAGGGAAGGGGATTCTGCCCCTCTGCTCTGCTCTGGTGAGACCCCACCTGGAGTGCTGTGTCCAGTTCTGGAGCCCTCAGCACAGCAAAGACATGGAGCTGTTGAAGAGGATCCTCTGCTATGGAAGACAGGCTGAAGGAGTTGGGGTTGTCCAGTCTGGAGAAGGCTTTGGGGAGACCTTAGAGGGCCTTCCAATACCTGAAGGGGCTACAGGAAAGCTGGGGAGGGGCAGTGATAGGACAAGGGGTAATGGTTCTAAACTGAAAGAGGAGAGATTTAGGTTAGACAGCAGGAAGAAATTCTTCACCATGAGGTAGGAAGGTGCTGGAATAGGTTGCCCAGGGAGTTTGTGGAAGCCCCATCCCTGGAGATGTTCAAGGGCAGGTTGGATGAGGCTTGTGCAGCCTGGTCTGGTGGGAGGTGTCCCTGCTAATAGTAGGGAGGTTGGAGCCTGGTGATCTTTAAGGTCCCTTCCAACCTTCACCACTCCATCATTGTGGAGGAGCTGGTAGTGGCCTGGGGGTGGTAACTTCACCAGCCAGCACAGCTGCAGCTACAAGGATCTGTCCACAGTTTCAGTGTAAAATGAATTGTGTCCAATCAGTACCAAAACTGACATGAGATCAGAAACTGTCCCATATTTTGCAGTCAAAACATGTTTTCTTTTAGTGACTTGAACACTGTTTATCCAAGCACATTACCAGCTAATTAAATTTAACTCAGAAAGCTGCACAGCAAGGATTTTATGACTTGCATAAAAATACACAGCTGGATTTTGTAGATAGGAAGGACTCACAAGCCATACCTCCTCTGGAAAGAAAGTGAGAATAAACTCATGATCAGCGTGGGGAAGCAGAACTCCCTGCTCAGGATTAAGGGAGAAGGCTGACTCTGTGTCTTGATCATATTTGAGCTCCACATAGTCTGCAGTTTCTTCTGGCATTAATGGTTTCAGATTAGGCTTTATTATCTGCCAGTAGAAAGGAAGTTCTACGTGGCTGCAAAGAGATCAAGAAACAGCAATAAGCTACAATTTAAAAAAAACAGACATTTTTGAATAAGATATTGGGAGAAAGTTTTCAGTTTCTTTTTCCATGTTGGGAATTCCTCTCCTTAAAAATTACAAGGATTACACTTCCCAATCTTTGTGAACTACAAAACTGATGAGGCAGCACAGGGTATATAAATTATACAGGGGACATGTGAACATATGGAAGTACATGATATAAATATGCAAGATAGGTTAACACTTTCCTGCTTTATTTAACTGGTCATGTAATGCAACTTCTAGGTATATCTGCAATTCTTCTTTCAATAATCTGGGATCAACAGGACCATTTCTGCTGATCCCAGTATATTTGCATTGGACCACTGCTGATGATCTACATAACATTCTGAATTTAATCCAAGTGCAAGCTGTGACTTTGAACACATCAACAAACCCAGTGGCTCCAGTTAAGATTGTAGCAATGGCTCTGTAATATTCTTTGTATTCCAGAAAGGTTGCTTAACTAAATTGCTTCAGCAGATGTGCATTCCGTGGAATGTGTTCATGGGTTTTAAAACCTTGCTCGTGCTGACCTCAAAACCTTTGCCTTACTAAGGGGAGGAAGGACACTGGAATTTCAAAGTCAGTATCAACGACATAAAACTGAAGTAGTACAATTTCTTGTATCATTTCCTACAGCAGTAGGAAGTTATCCCAGCTTTGTGTCATGCAAATGCTAACACCAGAGGTGCAGAGACTCCTGTCATGATTATCACACAGAGAAAACATGGAAATTGGCATAGTCACATCCTTCATCAGTTTACAGTACCCAGTTAATTGAATCACCCTTTCTGTACCCAAACAGCATTCTGTTCTGGCACTATGCATGTGTGGTTTCCAGGTCACAGAACAAACCTCCAGACACTGACAGCAGCAGGTAGCAATTTACATTAATGTATCTAAAACCAGCCCTGATCTCTTCAATGCTTGGATGGTTGGCAGCCTCCAGCTACTGGAGCCTGCATGTGTGCTTCCCTGATTGCCCAACTGATTTGGATCAAATTCAGGATGCCCTGTGTTCAGTACAATGTAACTGTACATGGGGACATGTTCCTTGACTTCAAACAGTTTATATTTAAATCTATTAGGACTCAATAGTAGGAACCATGTGGAAGTTTTAATACTAGCTAGTTACACTGGGCTCTAGTTTTAATCGGTGGAGTCCAGGAGGGGTTATGTCTTGTTCTATGGGAGATGTCTGTAGTCAGAATTGCATCCTTAGAAGCATCCTACCTGGATGTGACCAGCTCTGAGGCCTCCAACATTAAGAAGGCCATGGAGCTGTTGGAGCTAATCCAGAGGAGGCCATGAAGGTGATCAGAGGAGGAGACAGGCTGAGAGAGTTGAGGTGTTCAGCCTGGAGAAGAGAGGGCTCCAGGGAGACCTTAGAGCACCTTCCAGTGCCTGAAGGGGCTACAGGAAAGCTGGGGAGGGGCTTTTGACAAGAGCAGGACAAGGGGTAATGGCTTTAAACTGGAAGAGGGGAGATTTAGGTTAGATATTGGGAAGAAATTCTTTTGTGTGAGGGTGATGAGACACTGGAACAGGTTGCCCAGGGAAGCTGTGGAAGCCCCATCCCTGGAAGTGTTCAAGGCCAGGCTGGATGGGGCTTGGAGCAGCTTGGTCTAGTGGGAGGTGTCCCTGCTTGTGCAGAGAGGTTGGAACTAGATGATCTTTAAGGTCCCTTCCAACCCAAAACACTGTGATTTTATGATCTATTTCCCTGGTCTATGAAAGGAGAGTATAGGGTGCTTGGCTCAATTGCACAAGTAGACATTGCAGACATGTAAAGTTAGATAAATCTCATCTGGATGACCCTCTTAAATATTTCTTTCAACCAGAACCAAATGGTATGGCTAATGGTTGCCATAATGTCTGATCTATGTATAAAGTCCCTGCTCTTACAAGCACATCCTTGAACCTTAGTTACTAAACAATGGTGCAAAAGAGGCAAGGCTTCTGCACAAAGTTCATCAGGTGCATGAAGGTTTCTCCAGCTTGAGAGAGCATGGTGTCATAAATGAGATCCCTAACAGTATGTTCAGACTGCAGGCATCACTCACAGGCCATTGATCAATGGCAGCTACAGACCTGGAGTTCCTTATAACCAGTTTCTTCTCCTCTGTGGTGTGAGGGTTTTGGGGGTCAAAGCAGATGAGATGCTGTGCTGTTACATCAGTCACTTCACTGGGTTCAGGTTTGCCTTCTTCACCTGTGACAAACACAAGCTCCAGAGCTACCAGCTGTCCAAGCCCTTGAAGAAATGAGGGGGTATTACTGTTTACCATCTGGCTATTAACATTGTTCATATTACACATTAACAGCAAATGCCAGCAATGACCATTACTAATTATATCTGGTGCTTCCTCAAGTTTCAGAACTCCAGTGTGTTAATGGTACAATATTTTCCTGATGTTATATGTTCATCAACATACATCAGTAAAGATCTTATTCTCTTCATGCATTGAACAAATTGGGATCTCAGGGCCAGAACCTCAGCTCACTTAGATCAGCACTTTTTCACTGAAGTGAGCAGGGTGTTTGCAATGCTTGATAATGTGGCTCCCAGATGTTTTGAGCAGTATATTAAAATAAAAATAAGCAGCAAATGAACTATAAAAAAATTTCCAAAGGAAATACCTGTAATAAAGTGATTAAATAGGCTACAAGTCAAGTCTAATGTTCTAGCACTCATAAATACATTACAGGACAAACACTAACATTTACAAGAATTTCAACTAGTTTCATTAGCTAATTCAAAAACTGCCTATCTCACCTGAATACTCTACTCCAAGATGTGCCCCAAATTTTCTTCACTCCCAAACCTATTTCTGCCCTGTCAAAGCTGATGTTTTGTAACTAGTAATGTTTTCTTATTGATACAAAAGCCTAAGAAGTGAATTGCACCTGACTACAGGTGTTCTTTTGTGCTACTTGAAGATACTTTACATTTGGAGTTTTGGCTGAAGGGGGTTAGTAGCTCAGTGCTTTCTGAATCCCATGTATTTCATGCACTGGGATGGAATAGTAATAATAAAAAAGCTTAGCATTTAACACCAGCAGGGGACAAAGTCCTTGCTTAACCCAATGAGAGAAAATCTTACTATCACATCAAGCCATCAACCACCACTCACATTATTTGGTTATCTACAGTGTTAGAAACAAACCTGTGACCGTAACATCATTGACTTGGCAGTTGTCACAAACCACGGTGTATGTTTGTTGTGAGACTTCTGGACAAGAAGGGAAAAACACTACCTGAAAGAGAGAAGTGAAACAGCAATGTCTGTAACTGAATTCTCTCCAGGAAGTAATAAACTTCATAAATGTTCACTAAAGGACAGTTCTAGGCATCAGCAAAGAAATCCTACATTTACAAGAAACAAGACAGTGCCACATTCCCTTAAGACCAGGAAGAAAGAGGTGTTTTCTGGGTCACATGTGTGCATCTGGTGTCTTTGTAGGCACTGGAGATGTAGGCAGTCTGCTGGGTTAGTTGTGTGAATTGCACCCTCAGGATCAGATCTGCCCTCATGCAGTTACTGAGCAGCAGCCACTGCTGCCTCTCAACCTGCAGCAGTGTGAGCAGGACAGCTGCCCTGTGTGTGCCCCCCCTGAGCTCCACCTCCACCAAGACAGTCCAGCGGCCAAAACTTTGGCTGTGTAACATGTGCCACGGTTCTTCTGTCATCCATTATGACCTGCCCATGCTAAATCCACCTCCTCTTCCTCTCCCACATGTGCCTGGCCCTGCTGAACAAACGCACTCATGGAGACAGAACAGAGGAGAAATGATCCTCCTTTATCCACACCTGCCTGACCCATTCCTCTTATCAACAGCCAGGGGGTACTGGTAAAAGGATGGGCTGAAGTCTAGCCATACTCTCCATGTCACTCTTCCTCTCCTCACAGTGATGCTATAATAAACTGTGGCCCACATCAGAGGTAGTGGTGGCAACCAGTAATACACACCTCCTGCAGTTCAGAAAGGAAAAGGTTCTTGGAGTTAACACTCCAGCTGGAGTGAAGTAAGAACTCCTGTGTTCTCCAGTTCCTCTTTTCTCTAACAGGATTCTTTGCATGGGCAAAATCTGGCTGGTCTCTGAGTGGCTAAGCAAGACTTAAAAGTTGCAATGGAAAACTCTCCAGTGAGACTCAGAATTGCAGTCCTTCCAGCATAATTGCACAAAAGGATTTGAGCATTTTTGCTCACACAAACCCAGATTCTCAAGGTCCAGCCAGGATCTTCTACAATGATGTTACGTGCTAATATATGTGGTAAAGCACAAACACTTTCTGTAGTAGTCAGTACTAACCTCTACTGTTGTACTCTGCCCTGGAGCTAGCTCAAAAAAAGCAGGATGGATCCCAAAAGGATCTTGTATCACAAAACCAACAGTGGCAACAGCCTAAGGCATTAAAAAGAAAAAAGAGAAATATTAATAAACTACATTGATTAGGTTGTTGCTTTTATAACAGTTACCTAAAACAAACAGTATACATGAACACCACTGTCCTACCTCTTACTGTAATTTTTTCACATATCTCAAAAGTATGTGGCTTATGTATATGGCTTAATGAGAATAAATGCTCCATGCTTTAGAATTACCTTGGTGAAAGCAGGAGGGCAGGTGCTGTCTCCAAAGACAAATGATACTGTCAGAAGCCCTAACATTCCTGTTCACAGAAGAATGGCTATGCCTGAACACAGGAGCTCTGTTTCTCCATGCATATCATAGAATCATAGAATGGTTTGGGTTGGAAGGGAGATTAAAGATCATCTAGATCCAACCCACCTCCATGGGCAGGGACACCTCCCACTAGACCAGGTTGCTCCAAGCCCCATCCAACCTGGCCTTGAACACTTCCCTCCAGGGATGGGGCACCTACAGCTTCTCTGGGCAACCTATGCCAGTGTCTCACCACCCTCACACTAAAGAATTTCTTCCCAATGTCTAACCTAAATCTCCCCTCCTCCAGTTTTAATCCATTACCCCTTGTCCTCTACTACAAGCCTTTGTAAAAAGCCCCTCTCCAGCTTTCCTGTAGCCCCTTCAGAAGCAGGAAGGACTATATGAGGTCTCCCCAGAGCCTTGTCTTCTCCAGGCTGAATGTCTCATATGACTGTAAAGTGTTTCAGGAGGGACAACCTGGCACATCAGCTAGCCCATTAGCCTTTTCTCCAGCACATGAAATGCCCATCTACCAGCCACATCTTCTTTGTTCACAGCACTTAGACCCTGTTATGTGATGGAAAGCTAAAGACAGAGGGGTACTGGAGTGAACTGCTAGGGTCTACAGGTACAGCAAGGTAAGTGGTATCTTTGGTGGGAGGAGGGAGGAAATGAGCTCAAGCTATGCTAGAACTGATTGTATTTCTGTTTGCATTAAGGGTAAGGTTAAAGTTCAAGCCAGTGGTCCTCTCTCTGATCTGTGCCTGAGTTTACCTTACCACTAAGCAAGACAACTTCTTCCAGAGGCAAGCCAGAGCAGAAGCAGGAAGGAAAGACACCCAGGGAGATTGGTCTTCAGGATAAATGTGAATCCCTGAGTGAATGGGAAAATACAGATGTTCCCAGCAAGGCCTTATGACTTCTGTGCTAATATAACCTGACTAGATTAAAGGCCTTCATGTCAGGACATCTATACCATATCACATCCAGTATTTCCCTTCTCATCACTCACCCTGAAACTAGGAGGTGGCCAGTCTTTCTTTGGCATTATACAGAACTTCCCAGGGCTAAATCCCTCATTTCTGCACAAAATCATTGTTACTTTTATTCCTCCAACAAGGCAGGAACCACAGTCTATAATGTGAGGCACTGAAACAAGGAACACACAAAGTCAGACTACACAGACAGTGAAAGCCAGCAGCTGGCAAAGCCAGTTCTTAAATAACTTGTTAAAGACATCACCACACATGAATACACAATGAGCTGTAACCCTGAAACCCCTCACATTCTTTCCATCTGAAAGTTAAATAGGATGAGGTGCATATTTCTACATTCATCTTAACGTCCTACTCCATTGAATGATGACAAAAGGTAAGATGATTTTTAAAAAAAGGTCACAGGAAAGGTGAATTCACAAATAAACCAAAACAAGTTTCTGCAAAAGTCACCCTGGCTGTTGAAACTAGGTGTCTGAGAGGTGAATCCTGTAGATATGGCATATCCATATATAATAATGTAACACTCCATGAATATTAATGAATAGCACCAAATATTTATAACTACATCATAATTCATTAATATTTAGGATTAGTAATTTCAGTTAGGAGTTCAGGAATTGACAAGACATCAAACTAGAAAAGTGGCTCCTGCTCACTCCTCTAATACAGTGGGAAAAAAATGAGACTGATGTGGCAAGAGCAAATAACTGAGGAAGCAATTGACAGGATTATTACATTTTAATAACGAAGAAATCCATTATGAGTGAAAATGAGATAGATACAGAAATGTAGAAGCTGCACTGCCAAGTTTGTCTGTGTTTGTTTTGTGACATGTAACTAGAGACAGTCAAATGAAAAAAAAAACAAACCACCACCAAGTCCACTTTAGAGAAACTTAAGAATTGGATATTACTGACATGTTAACACTGGAGGTGGTCTTTTAGCTTGGATTGGGATCAGAAGAGGTTCTGATACTTGAGTCTCCACTACTATACAATCTTCATAATCTCCTAGATATTCAGGAATAAATTGGACTGTATACTGGCATGTCATCCCAGGAGCAATCATTCCTCCCTTTCCTGGAAATTTTCCTTGAAAAAAAAAAATAAAAAAATGCAAGGAATTAAAAGATGGAAAACCTCCCAAAGTTGGCCTATGTATTTATGATCACATCTCCCTCTGGAAAGGTGCCTGTGAACTCTCCCCATCTATTGCCTAAGTCAAGCTGATAAAAACAAATGACCACAAAAGACCTGCCAGTGTAATCTGAGTTTGTATATATCTTCCCTGAACTCAAAAGACTTTTTGTCTGAAATATACTCACAACTACAGAAAAAAAGAGTGAGGAGAATGCTAGAGTTGTTACCCAGCCTTCCTCTGCCATGAGACAAGGCTTACATGAGGGCATCTAACTTCTTCTAACTATTGCTCCAGTGTTGGGACTGAGATACCACAATCTCCCTAAACAATCTATCCCAGTGCCTGGTTATCCCACTACAGGAAAGATGTTTTTCTTCACTTTAATCTAATCCTCCTTGCTGCAAGTGAAGTATGTTATTTCTTGCCTTCTTCCCCTAATGATTTCAATGGAAACTATGTCTGTTCCTAGGTGAATTTTGGCTAAGATTCAGTCCAAGCTATTCCATAGCTACATTTCAGTCTAACTTCAAACACTGTACTGTTAGTTAGACTTCTTGAATTCCTCATTGGACCATTTGAATCTGCTTTTGAGTTGCATGTGAATGGTCCTACAGACATAAGTCAGCCTTCAGTTTCTAAAGAACTGGGCACTATGGACAGCAGAACCAAACAGAGTATCTCTGAAAAATCTTTGTTCAAACACATAAATGAGATAAATCTCTTATGTGTTAACACCTTAGAGGCAGTAAAAAGAACCCTTACCTGTCCCAATGGCAAATGCTGAAGTAGAGGGGGGAATAAGTCTTAGATGGTGACATGTTGAAGTGATGTTCTGCAGCTCTATAGTCATCTTCATTTAAAAAGACATAAAATAATTGGTATTTATTATCATTCATTATAATATTTGCAATTCCCTACAGCTCTGCTAGTAGTAGCTAATTTACCACCACAATTGGCCTAAATGTCCCAGTTTACTCAATAAAGGCTGAATCAGATACAACCAAAACCAAGAAGAAACTGGAAATGGTTCCTTTTAGTTTTCACTGGTTGGTGTGTCAGTGGCATGTGCAAAATGTTATTACCATTAAATACTCTTTAAATCAATAAAAAGGAACTCAGACTTCTGATAAACTGCAGAAAGCTGAAATAGTGGGTGAAATACATAGACCAAAGCAGGACATAATGCTTCTGAGTGGTAGAATTAACTATCTACAAAGAAGTAAGTTCTCACCTCATACACCTGGCCAACTTCATAATCAGAAAACAAAACAACAGGTGGATTGGCAAGAAACACAGGAACAAATGAGGTATCACTGAAAGATTAAAAAAAAAAAAAAAGGAGAGAGAAATATCTTACTGGCTAGTTCTTTAAATACTGATAAAATGGGAAATTACAAATTGCATCCTTTAGCAAAACCAAAATGTCATACACACATACCTTGTTTCCTAAGAGACCTCACAGACATTTAGCTCAGAAAATCTAGGTGCAAATCCACAATAATGCTACAGTGGAGCTCTCTGTGTGCTCCAGCTCAAAATCTAGAAACTGTGTAAATTGCATACCCTGTGTTATCTTCTGCTTTTCTTCTGGCTATGGTTTCTTCCACCTTTTCTTGAGAAATGACAAGAGATTTGCCTCCACGAAGAGCATTTGGTGGGAAAAAGCGGGGATTCTTCAAGAAATTCTGCATCCTCTCCAGTTTGTCAAGGTAAGCATTATCTTGTTCTTCCTCTGCTTTGGACTTAATGTCTTGCCAGGTTGGCTTCCGTGAGGCATTAGTTTTCTTGGAAAAAGCAAAGACCATGGTGCAAAATCAAACAGGGCAATTTTGAGGATGATGAAAACGGTACCTGCACATGACTAATTAAAGCTCTACAGCCACTGCCAATTCAGACAGAAATACTGTGGTTCTCTTTTTTGGAACAGATGAAAGAAAATAAGTACTGTAGCCACAACAACAATGCACTGATATTTACCCTTTGTTACAGGAACAGCAACAGGCCCTACAGTTCTGACAGACTAAAACAAATAAAGCTGTAAAATGTACCTTACTTGTCTTTTTAGCCTGGTTGCGAGAGTCTGGAGTTGGAGGCAGAGTTAATGTGCCTAAAGACACATCTGGCAAACTACCAGGTACTTTCTGTAGGTGTGCAATCTCTGCAGGCATCTGGTTCTCCAAGCCTGAGCAAACATGCTGTTGAAATGCAAATGTCTCTTTCAAGTAGCCAGGTTCTGATTTTCCTGCAATTCAAGGAAAAATTTAATTCCATCAGAGAAAAACATGAATTACAAGCATTTATTCTAAGCATAGGTGTGTGATTTTAGTCTTGTTCATGGTAAAAATACACTTTAAATCCTCTAGAGTTTAAATTACATGTATAATCTATTTTGCACAAATGAAGCTTAGTGCTTTAATAAGAAAGCTTTTAGACACACTAATTAAACAAGCTATATACAAACAAAGTGATATTACTCTCAGAAAGCTATGTTAACCTTAGCAGTGAGTGGGACTTAGAATGTCCTGTGCAGTTTACAAAAAGATCTAGACAATCTCTGAAATGTTTGACTTGACTGCAAAATTTCATGTCCATGATCCTGAAACCTTTCATCTTGGCTCACACTTGAGTAAAAGAAGTAAAGAAGTCTTGACATTGTCCAAATATTTTTTTTCCTGATCTTAATTTGTAAATTGATCGGATATATTTCCAGAACTGGAGAATTTTAAACCCAAAATAAAGAATACAATTTGATTTCACTGAAGGTAGTTTTTACTTCAATGTAACCACTTCCCTTCTCTGTATACAAGCTGTAGTTATAGGAGCAAATGAAACTGAATAGACACAGAGCAGTCACAATTAATAAAGTTTTTATGTCAGATGGAATGAACTGTGCCCAAATGTGTGACCCTCATTACATTTCATATTTAAGCACATCTGTACTCAATAATTCTTCACTTCTAAGTTTTGTTTTGATGATGTCCCTTTAGTGGAATTTTATGCTTGTAATACTAGATTCCCTTTGCTTTGGCAGAAAACTATAAAAATATACTCAAGACCTGCTATATCCTCCAATGTTTCAATTCTTATGGAGTGTTCTAAAAAGTCTAAATTATTCTCTGCTTTAATAGTTACCTTTCAGTGCTCTAGTAACAGGTGATTTATCAGTGATGTAATCATCAGGGCAGGTTAAATGATTTTTTCTGAGAAGTTCATTATCCACAATCCACCTAAAAGGGCATGCCACTGCAACAGTAAGACAGAAAAAAAAAACCCCAACAATAAAAAATGCAAAAGGTTAGCTCCTTAAGATACACTACTGTGATCAATCCAAAGTAATGTTGTTTTTATAACTCATGACTGTCAGGTAATATTTTTAGCTAGAGAAACAGGCTGGTATTTTAATCACAAGATTTGGACATGCATCTCCACAATTCTAAATTCAGTTCAAAACCAGCTCTGCAGCCATCAGAGAAACATTTAGCCTCTTGTTTGTTCCTGCTGTATAGCAAGGTGTATATGCTTGTAATCAAGTTAGGTGGTAAGCCATTAATTGCAAATTTAATACCTTGAAAATGGCCTGGTTTGTTGAGTTTCTCGCAGTGTTAAACAGATGTTACTCTACTTGAATCTCTGCACAAAATCCTTCAAGGCTGCTCTATTGATGCCTAGTGTCAACAAGCTCAGTGAGTCTCACTCTAGTGTCAGTCTTACCAGGGACTCAGGCAAACGTTGCCTTGGTGTCCAGGTGCCACAAGTGTACACTGGGAAGAGACAGTATTTCCAGAATCCTCACCTGGTGGCAATCCCATTTTGTGGAAATCTTCCCCCACATCTGCCTTCAGCACATTTAGGGCTCTTTCTTCTTCAGCTTTTGCTCGATCCTGGGCCTGAATGATGTTCTCTTCTACTCTGTCAGCTTCTGTCAGTCGGGCCTCATACTCAGCAAGAACCTGCCACGGGCATGAGTGAACATAGAGAAATTATTGTCATTTGAGCTGTCCCAAATTATTAAAGATTTCCTTGCAATGATATGTTTGATTTGAGAGGTACACAGAGATAGCCTAGTAAAACATCATTGCTTTACAAGCCTATACTGGCCTGCTAAAACTTGCCATTTCTGTAATTTAACTTGTGCTGGGTAAGAAGCTCTACCCAACAAAAATATATGAAATAGGAGGAGACTCTCTCAGGACAAGAGAAAAGTCTGTCTTTTACCTCCTGTGGGACAGCAGCAGCTGCATTATATTTTGTCTAGAATTGTAGGATTTTTAAAGTGAGGGCTCCCTCCTAGTTCCTAGGAAGCTTTCTAAAACTCCAAAATATCCCAGTAATGCTATTTCACTCCTCCTGATTTATCATAGATCACTCTGTCCATTGTGGTAAGTGTTTTACAAGCACAACTCAGAAAAATCCTGCTACAAAGAGGTATCAACACAAGTTAGAGCAGAGGCATGGAGACAAATGAGACCAACACAAAGAGAAACTGATAGACATTGGTCTTAATAATATCTGTAGCTTAACTGAGCTTTATGCAGAACTTTTATGTAACAAGGTTTAACCTTTTTCACTAATTTAATAAAATAATTTATTATAATAAATGGTTCTAATTAATTTTAGAAATAGAAATAGTAGGATGCATCTCAGCTAAAAAGAGATGCTTTGTCCTGTTCTGCTCATTCTGAAATCCCTTCACTGTCACTGGAATCTGGGATACAAACCCACCCCAATCCAAAGTTGCTACCTAAAATGGATCAGGTGAATTGTGTCCCAAAAGTGTCTGGTTTGGTGGTTTTTTGTCCTTTTTCTGATGATACAGAGAGCCTTGGGTGATTAGTTCAACTGTAACATACATGTTACAGACGTAGTGTTAGTTGAAATGAACCTTAACCAAGCAGAACTACTCCCATTACTCAGAACATACTGTGCCCACCATCATATTCATAAATGACTCAAAAGAAATACAAAACTTCAGATTTTTCAAGTCTGGTAACCTTTGAGAAGCTATGATGACACAAAATGGAAAAAAAATACCTGCTGCTCACATCCTCCAGCAACAGCCTCTGCTTTTATTCACTTGACAAGAACCATCAGAGCAATGATTAACAAAAGTATTTTGCATTTTACTGTGGATTTCATCCAAGATTCCCAAACAACACTGCAGACATGCATGGATTACCTGTCACAGTGCACCACCAAGGTAAGCATATATAAGGAATATTTGCAGCATCTGGTTTCAAAACGCAGCCCACAATCATACTTTATTGCAAGATAGGAAGTCTAAGACACAGACCAGGGAGAAGCTACCATCCAGTGAAATAGGGATTTAAAGGGCTTCTGGATTTACACTGTCTGAAAAGCTGTCCAGAGCACAAAATATAACGTACAGTTCAAAGCAGCATGTGTCAAATGCTAATTTCTATCACGTTCTGTGGGAAACCGTGCTCAAGAAAATGTCCTTAAAAATATGAATTCTAGGATCCCTCCCTGCCTTTAATTTTAACAAAGATCTAGAAATTGCGAAGTCAACAATGAAAGCTGAACACAGCTCCAAACTCTGACTTGGTTTTGACCGGTACCTTCTGTAGCTCCTCTGTGAAATGCTCATGATAAGCATTGTCTCCTCCTCGGGACTTGATCCAATTTGCCTCCTTTTCCACCCCAAAAACTTCTCTGGTGTACAGCTCCTCAAAGGTGCTAGCCAGCAAGTGGGAGATGGCCTGGGGAAAGAAAACAGGGATGTTGCTGCTTACGCCAGGGTTTATTATGCAGGGGGGGGGTGTGTGTGTGTACAGGGCAGCGTGAGTTGGGGTGGGTGTGCAAGGGAGAAAAATTCTAGCACTGTGCAAGGTGTGTGTTTGTGCTTTGTGCAGGGAATGAATCGGCGTGCTCCAACGTGCCTGGAGGGGTGTGTTTGTGTAAGGCTGTTGTGAGATGTGTTCACCTGATTCGTGTTAAAACAGAAAATGTGTTCACCTGATTCGTCTTAAAACGGAAAATCACAGGGTGAAGAATAATCCTTTACGGAACAATGTTAGAGTCATAGAATGAAGAATAATCCGTTGTATATAGTATCTTTGCTTGTGCTGCCTGCTTTTGTGTAGCGTAACAAAATCAGTATCTTCTGCTTGCGTTGCATGAGATTTTTGTGTTGTGTAGCAGACACGGGGCAAACATCTTAAAGTTATTTTTTTAGCATAGACTGGCTTTGTTGTAAAACAATGAGAATAGTATAAAAGAGATTCTTGGAAATCATTAACATAAGCCGACCCTTTTCTCGAAGTAGTAATGCATATGTATTAGTCAAAAAAGGATAAAAGCTGAGAGATGAAACTGGTGCAGGTGGAGCGGGGACTCCCGGCGCTGTTTGCTTGCTTCCGCGCGCTTAATGAATTACTCATTTGAATACAGCTCCCTCTTGGGAACGAGCCATTTATCACACTGCGTACAGGAGTGTGTGCAGGGGGGGTGTGAGGGGATGTGTCTAGGAGTGTGTGTGAGAGGGTGGCAGGGGGGGTGTGAGGGGATGTGTCTAGGAGTGTGTGTGTGAGGGTGTGAGGGTGTTTGCTGGGGGAGTGTGAGGAGGTGTGCGTGTGAGGGTGTGAGGCTCTTGGCAGGGGTGTAGGGATCTGCGCGGGCGGCTGTTTGTGGGGGGATGTGTGAGGGGGGCTGTGTGCCCTAAGAGGTGCCCGTACAGCCCAGACCCACCCCCCCAGTTACCTGCGTGCCGGGACAGGGGCCCTGCTCAGCCATGGCAGCCCGGGCCTGGCCCCTCCTGCTCCCGCAGGCCCCGGGCCTCCCGCCGCCGTTGCTGAGCGACCGGGCAGGGCCCCGGCCTGCGGGCGGGGAGCCAGCAGGAGGGCTGAGCTCCGTCCCAGGAACCCCCCGGAGGGGGATAAGGGAGCCAGCCCGGACGGGGAGCTGCCTGTCTCCTCACACAACCCCTCGCTGCCCTCAATGCCCGCGCCGGGGGTACCCCTGCCCGACACCCCGCGTCCCTGTGACACCCCTACCCCCCGTTCTGCCCCGGTCGCCGTCAACATCGGTGCTTTTTTTTTTTTATGTTGTTTCATATCGCTGGTGTTGAATTAGTCAGAAGAGAAATAAAGTGTCGGCTTAAGCTTTGGAGGCGATTCGGGCTTCTGGGAGGCCGGGCTCGCCCCCGGCGTCGCCATCGGGCCGCAGGGCGAGGCGGCGAGTTTGGCGGGAGGGGAAAGGAGGGAAAAACCACCTCTCCCTGATCCCCAGCTGCTGCAAGGCACCTGCAGAGACGGGGCTCACCCCTGCCGCTGCAGCCGAGGGCTGGAAGACGGGGTGCAACCCCCCCAGAAACCGTCCGTCTTCCCCCTCGCCTTGGGTTGCTCACAGCAGCCCGCTGGCCCCTGCTGAAGTGGGCGATGTTTTCCTTAGAAACCATCCTTTTCATTCTTCTCATAAAAAAACAAACCTAAACAACCCCCAAAACCCAAACCCTCCCCTTTCATCTTGCTCAGACTTGAAGTCACCAGACCACGGGCCCCAGGGCTTCTCCGTCGCTCCCAGGGTCACTGGGCTCTGTCGGGGCTCCTGGAAAGGAGCAGTTTGCAGCCATGTGATAGAAAACAACCCCTGCAAAAGTAATTCTAACTTACCAACGAGTGTTGTTCCACAAGCTGATAAGCGAAAGGCTTGAGGGTGGTTGAAAACCTGGTGTTTGCAGGCGTGTGGCACGTGGACGGGTGGCAACACGGTGCCAGAAGCGTTAGCTCATGGGCTCGCCAAAATCTGTGTTTGGAGTAAGACACCAAATTAGACCCAGAGGCACTGCTGTGTTTTTAAGTTTCCCCAGGAAAAAAGGGGAAAATTGCCCAAGGGAAAGCTTGGCAAACCTGCAGTATCCTGTTCCAAAGGTTAAGAGGAATCACTGGCATCTGAGGAGGGCAGGACCCTGTACCTGTGCTTTCCCAGAGAAAAGATTCCCAGCTTTGTTTCTACACAGGCATGTAGGTGTGTCCTTGCCTTTCAAAGTAGGTTGCAGCATCCACAGTTTGACACATATCCTTATCAGAATTCCAACTTCTCTCATCATCTGCTGTTACAATTGATTATAACATCTGTTTGCTAGCTGGAATGTTAATAAAATCCAGAATTTGTAAGGAATTATATCTCAGCCTTTAAGAAAGCCTTTGAGTAGTGGCAGTAAAGCAGATGTTTTTGTTTAAAACAATATATAGATGTACATGAAAACTGACCATGGAAAAAAATTTCTGTACTTTCTTCTTTACTGTCTTTCAGTAACTTGCCAGATCATCTCAGTTTAGAAGCTGGGTTGTTTTTTTTTTTTCCAACTGTAGTCCAAAAACTCCCCATAAAATCTGAAAGTGAACGTGAGATCCATCTGCCTGGTAGTCAAATGCAAGATCAGAAGGGAGGGCTTAAACACTGCCCCAAAGCTATACACAATTTTTTTTGACATATGACACTGATATATTTTTTATTAGATCTCCATTTTGTAGAGATCTGCTGTCATAATTTACCCATATAAACTTAAAAAATAAATACCACTGTTCCCATGGTAAAGCTGTTTAATTCACGTGCTCACATTTCTATATAAATACTATAAAATTAATAACAATTTGCATATATATTGCCCTCTTTATCACAATTCTAAGATATTTAATTCCAAAGGCTGAAGAGAGACTCATGTAGGAAGTGGTTAAAAAAACAAACCCCAAACTTTAGCATACATTTATAGGTATAATTTGTCCAGATGTGGACACTTCCTCTAGCTGCTATGTATGGCTTCTACCAGGCATTTTACTTTGTATTTCCCCTCTATATCATGTAAGGTGGGATTTTCTGCTGATGTTTTGATTTGGTGTGTGGGTCTGAAGAGACTTCCAAGGGCCTCACTTTGTATGCTGGTGTCTGCAGTTGGGAGTTCAATGGCATTTCTCTTGGAGGAAACTGATCTGAAGCTAAGCTCTCCGGGAGTTCACCTCACGTGCTCCATCAGCCAGTGAACTCTCAATCTACAGGAGCAGATTAAAGCTAACTTGAAGTAAAACATCCCCAGATGCCTGCAAACTGGGGACTGTACCCTGAGCACCAACTTTTTGCACTGTGGTTCTGCTTCCAGTGCACCAAGCTTCTTGCTAAGGTAGGTGTAGACTGCACCATGGACCTTAGAGGAATCATAAGTTCTGCTGAAGTCCAGGTTATTCCCCTCTGTGTCTTGTCATGTTCATATTGCTTTTCTATATTTATTTTGTTCATACTGCCCAGATCGTTCCCATACACCTCTTGTTATCCCATGAGGCCTGTTCAAAGACCAACTCTTGTCCAAACCCATGCTTTCCTCTGCTAATAACATGCTCAGAAAAGGTCCTTCCTGTTGTAACCTAACAAAATCACCTTACATTCATGGGGGTGGTTTGTTCAGGCACCCAGGTACCAAATGACTCTGTGGGTAAGACAAGCCCAGCTCCTTCTTTCTGTTTGTTAGCTTTGTGACACTGACAGTATCAGAACATACTTGTATGTACAATGGCCAGATGTGATTTGAATGCAATCACAGAGGGCACTGAGTAAGAATAAGAGGCAACGAGGAGGAGGCAATGTGTATATAACTGCATCTTATTATATCTTACACTTTTTACAAAAACAGCAAGCTCCATAGCAGTTTTATTTACCTAGTCATATTTTGTCAAAGGTATAGATGGATGCTGTGATCTGAGCCTGTAAGTCAGCCCACTGTATTTCTTCATGTATTTTAAAGCAATGGACAACTGTGTTTGACTGACTATAAACTTAAATTATTATCAGCATCTATTCCTTAGGTGTGTAAATATTGGACTAATAAGAGCATCCTTTCACTAAATCAAAATAGCTTGCAGAAGAGTTCATGCATTTATCTTCATGGCAACCTCAAAATCTGCACTAGTGTCAGTGGGTTTCCTGACAGGAGGACTCACTAAACTGATTCCACTCACTTAGCAATTCAAAGGTTTCTTGGAAATCATGGCATTTAGGACACTCTTAAATAAAAACCATGGTAAAAAATTCTGCTGAGCCTGATCTCTTCATTCTATTAATGCAAAAACATGGATTCATTTTGGAAAGATGTATCTACATCTATCTCAAATGTAAATATAATTCCAATGTATATGTGTATATAAAAAGATATACACAATAATCTTGGGTCATATATTGATTTAAATAAACCACAGATCCACAGAGCTCAGAATGCATTACGACTCCAAATATTTTGTGGTTGTTTTTAGCACTTTGTGAAAACAAGTCATCCAGGCTTCGGGGGGGCATCTTTTATAGGTGGGAGAGTAAGAGGAATGCTATTGGGGAATTATCTTTTGGGCAGGAAGAATTGCACTGCTTCGCATACTTGCATCTGGGTAGCAGAAAATTATTTCTAACTGCTTCTTTTATTATTATTATTATTTATTTTTAAAATAAGGTCTCCTTGGGTTTGGGTTTTCAGGAAGAAATTCCCAAAAGTGGGCTGATGAATCATTGACTTGGACGTTGCTGCCCTCCAGCGGCCTCAGTAAGGTTTCCATGTAGTCGGGAAAGCCTTTATAAACAGACATTGAATTAAATCTTCGTTCTGATCAAGCAACTGAGAAGGTAAAAATATTGCCATCTCAATTTAGCATATTCTCTTACCAGTGTATTAGGTAAAGTGTGTTTGTTCACTACACTGGCAAAGCTGTATATTATCCCATAATTATTGCAGATGCAGCCAAACAGGTATCACTGGAATGTGGGTCTCCTTTGCATGTTACCATGCAGATCTTGAAGACAAACTGAAAGCAGCATCCACAGTCCGACTTTAAAACACAAGTAGCATTTGCAGACATGGAAAATTGAGAAATAACCTTCCAGTTTCAGGTGGAAAATGCCAAGCAGCTCAGTTTCTGCAGGCTGGCTTCTCACGTTTGTCCTGCCAAAGCCGATTTTTTTTTCTTCAGATGTCCCAGCTAGTTTAAAGACTACCCATTTCTTACAGATCTTGCCTTTCAGGCTCTGCTGAGATCATCTCCCGTTCTCTCAGAGACAATTTGAATTTACCTGCAATTGGCCTTTCCACCTGGATATTCTTCGTTATTTTGTCTCTTAACTTCAACGTTATTTTGTGGCTGTCTCCTGACGTAAGTCAGCCCTTTCACTTGCTTCCAGTTTAAACCTCCTGACTTTAATCATTCTTTGGTTTCCCACACCTTTCTCCTGTATCTACAACCCTGTCCCTCTCTAAAACACGTCAGTGGGTATTGCTGCACTTCTGCTGAAATACTCAGGCTGTAATTTTGCTCCAGCCGCATGGGATCTTACAAACCAGACACACCCAACGTGTAGGAGAAGCATGTGGAAAATGCACACACAAAGGGGCCAGTCATTCCTTTCCAACAGTGTCTGGACAGATGCATCACTCTCTAATTAAGCTGGAACTGGGCTACGCCTCCATGCAGAGATCCAGCTGGAGGGTGCAGTGCTGGTGTGGCACTGGGACTCTCAAGCAGAGCAGAACAAGGGGCTCATACTCCACGTTCACCACCGTGTTCACAGGCCCCTGGGTCAGCGTTATGGGACTGCAGAGTCTGACCTCCTTTTGTCAAAAGCTATTACATTTAGCCCGAAGCAGCTGACCCAGTAACGTGTTTTGTTAAGATTAGTGGTTCCCATTCTGTTCTCCATGACTAGCTGGGGGTCCACTGGTTGTTTGTAAGGAGTCTATGAGAGCCAATAAGGGAAGCAGCCTCTGGGCAGATTCACAACCCAATATTTGGCTTCTGCTTCCAGATCTGCCTTTGTTCACCAAATTAAAGAATATGGTTAATATGGTTATCTTTTCCATACTTCCCCCCCCTCCCCTCATAGACAGAAAGGCTCTTCTCAGTGCTGTTTTTGTCAAATGAATCTGTTTCTTGGCACAGCATCTACATGGTGGTGGACCACAGCCTTCATCTCTGCAGATCTTAAAGACTTTGCGGTAACAAAAAGATTTAACTGATGCTTGATAGTGTTCTGCCCTTCTGGCAAGGTGTCTGTAGCCCATAACTACACTGCAGATTCCAGGTTTGCATAGATACATACATGTGGACTATGTTGGTGTGAACATTTTATGTCTTGGAAGCTATCTAGCATGGCATGGTAGAACTCCACAATAGCTTGTTTATGCTGCTGGGAAAAGCTCTTTTTAGTAGGAAACATGGTTCTCTCTTCCCTTGATTCCATTCTGGGTTTCAGTTTCTTTTGGAAGTTCTTTTCCTTACACACCAGCCAGGATTTCTGTAAATGCAAAGAAACCTTGGAAGAGGAGAAACTGGGACTGTGACTGGGAGGAATCTCACTAGAATTAGTGCCTGTAGGAGTAGGGTCAGGGCAACTCGGTGTGAAATAACGTAAATCTACCCCACTGGGATGGGAGAGTGTGAGAGGTGGTTGTGTCCTGAGGGCATGCAGAGTCTGTCATCAGAAAAAATGTGCAGCTGTCTTATCACCTTGCTTTCCCAGTGTATTGTTTCATTTGTGCTGGTAGGGAAAGATAAGGCTGGCTCTGTGGGATCTGCCTACAAAAGCAGCGTCTTCTTTTCCACCCGGGCTAGCAGGACACGTTCAGCACTATCCCTAACTGTGTCCAGGAAATCAGGAAGCAAGGAAATTGTTGTTTCCATTTACCTTCCCTTATCTCCATCTAACTGACCTTCACCTAAGGCACTGAAACAAGGGCCAGACATCACCCTAGTGAGGAGATCTCAGGATAACTTGTTTTCTCCCCATTTTGCTCTGCTGTGAAAACCACCTAATATCTCTTTTAGTAAGCTTATTACTTGGGTTTGTATGGTAAAATCTTGAGGCAGGCTATTCCAGGGGCTAATTCCATGATCTTTTAACATTTCAGGGATTATTTCTAACACAGGAGATTCCTTAGGGTTCTGAGCAAGGAAAGGCCTCCCAAGGGAACGTTTTGCTCTTAGGACAGTGTTGAATACAGTTGCCTACATTTAGGTGCCTGTCAGGTAAGATGGCCAAGGATACAAAATGCATATGCCAGGGACTGGCAGACATTGACACAGGATCTGTCAGGGACTGGCAGCCTTCTGGAGCAGAAGGAGAAGGCCAGCTGGGACATCCTGCAACACTTGAAATGGCACAAAGACGTTTGTGTTTATGCAGCCAAAAGTCCTGAAGTTGAAGGAGCAGCACTTTTCCCCCACAGAAGCACCCAGAGACTACAGTTTAGCATGAAACTCATTACAGTGTTAATTTTGACCTGACCTTTCTCACACAGGAAGTATTGCTTACATTTTGGGGGCTTCACCATATTTTTCAGATTCAGCAGAAAGGATTAATTCTTTTTTTTTTTTTTTATTTGCACTTGGCCTTAAAAAGAGACACACCTGCATCTCCAAAGTGCAGGCCAGAATTCTCTCTGATGCATTACAAAGTGAGCAAAATCTTTCAAAATCTTATGTTAACCTGGGCTGCAGCTGGAACCTTGGAGTTAAAAGCATCAGGTCTGCATCATCATTGGGGTTGCAGAACATAAGGCATCAAACTGTGAGAACATGTCTCATCGTGTCCACCTGGTGTGTTCTTGTGCTGAGACACCACATGGCTGCAAGACTTCTAAATGAAGCTGTTAAATAAGCAGCCAAAGCTGGTTTGTTGGATTGTCCTCAGTTTTTTGACAGAGCAGCCATTTTTACCTGTCATATAAAGGAGATCCATCACTGAAAAGAGCACAATTTCTGTAGAAAAATAGGTGTCCATGGGGATTCATAGGGTGAGAGGGAACAGTTTCAAGCTGCAAGATGATAGATTTAGATGAGATATTAGGAGGAAATTCTTTCCTTGTGAGGGTGGTGAAACACTGGGAAAGGTTGGCCAAAGAAGCTGTGGAGCCCCATCCCTGGAAGTGTTCAAGAGCAGGTTGGATGGGACTTGGAGCAACCTAGTCTAGTGGGAGGTGTCCCTGCCCATCCAATGGGGTGGCTGAACCAGATGATTTTTACGGTTCTTTCCAACCAAACCGATTCTATGATTCTATGATTCTCACCTTCTGCTCCACCAAGTGGCCAGAGAGCGTGAGCAGGGTGGCTTTTTCAGGATTCAAGGATCACGTGGTGGGCACAAGGGTTGCTGATGGAGTCATTTGGGCTAAGGTGGATGAGGGAAACCCTGAGGTGCTTAGGGAAGTGCTTGAGGTGCCACAAACTCAAGGGCAAAGGCCCAGACCACAGCTCCAGGGTTTTCTCCCCTGGTTTTTGTACGGCCCACAAGCTTGCAGCTGGGATCCCACCAGTATGTATTAATAGCAAGCAGATAAGCTGTGCTTCAGTTTCCGGGTATTGTTCCCACTGGCAGGTCTGCAGGCTGTTGCACAAACCAGGTCTCCTACAATCAGAGCGGGTGCACGTCTCAGCTTTGCTGGTTTAGGTGCCCTGCAGCAGGAGCAGGAAGGAAATGAGTCATTTAATCTTTTTGCTTTGGCTGCACCAGGCTTGCAGAACTGATGAGGAGGCACCAAAACACAATAAAATACTTCCTCAATGGGCAACTCTTGGGGTTCTTTCTGCACCCTGATATCCCCTCGGTGTTTTCTTTTCAAAAATCCAGATAACACCACCAGCCAGAGGAATGTGGCTGCGTTTGATTCTAGCAGGGTTATAAATGCATGATTTTGGCTGCAGCAGTTGCTTGAGTTCCACTTTGCACTGAGAGCAAAGGTTCATGATTCCCTTTGTAACAAAGATAATGTGATCTCAGACTGACAACTCTATAACACTCTGAAGGGTGTTTGCCTATTCTGAGATACTTCAGCATCTTAATTTTGTCATCTTCACTCTTCTTAAAGGCTCCTCTCTCTTCAGTGACAATTTATGGAACTGTGCTCCTAACTTTCATCTTATGAAATGAAACTAGATAGTAAAATAAGCTAAATTAGAGGATATGAATACTCTTTTTGAATACATCTGGTGAGATTTTACAAGTTCATCCTTTTATTCATTTAGGAAACATGTTAATCTAAAAAATTAACCTAGTAATAAATTGTCTCTTTGTCTGTTGTTTGTTTGTTGTTGTGTTGTTTTTTTTTTTTTAAATTACTTTGGTATGTGTCTTTCTCTCCATCTCATGTTTGGCTTTTCAAAGAGTGTGGCTGATTATAAATGAACAACAAAAATGCCAGAGTCCATTCATTAGGACGCCGGGAGACACAGGAATTCCTTGCATACTTTCTGCATAAATGGCAGCTCTGGAGATGTTGGCAATTCAATAATATTTTCGTATTTTGCATGAATTGTTCAGGTGGGGGTGGAGGGAAGTGTGATGTCACTGAGCTTGCGTGAATTGTGGTTTTAACTCTTTGGGGTCAGAAATAAAAATGCCTTACTTGCAACATCACTGATTACCTGTGTTGTATGCTGTGGAATCATGAGATTTTTCATGTGTGGTTTGAACTTGTGGGGCAGTCTTACACGTAATAGGGTTTTCCAACATGTGGGTGTAATTCAGACTTCCCATATTTCTGTGCATTTAAAATTCATACGCATTGGCTACATGGAAGAAAGCTGCAATTAGGTAATGATATGAACAATTGCATCTAATTATTGTGATTAACCCAGTTACAGAGAATTAAGCTGACAGATGAAGTCTATTAAAATGAGCCATTGTGACATTAATCACCCACCCTCCTCCATCCTTAACTTGTATATCCCACTGCTATTGGCTGTGAAGAGCCAACAGTGCAAGAAAAGAGAGACACATGTCAAACACACCTGACAGCAGAGGATTTGGCCTCATGACTGATTTTTTTAAGGTCAGAAATGTGCTTGCTAACCTGGAGGTTAGTGGTTGTGAAGCTCAATGTCTCAGCTCCCTTGCAATCTGCGGTATATCAGAAGGAGCCATTAATGGATAAAAGAGGCAGGACCTTGGAACTGTCTCCCACTGTTCTTACCTAACACTGATAATCACTTCAAGTAACCTTTCCATACCAGTAAGTCTAGTACATTACTAGGTTCCCCACTGAGGTTATTGTTTGCCATTCACGCAACATTATCTTCATTTTAATGATCAGATACACTAAATCTTTCTCAGAGTTACAAGTCATATGTAATTGTCAAGTATTGTGTGGCTGATCTATGCTGTTTACTGATGCACTGAACTGGGAAGTTGATGAAATGTGTACGTGACATTTTCTTTCAACTTCCCATTCACTGTTAATAGATGAGCTTTTCTTGGCTGTAAAGTAAGTCTCTGGAGTGCCCTCCCCCCAAAAAATCTTGCTAATAAGTGTTTAAGATTAAATGTCATTTTCTGCAGAGCTCTCTGGTAAAGACATTTTCATTATCCCAGAATCAAAATGTGTAACATCAGGAAACTCAACATTAGAGGGCTCACTGAAACCTAAACTTGTTAAAGCACAGAAAGGCACAAAAATTACTCTCAGACACTCATAAATCTATCCTGTTGTGACAGAAATTAGGTAACCGAACAGGAAATAAAACTTTCAACACAAATAAAAATTAATCTGAAGACAGAATTAGTCAGATGTCTAAATCATACCTAGTGCTATCGGACACGGGGCAAGTTGTTTAAATGTCTCCTTTATACTGAAATTCCTAGTGTTCTAATTAGCTTTTTGGAATAACTAGAGAAACCTAGATCTTTTATTCTCAAATCCTATGCATAATCTTGCTTTTTCCTCTAGTTTAATGTAACTTTCAGCCTGAAATAAATGCAAGACTTGTTGAGCTGTTAACTCTCTTAAGACTTTAATTGTGACCAACACAACAGATTACTTTTTTGATTGTTTGATTGCTTTATGTGGTGGTTAGAGCTGCTCTTGGTTACTAATACTAAGTGGAGAGAAAACCTCTGCAAATATTTAAGATATACAGTCAGGTAGATATATTTCTGATTTAGTAAGTCAAATTTATCTTCTACTTAAGCAGAAATAGCTCATTAATTTTAATGGGAGTCGTATGAGATTATGCAGCAGGTTTAGCTTTACACATCCCAGCATCTGTCACTTCTTTTTCCTGTGGCCATGTACTGCTCTCCTGAATAGGAGTAACTGTTACAATAAATGGTTTAGATGCAGATGCATACCCCAATATAATTAAGTCTGAAGATATTTTGGCACAGCTGTCCATGGTGATAAACAAGGCATCTGGTTGCCCTACCCCTTCTCTGAACTTTATGATAATGTGTGGTGTTAATTCCATTCCAGCTTAGCTTACAAACTACAGTGAATTACTCTGCCCAGTGAGTCATCCACAAACCCAATAAACTCACTCTTCTTGCAGAGCTGTAAATCCCACTCCTGAGCTTCTTCCAGTTTATCACCTAAGAGAACCTGATTCCCAGAGGTGCTGAGCTCCTACTAAGCTATGAGGCTGCTTTTCTCCACACTGCAACATGTTTCTTGCAGGCAAAGGACCAGAAACCTGTCAGTTTTGGGAAAATATGCTTATAGGTAAATGTTGGGTGGAGCAGACTTGGTGACAGGATCAGTCCCTCAAATCCCAGATCTTCCATAGGCAGGGAGTGCAACCTGTTATCAGCAAGAGCTATGACCACCTAATGAAAGACAGTCCTGATAGCAAGAGTATTGAAACCTTTACTCGTGAGACCCCACTTGGAGTCCTGTGTCCAAATCTGGAGCCCCCAACATAAGAAGGATATGGAGTTTCTGGAGAGAGTCCAGAGGAGGGATATAAAGATGATCAGAGCGCTGGAGCAGCTCTGCTCTGGAGACAGGCTGAGGGAGTTGGGGATGTTCAGCCTGGAGAAGAGAAGGCTCCAGGGAGACCTTAGAGCACCTTCCAGTGCCTGAAGGGGCTCCAGGAAGGCTGGGGAGGGAGTTTGGACAAGGGGTAATGAATTAAAACTGGAAGAGGGGAGACTGAGATTAGACATTAGGAGGAAATTCTTTTGTGTGAGGGTGGTGAGACCCTGGCCCAGGTTGCCCAGGGAAGCTGTGGCTGCCCCATCCCTGGCAGTGTTGAAGGGCAGGTTGGATGGGGCTTGAAGCAACCTGGGCTGGTGGGAGGTGTCCCTGTCCATGCAGGGGGGTTGGAACTGGATGATCTTTAAGGTCCCTTCCAACCTAAAGCATTCCATGATATGATTCTTTGATTTACAAAAGGTGAGTATCAGGGCAGCTGGAGCTGGCCTTCCAGACTGGCCTACAGACTGCTTCATAAGAGCCCTGAGCAGTTCCCAAAATACAAAAGGCATTTACATTTTGCTGTCCATCTATTATTGACTTCCTTCCATGACAGGTGGATCTAGAGAGATCAGAGGATCTGAGAATGGTAAGATACTGGATCTAAAACAGTAAACAGACTGGGAAAAGACATGAAAAAACAGTTCAATGAACAGCCAGACCATAACAGAAAACAGAAAAATTCCAGTCCCACTTCTGCATTGACATGAACTCTATTTGATATGACATTTTCTTTTGTGCTGGTTTTAGTAATTCCCCTGCTGGCAAAAAAAAAATAACACGTGGCTACCAAAAGCTCCCTGCTGGCCATAAAACCTTTAAATGCTTTTTACACTCTTGCTTTCTCACAGCAGCAGGAATCTTTAGTCCTTTTTGCAAAGCAAACAAAGTTCCTTTCTGTTATCTTTGGGAGAGGTGGTGTGAAACATTTCTGTGTGATGAGGAGGGTGTGTGTGAGAGCCTGAAAGGCAGAGGGTGCCAGGAGGCATCTCCATAGGAAATACTTGGTGATGGGGTGGTGTAGCATTCTTCTGAGATGAACAGCTACTGTGTACAATTAAATCAACATTTGAGTCATGCTTTTGGAGTGGAGACAGGTAAACTGTTGTGCTTTGGCTGCTGAATTGAACTCTGTTCGCCCTGAATTCTGCAACTGCTCTTTGCTGCCTGGGCTGGGCTGTGTGTGCACAAACAACGGAGGAGAATGCACAGGAGTGTAGGTGTTGGGGGAAAGGGAGTTCTCCTTGACTATACACCACTCCAGTGCAGGTGATGATCTTGGCACCACTGCATGTGGAGGTTCTGGAGGGTGTGTTGTGAAGGGAGGCAGGCTCCTCACCCAGCCTGACACTTAACTCCTTCCAATCTCACTTACATGGCCAGAGAGAAAATGGGTTAATAAAATAAAAGTGTGTCCTGGCTTTAGGATTTGTCCCTTGGCAAAATATCATGGTGCTGACTTTGTACTCTTGCAGTGGCAGCTTTGCTTTGGGAAGGCTGTGCCAACCCTGCAGCCTGTCTCCAGGCCTAGAAACGCCCTGACTTGGCTTCTTGATGAGCTCAGGAAATGATGGTGTGGGCAAGAAAAAAGCAGGCTTTGGGTTTTTCTATTCATTTGAAATGTAATTGCCTTTGTCTGATGGTGTGCACTTTGGTGTTTGAGTCTCTTTGGCTGGAAGGTGAAGTGGTGCAATGACAAAGCCTGTCTTAAACAGCCACAGCAAAGAGCTGAGTGGGGCTCAGTTCTTGTTGTCCTCACTGGTAGGTCTTTGAGCCTGAGTCTGGGCTGCAGCTGAGCCAAATTAAAGGGGCTGTGGAGCAAAATGGGCTTTGGGAGCCCTTTGTGCCTCCTTTCATCAGGATCTGGGGATACCAGGGTTGTCACTGAAGCTCAAGACGGAGAAAAGGCCTTTAGTGATAGTCCGGGAGGATGATACGTGTATTGCAGTAGGTCCTCTCTTACTCTTCCCACCTCCCAGGAGCAACTTGGGAGCTGCAGCTGCTCCCTGAGGAGGACCTCACAGCACCTCTGGCCTCTTCCAGCTCAGAGATTCTGCTCAAGAAAAGCATCCTCCCTGCAGCTCTCTCCAACCTGACTGAGAAATAGGAGTCCTGCTGCCTTCTCCAGCCATGCTGCCTCCTCCAGCCCTGAGAGCCCTCTCCTCTGGCCAAGGGGAAGGGGATAGCTGGGAGCAGGGTGGAGGAACTGTGCTTTCCCTCCCTCCTGGGTGCCAGAGCCTCAAGGGAGAATTTCACTTAGAGGGGAAAGACTGAGGAGAAAGGAACAAAAAATAACAGGTTACTTATTTCTTGAGTTATTGCCATGTCTGTGTTTCTTTCCACACCCAAGAGAATTTTGTGACGTAGACATTTGGTCTTTTCCCATCTTCTCTGTCCTGCTTGGCAGTTGTAAATATTCCCTTTGATGCATTATTCTCCCAAGCTATAGCTCCTACCCATCCAAACGAGGACAGCAAACCCTGTGCATTGAGGCCAAGAAGCCCTACAACAGCTGCATGCTCCTCTCCTTGATTTAGATGCCCTTATCATGTTATTATCATTTTTATTCATATTCTACCTTTTCATCTCAATCTTGCCTTCCTCTTGGGAAAGTATTGAGGAGGAGCTTAGGGCCAGGTACAGCCATGGGCAGCCAGGATCCTGACTCCAAGGAACACTGGAAAGGTGGAGAGACTTGGGGCTGAGACTCCACAGGGAATTCCTCACATTCCTCTTTAGCCCGGCAGGATGATTTGAGGCTTAAAATCCATGACAACAAAGGCAGGGAAATAAAGCAGCTTCCTAAATCTGAAGGAGCCATTAAATGTAATAACCTGCAGTGTGTGGAAAGCTGGGAGACACCAAGATGGGCTCAGTGGTGAAATCACTGCTTGTGGGTGGTGCAGACAGAACACCAGAGGGAATAAATCCAGTCCTCCTTGTAATTTGTAACGCATTTGTGGAATTCAGGAAAGCAGGTTTTTCTGTTAGGTTTTGTCCCCATGGCTGAAAAAGAGTGTTATTCCTGCAAAACAATCCATGCCTGCTGTAAAATCCTGGATGAGGCAACTTGATTATCAAGGAATAATGAGAGCTGAGACAGCATGGACAGAGAGTCTGTAATCACCTCGCTCAGCTAGCTTGCAATAAAAGAAAGGAATTTACAGTTCTGTTGTTACCTCTGTAACTGTAAAGTTAATTTTTAAAGGAGAGATGACAAACCTGCAGGGCCTAAAAATGGTATTGAAATGCCACCCTATGGACCCACCTGCTCAGAGCAAGTTGCGTGTATTTAACTTTGACCCTTAGCAGGAAGAGTAAGTGTAATGGGCAAGAGTGAAAAGGTGGGCAAAGTTTTGTGAATCCTCCTAACGGGCACCGTTTCTGCTCCTGCTTGCTGTCATCATGAAGAACTCAGCCTGACAAGAAGGAAGGGATCTCAAGGGATGATGGCAGAGAAACTCACTGATGGTGCTTTGCCCAGAAGTCAGTGCAATCATGGTGGTGTTCACAGCAAGGCAGGGAGTGGTGGTCATGTCTTGGTGCCATTGGTGCCCTGCACTGCTGTGAAGAAGTTCTATCAAGAATATTGTCCTCATTGTTCCTGGGACTAAATTAGCTCTCTTACATCTCCCCCTTTGCCACAGAGGACACAGGGATACTGGCTGTTACATCTCTAAGTGAGAAGCTTGTGTTAGGCAGCGTGGGGACACAATGGGATGTGATACAGAGAAGAGGGCAGGAGTTACTCTAATATTATTTCCCGTCACCACTTTCCAGCTGCCCTTCTCTACTTTTCCTCCTTTGTGAACACCATTATGTCCTCATCACCTCAGCTTCACTGGAGTTTCCAGCCTGGCTGACTCACCCTCCAGCCTCAGGTACACTCCCTCCAGTCCCTCTCCCCCATTAGCTGAAAGGCTGGCAGGTTTTGGTGGTCTCCTCTGGAAATTTCCTCTGCCTTGAGGCTTTTAGGGCTGTATGAGGAATCTCTTGGGTGCCTCCAGCCACTGACCTTGCTGCCAAGTAGTTTGCCCCCGTCTGAGTCAATGTCTCCTTGTCTGTGGGTTTACAAAAGGGATGCTCCTTCCTAGGTCCTTTGGAAAGTGTCTAGTGGGAAATGAGTCCCTTCATACCATGCTGGTGGCTCTGAAGTAGAAGGGTGGGCTTTTGATGAGTCACGGGGTGAAGTCTCTGCTCTTTATTTTCTCCACTTGTTTGGTTGTGTTAGCTGTGTACTAGCACAGAGGAGTTTTGCTGTATTAGTGTAATTTTCTTTGGGTGGTGGCAGCAACCCTGTATTTGTGGGCTGTAAAATATGACAGCAACATCTGTGCTCTCAAAGGAACAGCCCAGTTCCTGGACGGGAGGGACAAACTGTCCCAGTCCCGAAGTATTTTTTACCACATCTCCCAGACCTGTCACTATCAGAGAGGGATTTTTCCTTTCTGTTCGTGGAGCTGCTGGCTTTACAGCAGCTTTTGAACCTGCCAACAACTCCATCAGTTGTTTGCATCAATAACCAGCAATGGAGACAAACAACAGGAACACTATAACCGAAACTCCCCCCAAACATTCAAGTAGGGGGAAACTTTGTTTTCCCACATGGGATTCCCTTTCTTTCCCCCTCCCTGCCAGCATCTTCTTTCAAACCTCAAAAAATATCTCCTTCAACAGGAGGGGACAGAGTGAAAGAAGTCGTTTCCACTCAGTAAAAGCCTCAGGAGAGGGTTGTTTTTTTTTTTCCTGCTTTCTCTCTCCTGTCTCAAGTGCAAAGCTTGGAACTTTTCTTCTGCTTCAAGCAGAACGTTTGTGGCTACAGCATCTACTTCTACATTGGCAATTTCTGACCTGATTTTATTTCCCCCCGTGCAAGAAAGAAGGGCTTCTAAAACCCCCTTTAAACCCCGAATCCCATCCCCAGCCTCTGTTTTCAGGCCCTTTCCTTGATCTGGGCAGCACAGATTTGCAGCAGCCCCGTGTGCCCTGCGGGAAACCTTGCCGGAAAGGAGAGAAGAAGTGAAAAAAAAAAAAAAAACACACCAAAAAAAACGTGCTAGCGACAGGAAAAGAGGTCGGGGCTGTGGAGCTGCAGCAGCAGGAGGAGGAGGAGGAGGCTGGGCCAGCGGTGGAGACGCCAGATTGGAGCGGGGAGGAGCCGGGGCCAGCCCGGCCGCGTCGGGGAGCGGGGCAGGAGGCTGCGGGAGGGAGATTCATGAGGAGTCATAGCCGAGACGTGTTTCCAGGCAAGGGAGAAGAAGCAGGCCTCTCCGGAGGGAGCTGCCTTTGGGGATTCCTGGAGCAGAGAGGAGCGGGGAGAGCCTGCTGGGTCTGGCTTCCACCCCGGGCCGGCGCTAACATCTGGGCACAGCTGCTTCCCGGAGCTCCCGCTGCTGCACATCGGCTTGTTTTGCGGCGATGGAATCGAATGGCACTTTCCTCGCTTGCAGCAGTAAGTCCGTAGAAGTGTTCTTTCGTTTCAGCTCTCTTGTCTTGTCCAAGAACTTCATTGTCCCTCCCCCTCTCTTGCCCCTTTTTTGCTTCCCCATTCTCTTATTTGGAAGTAAAGCAGCATTTAATCGGTGTGAGGATGAGATGACAGATTTTTTCTCTGTTCGTAGGGTTAGCTGTGTTGGTAGGAAGGGTTAAGTGTCTGCAAGTCCAGAAAAGTTGATCCAAATCTCCTCCCCTTTAAGCTGAAACTGAGAGTGGGAGAGATGCTCAACTGGGTAAACTCTGGGCTCTGGTGAAGACAGCAGAGCCAAGATAAATCACCTCAGCTCAGGGTCTGCCCACAAGTCTCTATAAAAGTTAAGTACTAAGTCAGTAACGTTTCTAAAAATGAAGAAATCCTCTCTGCCCTTCCAGCAAGTGAGATTTAAGAAGATTCAATTGGTATCAAGATTGGGAGGCTTGTCAGACAGGGCAATGAAGTATCCCTTGTTCCCTCCTCTGACTTTAATATATCACTTTGTTACCTCTTCATTGTATTTTACTAACTCTGATGAGCAGAAATAACTCAGGCTGTGATAGCTACAGATTGAAATGGGATCCCACAGAACTGGGAAAAGTCTACAGTGCTTATTTTTATTTAATGAGATAGGTGCTTTGGTGCTTTCTTACTATAGATGAGCTATGGAAAAACATAAACTAATAGAGGAGTAAGTGATTGACCATAAATGTTTAGCATTACCAGGAGAAATGTGAAAAGATTCCCCCAGGCTCAAGAAATCTTCCCTCTGATTTTCACAGATGCTAGAAATCTTACAGGAAGGTGAAACAGAGGTTAATGTTATACTTTTTGTAGGTATCTCATTCATTATACAACCCACAGGGGAAAGAAAGCTAAGAAATACATCTGGAACTATTAAAAGATTTCTTATTCTGGCTTGTGGGTCATTTTTCAGTGAATATTATTTAGTCTTCCAGGGTTGGGAACCAAGAAGAATTCAGTGGCTCTTTTTAAATCTACTTTCTTGTCTCAAGCAGAAAAATACACAAGTGATGAACAAGCCAAGCTTTTAAAGAAGTATTTACTGAAATTCCTTGACACATAACACAGACAAGTGCCAAAGTCACTCTGAATGCCAGACTACTTAGACAAGAAAAGTTGTTCACGTTGTTTTGTTAGCAGGATCAGACTCTTACTATGTAGTTTGTCAGAAATTTCTCAGATACTGTGGTTGATAAATATGTTCTCTCTGTGGATTTAAGTTGAAACTCAGTTTCTTTCTTTCAGTTTTGTGGGGTTTTTGTTTTGTTTTGTGTTGTTTTTTTTTTTTTCTTTCCAAACATAGATACACCACCAGTGGTATTTACCATTTCAGAATTAACCACAGGCATGTGGTTCAGTCTCAGTAAAATATCTGACACCTGAGATACCACCTGATAGCAGAAGCTGGTGTTGCTGTAGAATTTTTGAAAAGTCTGTACAGTTTTGTTTACGCTGATTTTGGGAGACCTGAGTCCTGGCAAGAAAACTGAGCATGCTCCCTTGTCCACAGAGCTTGAGTAGCACCTGTGATTTAGTGGTCTGTGCCTTTTATTTTCAATGTGCTTAATTCAGCTGGATGAGCTTCTTGTTGCTTATTTTATTCAGGGTCATCTATATTTCATAAGCAATGAATCTGCTGGACAATTTGGGCTATTAAGAATCTTTTTCTTGCCTCATGAAGTTGGTTTGTTTCTGGACTGGGAGCCCTTGTGCTTGCACAGATGATAGAATAGCTAATTTGTACTATGCCTTATTCTTATACACTGACTTTTTCATCCAAGACACTGTGTACATTGTGCAGGGAATGCCCCCATCCTGTTACAGGAATGCCCTCGGCCACAGCCCGGGCTGAGACTCAGCAGGGAAGGGTTAGTGAAATCCTACAAACCAGGCCATTTCCTTGTTTGTTCTGTCACCTAGTCCTGAAGAGCACCTTCTAGATTTAAATTTCCAAATGAATCATCTCCACCTGCCCTTCTTAGCTGGGAAAAATGAGGAGGCACCTTCTGGGCTTCAACCTCCATGGGTGGGAGATAAGGCTACTCGGGATGAGCAGGGATCTGCTCTGAAGCAGCCAGTGACTTTGATCTCCTTCCCAACAAACAAAATGCTCTCAGCACACCCCACTTGATGCAGGTTGTGCCTGATGTGTTAACGTGGCAGGTTTCTGAGCCATATTGTTTCTGGTAGTGCAGGAGTAATCACAATACTGACACTTCTTAGTACATGACACAATCGACTTGTCCCTTTTTCAGCCAGGACAAGTAAAATTCATTGTGAGTCTTCTTTGCATTTTGACACAAAAGCTGCTGAATTTCCAATCTGAGCAATATCTCTGAATGTCTTTAAAGCCCACACTTGTTTTTAAGAGTGTTGTCAGTGTACAAGGCCCCAGCATGAGGCCCAAAAGTTGGAGCAAGAAGATGTTTGGGAAGCAATAAATTTCAATGAGGAAATGAAAAAGGAGGAAAAAGGAAATGCAGTTGCTTGGAAAACTGCTGCAGGTAGCAGAGATGAAGGGATAGAGCCAGCTACAGGGAAAAGCAAGAGGTGTGTGGGCTTTGTGCAAGATCCAGAAACTCAGTTGACTGGATAGGCAGCTCTGGGAGCCAAAGGTGTTGATGATTTGGGAGTAAAGTATAGTTTCCTGTACAGGGAGATCAAAATACATAAACAGCTATTTGTGAAGGAAAGCTGCAGACTAATGCTTGGTGATTTGATCATCCAGGGTGGGATTCAGCTGGCTAAATCACAGAATCACAGAATCCTAGGGGTTGGAAGGGACCTCAAAAGATCATCCAGTCCAACCCCCCTGCCAGGCAGGATCACCCAGAGCACATCACACAGGAACGTGTCCAGGTGGGTTTGGAATGTCTTCAGCAAAGGAGACTCCACAGCCTCTCTGGGCAGCCTGTCCCAGTGCTCTGTCACTCTCGCAGGAAATAAGTTTCTTCTGATGTTTACGTGGAACCTCCTGTGCTCCAGTTTGCACCCATTGCCCCTTGTCCTGTCACTGGACATCACTGAACAAAGCCTGGCTCCATCCTCCTGACACTCCCCCTTAATGTATTTGTAAACATTGATGAGGTCACCCCTCAGTCTCCTCTTCTCCAGGCTCAAGAGACCCAGCTCCCTCAGCCTTTCCTCACAAAGGAGATGTTCCACACCCTTCATCACCTTTGTGGCTCTGCCCTGGACTCTTTCAAGCAGTTCCCTGTCCTTCTGGAACTGAGAGGCCCAGAACTGGACACAATACTCCAGATGCGGCCTCACCAAGGCAGAATAAAGGGGGAGGAGAACCTCTCTTGACCTACTAACCACCCCCTTTCTAATGCACCCCAGGATGCCATTGGCCTTCTTGGTTACCAGGGCACATTGCTGGCTCATGGTCATCCTCCTGTCCACCAGGACCCCCAGGTCCCTTTCTCCTACACTGCTCTCCAGCAGGTCAGCCCCCAACCTGTACTGGTGCATGACATTTTTCTTCCCCAGATGCAAGACTCTACACTTGCCCTTGTTGAATTTCATCAAGTTTCTCCCTGCCCAACTCTCCAGCCTGTCCAGGTCTCTCTGAATGGCAGCACAGCCTTCTGGTGTGTCAGCCACTCCTCCCAGTTTAGTGTCATCAGCAAACTTGCTGAGGGCACACTCTGTTCCCTCATCCAGGTCGTTGATTAAAATATTGAACAGTGCCAGTCCCAGTACCAACCCCTGAGGGACTCCACTAGTCACAGGCCTCCAACTAGATTCTGTCCCATTGACCACAACTCTCTGACTTCTTCCTTTCAACCAGTTCACAATCCACCTCACTACCTGATCATCAAGACCACACTTCCTCAGTTTATCTACAAGGATGCTATGGGAGACAGTGTCAAATGCTTTACTGAAATCAAGATAAGCCACATCTACCACCTGACCATGCTCTATCTTCCTAGTTACTTCCTTATAGAAGGCTAGATATCTGCAGATATGTAGGTATCTGCAAGAAATGTCAGGCTCTTAAACAGGTGAATTGTACCCTGTCTTCTCCTGACCCCTTGTTCAGGGCACTGTAGATAGCTACGTACTGTGAGAATAAACCCCAGCCCCTGTGTCTCCTAGGTCCTTTACCATGGGTGGAGGGTCTCAGTCCTTCAGTCAAGCCCACCAGAATGCAAAGATGGAGACCTTGGTCAAACATGGAGGTTTCTCTTCTTCCTTACGCAGATAGAGGAGATTTTGCCACAGTTTCTTCTAAACCAAGATAATTCCACACCATAAATGAGCCAGTTTAGACAATGTGTGTGAGCAAATTGTCTCACTTGAGCTGCCCCTCACATGGGTACCATTTGAAGCCCTATGTTGAGACACCACACAACAAGTCTCCTTGGCTGTTTTTGGCTAAAGTTACAGAGTGCTGAAATTGCAGATAAATCACTCAGGGGAAAAAAAAAAAAAAAAAAGGATCTTTCCCCTAGTTTTGCATAATTTAATTGTGCAATTTAATTATTGCACAGATTTTGCCCTGCTACAGAAAGGTGAGAGTGACCTGCATTTTGCCTGTGGAAGAAATTTCAGCTCCTGAACAAAATGTCAAAACAAGCTGCTACGTGGCCTTAAAAAAATAAAGCTGGGACCTGCCTACAAATTGGTTTGGTTTCATGAAGAGGACATCTTCTTCAGCATGTGCCCAGAAATAGGACCTAGGCAGCTATGCTGCATGCATGCTCCTGGCTGTTGGTGCTGGTCCTATCCATCAAGTTAATATCCTTTTTTTCCAATTACTTTCATCCCATTCTTTTCATCCCAGCTCCTGGAAAAGCTGTAATTTACTGCAAGCCAGTGTTTGTCTTCATGCCTCTCACTCTGCAGCCAGATCTCTTTGTGCACTTTTGATGGAGGGGCCAGTGAAAGGACCAAACCAAACCTTTGGTCTGGTTTTGAGTCCCTGAGTGCAATGAGCTTTAGTTACATGTTTTACCTGCATTTAACTCAGAGCGTGGGGCAGTAGATTTGATGGGTCACAGCCAGTTCCATGCGTGGATCCAAGCTCCCTTTGGTTGATCCAGACTGGCAGAAAGGTTTATGCAGATTTTCACAAATTAAAGGTCACAATTTGATGTGTCTGTGAAATGTCTGAGCGGGCAGCCCTGGCTTTGTCTGTGCAAAGGAGGGCCAGGGCTCTGCATCATTTTAGGTGCCAGCACGTTCCCCAGCATGGTTTTGATCCATAGCATGGTCTGGGTGATGCCCACTGGGCAGGCTGGATGTAGCCAGGGGAAAGACTGCTGGGCTGTGTGGACTGATCAGAGCAGAGCTGCAAAAGGGACCATTCTCCTCCTTGCAGACAAGACAGCCAAAAGATACAGAGAGAAAGTGGGGCTGAGAAACATGGAGCAGGGTGACAAGCTCTGATCTCAGTGTGCTAGAAACCTGCCCGTCATACAGCTTCTTGCCAGCATGCCAGTGCAGGAAGGCTGTGGGCAGGGATTTGAAGGACTGTCACAACATGATACTTGGGAAGAACTCCTGTGTGAACCTATAAGGTCACCCCGCCCCGGCTCAGCTGGACCTCTCAGGCACCCTGGAAGGGAAGCAGAGTGGGCAAGAAAAGCCAGTGTAAGGAAGAGAAGGACGATGCTGCAGCAGGCTTTGTGGAGAAGCCCATTCTCAGTGTCACCACAAGGTGGAACTTGGTACATACCACATATGCAGCGGAGGTGCATCCCCTGTCAGCAAGCAGCAGCATCTTTGGCCAGAGATGCACCGAGGCTTCTGGTCTCAGCTCCCACTCCCTGGTCCTCACTGCCCCGGGGGGAGTCAGAAGGGGAGCGCTGGTGTAAAGGAGCCATTGGCATTTTTTTGCTGGTGGGAAGAAACTGGCTGCTGTGCCAACAGCAAGGCCAGGTCCTCGCAAGGTGTGAGGTGTGACTGGGGGGAATAAAGCTGAGAGCAATGAGGGGTGTCCTGGAGGTTCCAAGGATGGAGGAAAGAGTGAGGTTTCTATGGGTGGGATGTGAGAGAGCATGAATGATGAGAAGAATGGACTCCAGAAGGAAAGGCTGGGCAAGTGGGACCCTGCAGATGTGGAAGGAGCTTTGCTGTCCTGTTGTCATGGCAGGGTCTGAGCTCGGAGACAACTCGCTGTTGCTGGGACCACACTGATCCCAGGCACAGCACTGCTAAAGAGCTGATGTAAAAGCCATGTTAGACATAACCATGGGGTGCTGGCAGATGCCCAAAGGGGCCTCTGCAGAGGCACTTCACAGGTAACATCAGTGATTTGCAAAAGCATTGTTGAAACCAACTAAAATCCCTGTCACTTGACAGGTTTTCTGCTATTCTGAACAGGAGCTGCTGCTCAGTGCTACAGCTGGTTGTGCTCCTTTCCAAGGAGCTGCTGCACTGACAATACTCCTCACACTAGGTGTGCAAAAGTAATCCTCAAACTGTATGTACCATCAGAAACTTCACCCTAACAAGTGCTGGAAGGTTGTTGTGTTATGACAGAGCAGCTGAACTACAGCTTTTATGAACTCTCATAGAATCACAGACTGGTTTGGCTTGGAATGGACCATAAAGATCATCTAGTTCCACTGCCCTGCCATGGGCAGGGACACCTCCCACTAGACCAAGTTGCTCCAAGCTCCATCCAGCCTGACCTGGAACACTTCCAGGGAGGGGGAATTGTCTCATGCTTGCTGAGGACTAGGAATACTTAGGGACAGACACGGCAGTGATGCTTTGATTGTGCTGTTACTCTTACTAAAATAATTCTGTTGAATTTCACTGTGAGGGAGCCTGGGAGAGAAGGTGAAATTACAGTGTTTCTTCAAACAAACAATGGCATCATGTAAGACAGACATAATTTTTAATTCTTGGTAACAAATACAGAGCAAAGCACAACCTTTGGCCTCTTTAGTGGTAAAATCTCCTCTTAAAATGACATTTGTTGTGTGCTATGTGACTGCCATAGTCATTACTGGTCATAATAGAGCAATTTACATCATGTGCATGATGAAATGGTGAAGTGGTGAGGTCATCACCAGCACAGGTATTTTCATTCCAGTCCTAAATTATCACAAGTCTGGGCAAATCAGCAGCTGACTTCTGTCATGTCATTGGTGTCAGTGTGGGGTAAAGAGACTATGATCAGTATTAAGGCTGCACCACTTTTGGTATTGCCCAAATGTATTGGGGGGAGGAGAAAAAATCCAGCCCTAAAGAGCTCAAAACCAACCTGCTTCTTCCTCTGTGAAGTGTTAATAGTGCTTCCTTAACTCCTTTATTTAAGGATGTGATGGAGATTAATAATTTTGAAAAATTGTCTGAAAAGCAGCCTATTCATTAATAATTTTCTCACATAAGCCCATTTCCTTCCAGACTCTACAGACTTTCTATCTCAAGTGCCTGTTTCCTGGACAATAAAGTGCTTTGCTAATGTTGGGACCATATTCAGACATCCTCATTCACATTGATTTCCATTTGCTCCCTGAGGAATCCAGCTGGAATCAATAGGATGATTAGCACAGCCCCCATCCTGGGCACAGGGACACAAATAACTCATGTGACTTGTGACATTTATTTCAGAGGGATTGGTCATGTGGCTAAAATTGCATGTTTGAGTGCAGGCTTCAGACCCAGTCAGGGGTTACCTGCAGTGAATAAGAGTTGGGGAATTTGCCCACAAGCCATTTGCAGGAATCACTTCCTCCAGCACTGGAGTGTGACCCAGCATCATGTAGCATCAATAAACAATGCCACAGTGTCACACTCATCCACCAGGCTTCGTCTATGAGATGTGACATTGTCTTTACATGACCATTTTGGAATGGACTGCCCAGGGAAGTGGTGGAGGCACCGTCCCAGGATGTGTTCAAGGAAAGGCTGGATGTGGCACTTAGTGCCATGGTCTGGCTGATGTGGTGGTGTTGGTCATAGGCTGGACTTGATGGTCTTAAAGGTCTTTTCCAGCCTTGGTGATTCTGTGATTCTGTTATTCTGTGATCTCAAGACCACAGTACCTCCAGATCTGTTGTTTCCATTTCTGCCCTGACGATCTTCACTTTAAAACCAAACTGATTTTAACTGCCTTACATCTCTGAAGCCCTCACAACAGCAAAACTCACACACTACTGTTCTGGAGGAGAAGTATCTAAACTCGGCGAATGCCACTCCTGTGCTTTGTGTGTGTGTGCAAACTTTAGGGATAAGTGCAATAAAATGTTCTCTGAGGGCCTGGAAAGCATCAAGCAGTGCTGTCACTGGCACTACTTATTAGGAATTGATGAGAAATGAGGCAGAGGGACTGTGTGTTCTAAATCAATCCCTATGGGACTCTGGCTGCTGCTGGAAAGGACAGCTGGTGAGCAGAAGCAAATTGTTTTGTTAAGGCAAGTACAGGAGACCACTCTCCTCCCCACTCGTTTAATTAGATCAGTCCTGTCCAGTACAATGTGAAATATGGGAAGTGCTGGGAGACTCTTAGCTAATAAATACCATCTAGCCATTACATCATGGTGCCCACCTCCCAGCCAGGGCAAAAGCAAAGCTTCCAGCTCCCACAGGAGATGACAGCTCTGACATCCAGCCCCTGTATGTGCAGGGGGCTCAGAAAAGGCTGGAGGTATTTCCTCAGGCACCTGAGTGCCTAACGTGTTCAGCCATGTCCCATCCAGAAAACACCTTTATTCTCCTTTGCTGATTGTGATTAGTAGTTGCTTTCTGTAAATAAGGTGTTACTAGTTGTACAGCTGTTCATGGCCATTCAATGGCTCTGCCTTGTCCCCAGAGTGTTTCTTACACGCAGCATATGGCAGCAATTAATGACTCTGAATCTGTCCTTGGGCTGGTCAAATTACCCAGTCCTCTGTGCTTATCTGAGTGTTGGTAGGGCTTCCTTCCAAATGTGGAGAAATAAGGGGAAGATGGCTGTTTCACCAGAAATAGAGAACGTTTCTAAAACGTGTGTACAGTGAGGGGGCTGGTGATGGAGATCCTTGGGTTAGGTCTCCAGCAGACATGGTGGCGTGTGGCTGGCCACCAGGTTGCTCAGGCATCAGCTGCTTCTGCAGGGCAGAAGCCAGCAAAGGAAATGACAAAAAGCCTAGTGTGTAACAGAAGTCTGAATACTCACCTAGGGTGGAACAGCTTAACAAGTTTAGCTGCTGTATTTCACTGCAGAAAGAGTCAAGGCTGGGGAGGAGAAGGATTTTAGTCTCCCATTGCTAGGACAATGGGCAATGGTCATGAGTTTCAGCAAAAGGCAATTTATACTGGTTGTAATGAAGAAATTCACAGAATCACAGAATTACCTTGGCTGGAAAAGACCTTCAGATCACCGAGTCCAACCTAGGAATTTTTCACTAAGAACATCTAAGCTCTTGAACAGAGATCTGGATTGGCTGCAGGGTCTGTCCTCAGGGATAGCCAAAACTCACCTGGACGAGGCTGTGAGCAACCTGATCTACCTTTCAAGGTGACCCCACTTCGAGTGGGGTGGTTGAACTAGAGAGCTCCAGAGGTCCATTCCAACCTGAATTACTCTCTGATTCAGTGTAATTTGACTTGTCAAGCCACTAATGGGGACTTACCCCTGCACCAGGCTGCAGGAAAAGTTTGCTTTACAAGAATAAACCCAGAGCTATGCAGAAATGCAGGCTGACTCACCCAAGTCATACAGGAAATAGGTGGCAGAGAAGACACTCTCCAGAGTCTTAGGAAAAAGCTCTTCTCTAGGTGGAAAAAAAAGAAGAGCATCAGAACACAGTTTCCGAGCAGCTTTTGGGCAATCCTGCCCTGGCTGAAAGGTGCCTTTAGCTTCCTCTTCGCTGCGTGTCAGTGGGAGCAGCAGGGAGAGCAGTTCTGCACGGAGGAGAAAGGGTGGAGTTAAGCTCCCTGTGATCCAGGCGGTGGTGGGCAGGCTCAGCGCCACAAGCCCCCGGCACTGATTAGGAGCCACAAACATCGCTTGGGGCTTCTCCCAGCCCCTGGAAGTGATGCATAAAAACCCACTGGCGTGTGGCTGTAGGAAAGCTTCTTCCTTCTACCCGGGCAGCGGCCAAGCAGATGCCTCCGTGAAGTTGGGTTTGTCCCGTGTGTGCGCCTGGGTGAGCCAAGCAGGAGGAGAGACTTCCCACCGTCCCACCCCCGGCTGGACTCTGCCCTCCCCTGCCTGCCTCTTGCCTCCGCTCCCTCCCTGGAGCCCCGCTGGTCACCGCGCTCGCCGGAAGGCTCCTGGATGAGCAGGGATCCCCGCAGGGGTGGCCTGGCCCCCCGTTTTTCCCGACCCTCGACAGCTGTCCCCGAGCCCCAGGCTGGATCATGCAGTGCATCCGACGGCAGCCCAAGCGCACCCTGTCCCAGGAGAGCATCCTGCGGGAGCAGAGCCGGAGAGTGGCCGCGTTGAACGGCATCAGGCTGGGTAAGGGGCAGAGCTGGCCGGACCCCCGGCGCTTCCACAGCCGCCTGTGTCTGCCTCTTCCCTGGGCAGAGGCAGGGCTCCACCCTGAAGGCAACCCCAAGGCTGTTTTTTCAACCCCCTGAGGTTCCTTTTCCTTTCCTTCGCCTGTCACCACCCGCCAGACCTGCAGAGCGCTTCGTCTGAGGCATCAGAGAGAAGTGGGACCTCGCTGGCAGAGGGTGGGGGTTCCAGATCTCTTGCTGGGCTTCCTGAGCTGTCGCTGGGTGAGGGTGTTTGGGGAAGGCAGTGCCCTTTTCCTGTCTGGTTTTAGGTCTCCTCAGTGGAGCGGTGCCAGTGACTGTGGGAGCCCCCGGGGAACCGCTGGGAGGTCTGCGTTCACCAGATGAAAAGAAAGAGGAAACCCAGGGAGTTTCATAACTTCTGTGCCTGGCTATGAACTCGTTGCTGGTTCCTGCTCTCCAAAGAGACAGCCCAAGTGGGTGGGAGTCCCTTGGTTGCCATCCCCGCAGAGGACAGGTGGGAATGGAAAATCACCATTCACCCACCCAAGTTCTTCCTGGGGAGGCTTTCTGCCCCTTTAAACCAGTGAACCTGAGTTATGTCTGATCTTAAACCCAGTGGGAGAGGGAGAGCAGGCACGAGGAGACTTGTTTTATAGCAGTTGTAATTAATGTTTTTATACCAGGTCAGCAGACTTGTGAGTGAGCAATGTAGAAATATGGGTTATCACTGTCTTCTGGAGACACCATCCTAACTATCAACCCAGTCAGCCTGGCTCCTGGCAGTCGTTGTTTTATTGTGTTTCCTGCTTGCTGTAAACCTGAGACAGATAATGCAAAGGTTAACATTTTTGGTGTTTTAGTGTCTAAAGATTCATAGTGCAGTATAATAACTTCATGGTTATTGCAGGGCTGGGTGTCCTTGAGGCACTTCTACCTTTACCAAATACGATTTCCACTCGGAACTTTACTGCACTCTAAATATATTCTCTTTATGAAGTGTGTGATTGGTATTTTGTGAGGGGGGGGGGGGGAAGGGGGCTGACCCTGGAAATGCACTCTGCAATTTCACATGCCAAGGAGGTATTTGGTATTTCACAGAGGATGCTAAGCAGGACACAGCCCTGCCACATGTTTCAGGCAGGTTTTGGTCATCTGTTTCAGTGTGGCCGTTGTGCTTCTCATGCCAAGTGATGTTATTTAGTTGGAAACCACTATCCTTGCCCTGCTGGACAGTGGGTTTTTAATTTTTAAATGATGTATGTCTGTGATGACTCTGGTTTCTTTCATGCAAGTTTCCATTGCTGTGAGATGAAGCTCTGAACTGCAGACATCCTCAGCTCCTGGGGTTTTTAGGCAGAAATCCTCAGGAGCTGGTTCATAAAACCTGAACTGAGGTTTCTGCTGGGGAAAGGTGTTTTTCTCTGGAAAGCAGTGCAAATGACCAACTGAGAGTAACGTCTCACTGACACATCAAGGGTGTGCTCACGGTTCCTGTATCCGCAGATCAGAGCGTCTTCTGCTCCATTTCTGACCAGACAAAATGCTGGTGCTTTGTAGATAGGAATAGGGAAGCTGAGTGTCTTACCCAAGGTGATTTCAGGAGTCTGTGGCAGTTCTCAGACCGGGCACAGGATGCAGGGCCCAAAACACTGTCCCTCTTTCCTGGCTAGTTTTGCTGTCTGAGCTTGAACTGCTGCTAGATAGAGAGAGTATGCCCAAAACAGGCTGTGACCACCTGGTTAAGGGGCTGCCCCTGCTTCTGGGACCACCATTGGGTGTCTCAGTCAGTTCTTGGGGTCACCACCAGCAGAGATCAGCGCTGGATGGGTGACTGCCCTCTTATCTGAAAGGCCTCCCACATCCAAGGAATGATGTTAGACACCCATGATTAGCCCTCTCACTCTTTCCTGGTCAAACCCACCATCTGCTAGAGGCCAGCTTGTCCCCATCCCCTCCCTGGCTTCTCTGGCTGCCCTCTGACTCACGCTCCCTGCCATCTTTGCTATGCTTTCACCGCTCACCAGCCCTCTTCATCTTTCCCCCCTGCTCTTGTAAAATGCAGTGGCCTCCCTTGCTGAGTCCATTAACCTGGCCTGGTCCTCAGGCACAGTGTCCAAGGATGGGTGGGAAGGCTGCTCCCAACCCATAGTTGGATTCTCTGAAGAGGAAGGGTTGTTTTGACCCACGCTAATGCACTGACCAGGCTGTGCTGGTGAGCAGGATGAAGGGCTCTGAGCTCCAGTTTGTGTCTGACCTGTGGATGAAGCTTGGAGGAGAAGAATCTGCACTTGAGCACCACCTGCTCCCATCCAGAATTTCCTGTATTACATTGGTGTCACAATGGGGCAGAAATGTTTTGGGTGACTAGAGAGAAGGAAGAAGTCTGTTCCCTCTCTGGGAATCTTGAGGGGTATGACACCAATGTTAGTGAGACCCAAGTGTGTGGTATCTCCTCTGTGCTTGGAAGACATTTGCCTTGGAGAGGAAGAAACTCAGGAGATCAAGAAGCTGTGAAGCTGTTGTTGTGTTTGTCCTTCCTCTGGGTGGTCTGACCTCTTGTCAATCCCTGAGTATGCTTGAACCTCAGCAAAACCAGGAGGGTGTCCCAGATCCCATAGCTGGGGTCAGTATTTCACCCTTCCATGCTTTGCAAGAGGTGGATTTTTAATTCTCTCCATGAGTTTCTTTCTGAGGTTTCTAGAGGAGGAAGCATTTGAATTCTCCTCCTGGGAAGCTCCCGACCAGACAGGAGGCTCAGGGGATGCTGTAGTGTGGGAAGACGTTTAATTAATGAGACAGCTAATTGAATGTATAGGGAAGAGAGACGCCACAGCCAACTTTTCAGGATCCCCAGTTCCCACTGTGGTGCTTTCAGCTCTGGATGCCTCAACCAGGCTCAGCTCTGGGCACACTCCTTGGCATCCAGAAAGCCAGTAAAGTGGTGTGAGCTGCTCACTGAGTGGACACTGGACACCCCGAGTGTTTCTCTCTGATGGATGCTCTCTTTAGGCCAGTGTATCCCAGTTACAAGCTCATGGTGCTGTTTTTTGCTGCTGCCAGCATGACCCCCCACCTTGGTGCTCTGCAGCACCTGGCACTTCAGTTCCCTGTATGAATTGTCAGGAATTTTGGGATTTGGCCACTTGGCTCTCATGCTGGGTTTTGTTCTGCATGCAGGCCTGAAGTGATGCTTGGTAGTTTATTGCCTTGTCCTGTTCAAAAAGCAACAATTCAAGGCAGCTGTGTCTTCCAGAGAATAATAAACCCAGTGTCACAGGGGAATTCCACACTGCAATGTAAATGTTATTGCATACACCAGTCAACCTGGATTTCTCCTTCATTAGACCCCACGTTCATTGGGAAACTTGTCAGGTGGCTGCCAGTGGCCAAGTGGTTATCTGCATTGCCAAGATAAGGTTAGCAAAAATCCCCTTCAGCTGGGATTGCTTGGTCAGTACTGCAGAGTTCAATGCTGTTTCACCAGCTTTGAACCAGCCTTTCATGCAGTGTCAGAGGGATGCAAGGTGCCTATTACAGAAAGCCCAGGATGTGCTTCTCGTATTTCATGCTCTCACCCTCCCCAGCCCACACGCTCCAGATCTGTAATTAATGGTTGGTCGGAGGGACAGATTCTCCAAGGTATTCAGGTATGTGGAAGTCATATAGTGCTGAGACATTCAAAACCACGCAGAATGCCAAATCTGTGTTTTCAAAAGCTCAGTAGATGCCTGTTGCCTCTCTAGATGTCTAAGATGCCTTCTTGAATCTAGGCTAAGATGTGGAATCTGAAGTTCCTGGGACCAGAAGGTCTGGTTATTATTACTTGGCATAGTGGCAGCCTAGTAGGGTAAGAAAGACTCTTGAATACTAGCTGGGCAATGAGGGGAACAGTTGCTACCTCATTGGCACCTTATTGATGTGATGTTGCCTGTCGCCAGACTTGTACGTGCATATCCTAAGCTTCATGATGCTGATCTTCAACATTCCCATGTGGATAGGAGGGGTCTGCTTGCCAGAGAAGGAAGAGAGATACCTTTGTGTATTCCTGTTTCCACAAAGGAAATTTGTTGCAGAACAGATTTGAAATCACTTGAAAGTTCCTGACAGTGCTCCAACTACAAGTTATACAACTTTCTTTCCTCTGCTTTTATTGATACGTTGTTGGTTTTGTTGTAGTTTTTTTTGCATCCTAATATTAGACTATATTTGCTGGGAAGCAGTTATTTTATGTTTGTAAACCATCTGAGAATTAGAATACAAAAGTCTTTGGACTCAGTCTTGAACCTCTACAAGGCTCCAGCCTCTTTTGTGAGCATAAAGTGTGTTGAGGCAGATTTCTGGGTCACTCTGCTCTGCACTGGTCTGTCAATGTCTGTGGTTAATGTCCTGTGGAAGGGAAGACCCTGTGAGCATCATTTATTGAGCTGTCTCTTACAACATTAACCTACTGTTTCTCTGCAGGCCTGAAGGATGACAAGGATCTGAAGTTCCTCCTGAAAGGCAGCCAGCTGCTAAAAGTGAAGTCAAGCTCTTGGAGAAAGGAGCGTTTTTATAAGCTCCAGGAAGACTGCAAAACCATATGGCAGGAATCAAAGAAGATGCTGAGGTCTCCAGAGTCACAGATCTGTAAGTTTGCTTCATCACAGGCATGGGGCACTGTGAGCAGAAGAGCTTGGGGTGAACAAGGACCATTGTGCTTGTGGTGTAGAGGTAGGGCTTGGATCAGTGAGACCACAGGAGGTATGAAGGATCTGAGTGATGCTGCCAGCTCCAGGGACAGCTGGGAGGAATCTGTCATGTCAGGAATGGCCACATTTCCCAAGCTCATGAGCTACTGCTTAAAATCTTTGTGGATTGGCTGTTTCCTCCCCAAAGCAGGAGTTCAGGTTATTCAGGTGCCCTAATGCTTGGTGTGAGACACAGTGTGAGCATCTGCACTGGGGATACTGGTCTGGGTGCTGCCAGGACACTTCTGCCTGCAGCCCCTGGGAAAGCTGGCATTTAAGCCCCACAAGGAAACCTCAGAGATCTGGAGATCCAAGGGCTGACAAAGAGATATCTCTGGGGAGGAAATCCTGTTCTCATCCTTATCTTGGAAACTTGGAATCTGCCCCATTGTAAAAAGTCCAAAAACATGAAAGTCACCATTATATGGACACAGGGAAAATGATTCTGTGCCAGCATCACCCAGCTCGGGGCCATAAATTGGGAACAGAAGCTTAACTGTGCAGTAAAAATGAGCTTGTGCAGGGTGTGTATCTGTTTATATTTGTTTATATCTGTTTTTTTCTTCTCATTTGTTATTTTACTGGCATATTTCTCCATCACTAGTTGTCACAGTCTCCTAAAGGCAGGAGGTGCAAGAATAATGTGGAATATATTTTCTGTCACATTGAAACGCAGAACATGCTGCCTGTGTTATTTACACAACTTTTTAGGTAACAAGCTCGATTAGCTAAATGAAGGGTGGGTCTTCCAAATTACCCCCCTCCCACAAGCAATGGTAAGATCTTCAGTAGGAGGAGTAAGGCAGCAGGGCAGAATACATTTGGTTTATAACCCTGGTGGCCACACTTTTCCTGGGCACCTCATTTAAGCCTGGTGTGTCTTGCCCCACACGTTTCCTTTCTCCTCCTCTAGCTAGATAGAAGGGGCTGTGGGCTGGAGGTTGTCCCTTGCTGTGTGTTCACATGCCCAGTGTGGCAGGGTCCTCAGCTCAGCTGGGCTGTTGGGGCACCAGTGCAATAGCCCATTGACAACAACAAACACAGAGGCCTTAGTGAATGTTTGCTCCCTGGGAACGCCTGCTCTGTCCTGCATAAAAGCAAAGTCCTTTCCCAGATAATGCCTTGCTACAAAATTATAAGGACATGACTTGAGAAGAGTAACTTTCAGAGCTTGCTTTCCTGTGCTCTGAGCCAGCAGTTTCCACGTTATGGAGGCTGAGAGCACCTCCAGCAACACTTCTGACCCCACCTGGTCCTCTGAAGTAAATGGGAGGGGGTCCTTGTGCTGTGGTTCCCCGGACCTTGATGCCTCCTTGGAGGAGCTCTGGTTGAACCTATTGCCTCCGTCACGGGGGTGGTGGCATGGAGAGTTGGTGCATCTGTAACTTTTTTATATCCTGAGCTGCAGTAAAAGCTCTGCAGGGAGATCAGGTCCTTTGAGCTGGGTGTCGGGCACAGGCTGGGAGTGTGTCTGTGTGGGTGTGGATTTACTGCACTCAAGACACACTTGCCAAGTGGCCACTACCAATGTTGCCACAGAGCCAGTGCCACTGCAGGAAGCAGAACTTGCTGTGCCATGGGAGTGTCCTCAGTGCAAAGTGAAGATGGACTAACATTGCCTACTGACTTACACCCACATGTGCTCCATAACACCTCTGTGCATCCACACCTTTCCCCAGAGAGAGAATTTTTTTTGGCCATCATGATAGCAAGAAGGGACATGAGTCAGTTGAGGCAAAGCTTGTCCTTACTGCTCTGAAAAAGCAGGCTCTGGCAGGGCTCCATCCAGGCTGGCTAGTGCCAGGTTGACCTACCAAGTGTTTTGGGGCAGGGTGTGTCCCACAGGCTCCTGGGAGGGTGGGCAGCTGTGCTGGCAGTTGTGGCACAAGCTTTTGGGAGGGTTGGAAAGCCACCTCCAGGCTGCTTTCAGCAGGTGCTGTGGATGCACCTGAACCTGGAGGTCAACAAGAGAGATGAGTACTGGACTGATGCCTGCTCAGTCCCTAGCCATAACTCCAAAGACACCTGTTTTTCCCATGACTTTCTCTTCTGTTGAGACCTTCAGTTCCCAAGTTTACAGAATGATCGCTGGGTTTGAGTTTCTTTCTGGTGCTTTTAGCTTCACCAGGCTGCTTTGGGTGTAGGTGTAGAGAGGATCACCCTGGTTCATGGTGTGTCCCCTGTCAGACTCTGCCACTTTGGCTGCCTTCTCATTTGGTCTGGTGTGTGGAGGCAGCTAAAGCAGAGGAAGAGTGCAGAGCCATGATTTGATACCCAGAATTAGGGATTTCAAGGCAGGTGTCTCCAGAGGGCCACCCTTCCTTGTTAACAGACAGTGACTTTGCCTGCCAGTACAAAGCCTTTCTAAAGCTGCAGATTAAAAAAAAGTGGCCTTTTTTAGGAAGGAAGAAGAATGAGCAGAATGGAAACTGGGAGGTTTTTGCAGCAGGTCCAATCTTATCTGCAGCAGTGCTGAGAGCAAACAGATGGAGGCACCTCAGAGGATCAGAGCCTGGGTAGGGTAAGGGTTATGTTTTTGTTTGGACAGTTTCCTGTTATTCCTGTTACTGTTCATATGATCATACAGAAAAACTATTTGTAAACCATTGTGTGGTGGTGTCTAGTAGATAAACCTGGGGACTGCCAAGGTTTAGGCAGAAGAATCTCAGATGCTTGAAGTTAAAAAAAACCTGAACATATCAGGGTTGTCACAGGCACAGAGGTTGCCTGGATCTGATACAGGGAGTACAACCAGTGCCTTCCTTTGTTGTCTTTATTTTAAACAACTGGAAATTTAGACTGGATGTTGTGTTGAAAGCTCTATTACCCACAGGGCTTGTTGGGATATAGGCTGCCATTTCAATATTGTTTATAAGCAGGTAACCATTTTTTCCTTATTATCCATAATCCATTATTTTTCAGTATCTTCCATTTAGGCCCAAGGAAACAGGTTTTTTTTTTTTCCAAAAGGTCTTGAAGCATCTCAAGTGATCTGTTTTCCAACCAACATATTATATCCTGTGTGTACTCTCTTGTCAGCTTCCACAGAAACACAGGAGTGCTGGACATGAAAGGCTGCACAAAAGCACCTTTAGAAAATGCTTTTTTCATTAATTCCTGCTACATCCTGTGTCTGAGCTGCATTCCTGGCCCATAAACACACTGCTGCTCTCTGTTATCTTAGAAGTGGATGCTTCTTTGGCCCACCAGGCTTTTACACATGACACAGCTTCTCCCTAGGATGAGAAAAGAGGGTTCAAGTGACAGGATTAACACTTTTGGGGCAAATAAGAGGCTTGTGCAAGGAGGCTGGTAAATTAGCCAGTTCAATCAGAGCCAGTTCACTCCTGAACATCACTACAGTGGGAGGGGAGCCAGAGGGATTTGTGTTCAAAGAGCAGCAACCTGTCCATAACTCTGTCTTGTTTAGTTGTGCTCAAATACCAGTTCTCATCTATGTGAAAAAAAAAACCCAAAACCAAAAAGAGCAAAAAGGCTTGTGCTGCTTTCACTGAAATTGATTTTTAAAAATCTTTTCTTAACCCAACTGAAATCCCTGGTGTGAGCTCACTTAAGCCAGACTCAATCCCTTTAAAAACTGCCTGAATGTGGGGATTTGTAGGGATGGCTGAAAACTTTCCAGTGGAACATCCTTTTGAGCGTTTGGTGAAGAAACAGAATATTCAGAGGCAGAAGGAAAAGACTGAGTGAGTTGCTCAGATTTAGGGGTGCTGCAGTGGAGCCCTGGAGAAGCTGGTGCTTTGCTGCCTCCTGCCTTCTTTCTCTGCTGGAGGGAGGCCCAGGGAGATGACGTTTCCCATGACAGCCATGAGTGAGCTTCACACACAGCACCAAGGGTGACTCACTGGGGTTGCAATGTTGTTGAGTCATGAGCAGTGAAGGCAAGAAAGACATTTAGGAGTTTGGGCTCAAATATTTCCACTTCTGGCCAAAAGCATCACTTTAAAACTATTATTGTTGTGGATTTTTTTGGGATCAATTAACAAAGGTGAGCTAAATTCAGTTGCACAACTGAATGTTCCAAGTGTTGATTGTATTACTTAAAGTAATGAAGCTGATATTTTATCTAATGATAAATTATCCTCACTATTTAAAAGGCACAGAATTTCTTGCAGTTCCTCTGGCTTCTGATCCAATTATAGGATATTTTTGCATAGTTTAAACACAGTACAAAAGCTTTATGTTTCTAGCCTACTACCAGCGTTCAGCAGAAAACATTTTCCTTCATTTTTGAGTTCTTGTGAAATTTAGGAATGCCCTTAAAATGCCATGTGAGGAACATACCATACTATATTTGGGGGAGAATGAACGATTGTCTCCATTGAATTAATGCCCTGAACTTGCCTGTGGAAGAACAGAAAGGACATGGTACTTGCTTTGTGCTTGCTCAAGTCAAGAACTGAAAACTTTAAATTGGTCCTGATAGGTGCCTAAAGTCAACAGAAACTCTCAGCAACCTGTGTGCACACAGCAGGCAGTTGACTGCCCTGACAGCTTCCTTCTGGAGCTGGTTAGGCAGTTTCTTTAGGAATCATTATTTCATGGTCAGACATGTATTTGTCCCTGGAAAAATATTTGCTGATGTGAATGTGTTATGCAAGGCGGCCGTCAGCTGTGAAAACAAAACCGTCTGTCTGTGGGTCTCATTAGTTTTTATCAGAATCACTCAACCCATAAACCAACTCATTTCAAATGCAGAGCTGCCTGTTTATTCAATTTCATTTTGAATCAGGCCACTGCATACGTTGCTGGGGCAGTTTTCACTGCAAGCAGTGCGCTGACAAATATTGACCTGATTCTCCCTAGCAGATGTTAAATGCAAAGGCAGAAACTGTTGAGAGCCTTAAATCCAAACTGAGCAGCACTGTGATGGCAGGAGAAGTAGGAACTCATTGCAGAAATAGTTTGCAGGGCCCTGATTGTGACGTGTGGAAGGAATGTAAATAGAGATTACTCTGTTTACCTCAACGCCCCAAGCTGTGATGGGTAGACAGAAAGACTGGGTGAAGATCTTATATTAAAAGGTAATTCCAAACAACCTGTAAAGTGTCAGCTGGTGACACACACCAGCAGTGAGGGCAGACTGCTGTGCAGCAGATCTCCAGTTAAAACAACGTGCTGAGCAAGTCAGTGGAGGCGGGGGGAGAAGAAGAGAACGGATGAGGAATCAGCAGCTGCAACCTGCAGTCATTGACCCACAGGGAGATGAGAGCACAACGCGGTCAGGGCTAAGAGGGCACAGCACAGTGGGGCTCGTGCTGAACCCACCCTTGAATCATCACCTTAAAGCATCCCTTAGGGATGAAGGTGATGGGTAGCCTTCAGTGTTCCCGCTCCAGGGCGCTGACAGTGCTCCAGCTCCTGCTGATGACACAGGTCCTGCTCCCTCCTGCGTTTGGCCGTTAGCATCAGCCACCTGTGGCGAAACTGAAATCATCCCAACTGCTTTTTCTGGGGTGAAACCAAAGAGAGAAGCAGCACACAGTGCCAGCTTGCCCCGCGTGCTCTGTGTGTTGTGAAATCCAGGTCGTCTCCCTGCAGCCATCCCGGCTGGCGGGGCAGTCCTGGGGTCAGGTAGCAGCTTTCGTCTCTTCCTTGACAAGATGCTAAACCAGCTGGGCTGAGCAGCAGTTGGGGAAGGTCTGATCTCTCTGCAGACACCCAGCGTGGTCTGCAGGTACCGTGCCAGCTCTGAACAGCTGAGAACATTCCTTATCTGCAGTACCTGACAGTAACCAGAAGTGACTTATTGAGACAATTAGAGTGGGATGGAGGAACTCAACGTGACCAAATGCCACATTGCAGAGATCACTTGCTAATGACAGGGAGGTAGGATAAGGACAGGGAAGGATCTGATGAGTCTTCCCCCCCAGATTGCAAAAGCTGCCCACCTCCCCTCATGAGTAACTGCAGGCTGGCAGTTTTGGCAGTGCCCCTAAATGTCTACACATTGACCCTCCTCTCCCTCTTTATTAGCAATGGCACAAGGAAGGAGAAGCACCTTTTGGTTCCTGTCCTGCACATTCTCAGTGGTTTGCAGGAGATGCAGGTGTGGTTCCTTGTTCTCTCTTTTTTTTTAAGTAAGACAAAACATCTCCTCTCAAAGGGCTGCCTGTCAAACAGGAGGAAGGCAAAGAGTTATTGCTCTCTACCTCCCCTCTTCCTTTCCCTGTATGATAGAATCATAGAATAATTTTGGTTGCAAAAGGCCTTCATGATCATCAAGTCCAACTGTTAACCCAGCAGTGCCAAGTCCACCACTAACCCATGTCCCTAAGCACCACATCTACATGGCTTTTAAATACCTCTCAGTTGACTTGATCCTATTCTTTAGAATTACCAGAGTGTTTTGCTGTCCATGCCTTCTGCACAGTCTGGACATTTCATCTGAGGAGCAGTGATGGGAAACAGGATGAAGAGGCCAATGGCCAGAGCTCATCTCTCAGACAAGTGCTCAAATCATTAGGCACCTTGCCAGGCTTGTCCTTCTGGCTCTTCAACACTTGTGGTTTTGGCTGCTCAGTGGCTTGTAGCACATACGTGTAATTCGGGTGCACTCTTGAAGCCTGGAAGCTCTGGGATTATGGTTTGTAGGGTGAGGGGGAGATGGAATTTATGTCCCTCTACTGCTTCCTGCAGGAATGGCTCTCACACAAGTCGCCCTCCCCTCTCCACATGCACATAGGCCTGAAATCCTTCCGCTGGGGTGTGTTTGAGGGCACCTCATGGAGGGGGGCCAGCTTAGGTCCTGCTGGAAGGGGGTGGGAAGCCTTCTGTAGAGAGGAGAGACTAACTTTTGGGAGACAGGGGAGCTTTTGGGTCAGGCAGAGGCTCAGGTGAAGCTCTACACTTGCTCAGCAAGGTTTTGTGGGTCATTGGTTTGGACCTGGGGACTTGTAGACTCTCTGGTTACAGGCGCATCAGTGTGAATCACAGCTTTTGCTCTTCTGTGAGAGGAATTCCTTGTCCTAACAGCAAGCTCCTTGAAAACCATGAAGACAGAAATCCAATTAGAAAGAAAGACCCAAAAGATACTTGTAGGTTGCTTGAAGACCTCATGGCTCTCAAAACTGCCCTTCTGCATCCTGTGGGCCCGACTCGTACCTGCTGCTAATGCCACGGGTGATGGAGGAGAAGGGCACAGGGCTGAGAATCAGCAAGGGAGGAGCACAAGGGCAGTACCCAGTGATAAAAATTGATTTAAAAGAGTCCTCATATCTCCCTGGGCCTAACTCAGACCAGGAGCAATTTCACTGGCTCCAGGCAATGCTGCTGTATGTCCACATGAGCTGGGAGCCATTGGCACTGGCCGAGCAGCATCCGCAGCAGCCAGGAAGGCTGCCTGGGGTATAACCTGTTTGACTCGACTTCTAGAGGCCAGGAAGGACACAGGCTTCCTTGTGTTGTGCCTCATGTTTGGGGCTTTACACAAACCACCTCTTCAGCAGACGTAAATACCCAGGAGGAGAAGATGCAGACTTTCCAAATTCCCTTCTGCTCGTGGTTACCTCCCCACCAGGGTGTGATGGGGAAGGAACAGGGAGGTTGCAGGGATACGTGATTCATGGGTGTTTGCTGTAAGTGTTCCCCTGCTGTGAAACGTCTGTGTCCCCCAGTTATTTCTGATTTCTCCTTGCAGATAGCTCAGCTGAGCCCACAGTTGGTTTGGGACTGCTAACACAGCACTCCCACTGCCCGGGAACAGCTGATAATATACTCATGCTGGGTTAAGATTTTCCAGAAAAGAGATAACATTTGCAGATGGCTTGGGCTGACTCCTTTGGCTTAAGTTTTTTATTGATAGATGAAAGCAGGACACACAACCAAGCCATGGAAAGCTTTAAAAAGTGTCCTCCCTTACCCTACTTCTTTAAGAGTTCCTGTGATGATAGTTTGCCTCCTTGTCTCTTGTGTGACTACAATGGGCACTGATCTGTTCTTCAGCCTCCCTTGTACCTCTTGTGCACAGAGGAGCTCTGTGCCCTCTATCATCCCCTACTCAGCATACCCCACAGAGATCAAGGCAGACACAGGTTTTCAATCCTTTTCCTCCCACACAGCTCTTTTCCATCGGGTTCACTTTGCCAGATAACAGTTTCCAAAGAATCCATTCTAAATTTCCAGTATTTAAGATCAGATTTTCTAGCCTTGGAAACTCTAGGCTGTTGCCAACCCAAAGTTTAGGGATTGATTGCACAAGCAGCCTAGCTAGCCATTCTGAAGGGACAATAACTCTTATGAGCCAAGCAGTGGTGAGCACTTGGCAGGTGATGAGGAACAACAGGATGATCCTTCCACTTGCACTGCCATAACCAGAGGAGACTGGGAGTGGAAGAGAATCACCTATTTATGGACCATCTGCATGGCACACATCTGACTGTGAGATGCTCAGCCTGGTGAGTGGTCCACTGTACCATGGATTAAGGGTGTCATTTATCTTACCCTAAAGATTTTGTCTAAATAGGACAGAATATTTGTGCTCCACAAGCTTCTTTTCCCCCCTTCCCACTGGCTATAAAAGGAGCCTACCTAAACTTTAGACTTTTAAAGTGAACTGAATCCATCCAAGCATGACAGCATCCTTTACATGAAGGGTGTAGATCTACCTAAGGCACCTATCAGTATAATTTGCCCAGTGTCCCAGTTAATAGGCAAAATCACCAGCAAGGCTCTCCACTAGCTGCCCAGCTGCAAGGGAGTTGCAGCCCTTTTATTTCAAGGATTATTTGAGTGTTCAAAACAATAACATTTCACTCAATAGTAAATTGGCCAGATAACATAATTCCACAGCAGCCCAACCCAACTTTCTCCTCCCCTCCAGCTGATCAACTGTTGACCTTTATGAAGTGATAATAAAAGACCACACAAAGATAATTGCTCCTAATTATCTGGGAGGAGCTTTGCTGGCTCCAGGGAGGTCTTGTATAGGAACCAAAACAGCAAAGTGCTGTGGAAGGTGTTTGACCACTCCAACATGTGGTGGGAATTTAAAGCAAATGTCAGATGTTGATTTTGGAAAGTCACTGATTTTTGAAGACTGAAGTTTTGGGTGGTGGGTTTTGTTGTGTTTGAGTTTTTTGGTTTGGTTTCACACACCCCAGCCCCCCTTCCCCCCAGCAGCTGAACATCATCATGACTGTCCTGGGAAAAAAAAAGAAAAAGGAATGTTTTCAAACTCTTAACGAGTGCCTGATGAATTTTAGATGATACCAGGGCAGCCATGCTAAAAATGTGCAGGGTGGATACCAAGTTGTGTTTTTTCTACAGTGTTGACTTTGAATGAAGTGGGCCCTTTAATAGTGAAATTTCACCAGTTTAAATGAAGGAGTGGATGAAATGGATGATTAAAGCCAAGTTTCTCCCATTCAGCTGGGGATATTTTACACTCATATTGCTTTTCAATAAAGGTCCTTCAAGAGAAGCACAAATAAAATTGATCTCACACATCTGTGACACAGGAAATAATTTTTACCTGTAATTTGAAATCTGAGGCAAGGAGAAATTAAGCAATTTTCTTTCCAAATTCCTGTTATTATATCTAATTTTTTATTGCATGCTTGTTACAGGAGATGGCTGAATATCTCAGGTGTGTTGCTTTTTCTTGGTGTTCCCTGAGATGGTGTTGGTAGATGTTTGCAAAGTGTTAACTGGTCTGTCTCCCACCCAAGAAGATGCAATGAGACTTTCTCACTTAGGGTTTGTGGCTCCAACAAATGTTTCCAAACATTTTTCCATTTATTGTGGGTCGGTGCCATCCCTACTCTGGCATTAAGTAGCATCAGTCAAATGTAGTTAAGGAGTTTCTGCCCTTTCCTCTCACTCCTTTGTAGATGTATTAAGTGGTCTATGAAAGACAAACTGAGGCTGTGCCTGCTGCTGGGAGCTTGCCTGATCTCAGCACAGTTTGAGGGCACTTGCATGCTCTCAGGCGTCATGTAAGAGCGTCTCTGATACTTAAATTTGTTCAATAATAGAGTCTCTTGAATGCACTGCTCTTTCTGGCTTGCCTTGTGTGTGCAGTTTGCAAAACTGATGTGACTTCGGGGCTCGTTTCCACTAGCTGAGGGGCAGAGATGGAAACGGGGAAGGATGGTCTTGAAAGGAGTGATTTCCTTCCTTACAGCAAAGAGGATCAAGTCGACCCTGGACAGGGGTGAGGATGAAGGTTGGGTGACACCAAATGGCTCTGAAATGTTTGTCTTTGCCTGTCTTATTTGCACTAGTGTGGCTGAGAAGAATCTATGGGATTGTTACTTCTACCTTTTCACTTTTTTTGCAAACTAAGGAATTGACTGTTTTGATCCCTGCCCTCCTCTTCCTGAAGTCACCTCTCATTTCCCTGTGATGTTCACAGGGAGGCACAGATCCACTCTCCCCGCTCTCAAAGAGGGGTAGAGACCAATCCAGGGATGTTCCAAGGATTGGAATTAAATTCTTGGCAGTGCTTTATATCTCATAACAAATGATATCACAGCACAGCATCTAGTGCATATTCTGCTTCTTTGCTAAATGAGAAACATGGGGAGGGTTTTTGTTTTGGTGGGGGTTGTTTTGGTGGGTTGTTTGTTGGGTTTTTTTTTTGTTATTTTAATTTCTTGCTCTTCTCCTCCTTTTGATTTGAGCTTTCTGAACGTTTGGGGAAGGGAATCCTCCAGAGGCTGCAGGGAAAGGAGAAAGTGTCATTTCTTGCTGTCCCTCGGCAAGCAGAGATAAGGCCGACTGAACCCCTGCTGACAGCAGCCTCTGCTTTCTTTCCACAGTCTCCATTGAAGATATTCGGGATGTGAGGTCAGGCCATAAAACAGAAGGCATGGAAAAATACGCCAAGGATGTCCCGGAGTATCGCTGCTTTTCCATCATTTTCAAAGACCAGCGGAAAAACCTGGACCTCATTGCGAGCTCGGAGGACGATGCCAACCACTGGATCTCCGGCCTGGCGAAAATCATAGCCCACAGCAACTCCATGAACCAGAAACAGAAACTCCAACAGTATCCTTTGCCTGATGAAGTGATTGAGCACAGACAAAGATGCTCTTGTCTTTCTCCATGGGTGGAGATAGTGGACTGACCCCATTTTTTTCCTATTGGCCCTGGGCACTGAGTTTTCTCTCCTTGCACCCAGGCAAACTCCCTGGTTTCCAATGCTCTTTGTCCCTGTCCCTGCCCCCCCCCCGTTTTAGAGTGGTACAAGCAAGATTCAGGCTTCACATTGCTCCTTAAGCAGAGAATTGCCTCTTTCAGAGAGGTCCAGATAAAACAATCATTATTTTTTTGCTTTCTTCAGGGGTCTGTTTCACTTGCGTTGCAGTAAACTCCAGGACAGGCACTTCTTGGCAAGGCATGAAAAGCCTGTCCTGTTCATCATGTTTCTCAGTAATACAAGGCCAGGGAACTGATTCTTCTCTTCTGACTGCCGAGTTTACTCTGGGGTAGCTCCATTGACTTGATGAAATTACTCCTTATTTGCCTCAGCAGGGGGGGAAGTTTTGCCCCAAATGAAGTTGCAATTGCTCTGACAATGCAGAGATCAGAAAGGAAAAGTGGCAGAGCAGAAAAAAAGAGTGAACTTGTTGTGAAATGGAGAGTTGAGTCAGTGAAACCTTGACTCTGCTGAATTCACAGGGAATTTTCCCTGGGGCTGCATTTCACTCAGTAAGTTGCTTTGCAATCACAGGGCTCACATCCGTATAAAAAGAGAGAGTATCTGTGGGTGCAGTTTTGGGTGGGTTTTCAGCAGTCCCTGTGTGTCTGAGGCCCTGTCTGTGACATATAAACCTGTTGGCTGATTTCACCATGATTTGACAGAGCCAAAGCAGTGATAAAGTATTAAGTTCCTTTAAGTATCACAAAGATAGGCATCCAGTTATCAGGGAGGAAACCAGATAGTGGTCTCAGAGAGAGAAAGCTCCATGAGCTTCATGTTCAGCATCAAAGCATCTGTGGAGAGCAGGGGAGATGCAGAATCCTCAGTTGGGGAATATCACAAAGGTGGAGTCTGAGCCTGAGCAGGCATCAGGAAGTCTTGCCCTCACTCAAGGCATCACTCCATGTAGGTTCTCTACTGGGGAATAATGTACTGCTGATGAAGGAGGTGGCACATAAATCCTGGGCTTTCGTCAGGCTTTACTCTTCTGTGCATTCTCTGATGTCTGATAAAAACTGGCACAACCATAGAGCTGTTCTGATGGATGTAAGGACATGGAGCTCCTGGAGCAAGTCCAGAGAAGGGCAACAAAGAAGACCAGAGGGCTGGAGCAGCTCTGCTCTGGAGACAGGCTGAGAGTTGGGGCTGTTCAGCCTGGAGATGAGAAGGCTCTGGGGAGACCTCATAGTGGCCTTCCAGTACCTGAAGGAGCTACAGGAAAGCTGGGGAGGGACTTTTTACAAGAGGTAATGAATTAAAACTGTAAGAGGGGAGATTGAGGTTAGACATTAGGAGGAAATTCTTTTGTGTGAGGCTGGGGAGACCCTGGCCCAGGTTGCCCAGGGAAGCTGTGGCTGCCCCATCCCTGGCAGTGTTGAAGGGCAGGTTGGATGGGGCTTGGAGCAGCCTGGGCTGGTGGGAGGTGTCCCTGCCCATGGCAGGGGGCTTGGAACTGGATGATCTTTAAGATCCCATCCAACCCATTCTATGATTCTATGATGTGCATGAGTTGCTGTCTTTATCTCCTACGCTACAAATGTCTTTTTGGATGTTTTTTTCAAGCTCTAAGTGGTAAAGTCATTCCTCAGCATATTATCAGTTGTGTTTCCATGGTGGTGGGGAGCAGTCCCTAGACAAGTTGAAATTTTGAAACTTTGGTGCTGTTGGACATGTTTCACCTTGGCAGTTTTCCTTTTAAATGCAAAGGCTTCCCCAACCCCACAGTGTGGGGGGAAAATCTGGGCTGCAGAAGGTTGTCCCTGGAACATGTCCAATTGAATATATTGCTGAAAAAGTTCCCAATAAGAAGAGACAAGATTGCTAAGGGGGGGAAAATAACAATGACATTTGCAAGGGAAGAAGGCTGTAAATTTCCAGTGTGGAAAAGAGCCTCTCTGTCTTTGGAAAGCAGAATTGAAGCTAAATAGGGTGGGTAAGCAAGCTGTATTTCTGGAAGAGTAATTACTGTGCAGTGCTGGCTTCCAATCTGGGATGGTCTCAGGCCGTTTAACGTAACCTGGAATTACAGAACAGCATGATTTCTCATTTGAAATTTGATGATGTTTAATTAAAGCCTGGAGTTTTAAATTTAGTCTGTCTTCACTGGGTTTGCTTGGCAGCGTGGGCTTACTCAGATCTGCCTGAAACCTCAGCAGTGTGCTGTGCATCTGTGAGCACAGAAGGGGAAGAGTCAGGAGATAAGGAGAAGTGTTGGGTCCCCTGCCTGTCCCCCATGACTGGAGCAGTGTGTCTTTTCCAGCCTCCAAAACCTTGCAAAGCAAGCAAGGAGTGTACAAAAGATTTTGAAAACAAGTATTGAAAGCAAAAACTTGCTGGTTTTGGATGGGGTTTGTTTAGTTTATAGCACAGTGGAGTTGCCTGTGGTAGCAAGGGACTCTATTTAGTGTCTTGTGTGTCCTTTCCAGTCCTATATTCCTACAAAGACAAAACTCCCATATGCCTGATGAGCACTTCTGATGTTCTTATGCCTACATTACTGTTTTATTAAGCCTCCAATTCAACCCTGCAACAAGCTGGCATAGGTTGTTTAGCAAATACTGCAGGTATGTGTGTGGGGAGGACTCTAAACCAGAAAAGACAGGGGACTTTTCATTTGAGTCGTGTGGCACTGTCTGCCTCAGTTCTGGGATTTATGTATGGCTTTTTCTTCTGCTTGGAAATCACTTACCAGAAGTTTTGCAGCATTTCTGTTTCTGAGCACATTCATGGGGTACCTGCCAACTAGATTCAGTCATCCCTCTCTGGTTTCTAATAGAAAGCTGGTAGCCCTGCAGCTGGCAGGTCCTTTCAAAACAAGAGGCAGGAAGCAGGCTCTCTCCGGGTGTATACAGGAATGGGAACAGCTTTTTCCTAGTCCACCCAGGCCCAGATAGGTATGTGAAGTGAAATGAAAACCCACAACCAGGCCTGTAAAATGGTGTTTGTATGAGATGAGAGGAATTCCAGTTGAAGTCCTTAGTTCCTGCGGCTCCTCTGGGCTCTGAAACCTGAGGGTGTCCAGGTGCATTGGGGTGCTTGGGTGTTTTGGGGCTGAACACTGCTGTTTGCTGAAAGGGCAGGCAGGGCCCACAGCTGTCTGTAGTCTCCTTTTTCTCTCTCTGCTGCCTGTCCTTGCAGGGAGAGGACCTATTGTGGGTCTGTCCTCTCTGTGGGCTCTGCTTTCCCTCCTGCATTGCTCAGCCTCTCTGAGGGGGATGTAACAGGAAGGCATCCTCTGTTTGCAGGCAGGACCTGGGCATACTCTTTTGCAGATGCATTTACTGCCCACATATTGCCTTCCAGAGTCAACTCTCGTAGAATAATTCTGGTTGGAAAAGACCTTTAAGATCATTAAGTCCAACCATTAGCCTAACTCTGTTGAGTCCAGTGCTAACACATGTCCCTCAGCACCACATCTGCATGTCTTTTAAACACCTTTATGGATGGTGATTCAACCACCTCCCTGGGCAGCCTGTTCCAGTGTTTGATAACCCGTGTGGTGAAGATACGTGCATGACCTTTGGGTGCTCATGATCAGTGGAGATGACTGTAGACTTTAAAAAAAAGATGGATTTTTTTGCTGTGGTTAGAGCAAAAGGAGTAGTTTCTACACACAGTTAGTGTTCCCCAACCTTCTGCTCACCTCTGGCTGTGACAGGCTGGATTTCCTCGTTGCTCACTTGCTTTACTCCTGCCTGGTATTTTTAGGGAAGGCTGTGAAGGAGAGCCAAGGTGCAGGGGTCAGCTCTGAACAGGTGACACTGCTGTTGGCACCATGTTGACATGCTGAGCAGATGCTCCTTGGAGCACAGCTGGTGGGGGGGGGTGTTCTCCACCCCTGGGGAGGGCGGTGATGTCCTCCCAGCAGAGCATCCTCTGTGCATGGGAGCTTCATGGCTCAAACTTGTTTTTCTGGGAAGAATCAGTCCAAGCCAGATTGTGGTTCAGGGCCCTGGAGTGTCCTTGGGAGCTGGGGGAAATGCAGCCTCTCTTTATTTTGGTTTCCATGTCTAAAGAAGGGGAATATTAATATTACCAGGCTAAGATGGATGCAGTGTGAGGTCATTGCTTAGACACCTGCCAAGATTTTTTTAAAAACAGAAAGCTCAACTTTCCATGAGACAAACAATACTTACTAACAGTTTACACATAGTTCAGAAATATTTGAATGCAGTGGTAGCTGTGGTGAATACTCTGTGTCAGCCCCTAAGGCTGTCAGTTAATGCCCTTTTTTGGGGTTATTTTGAAAGGCCCAGTTAAAATGTTATGAAACTATTTACCTCAGCTGGTATTTGCTAATCCTGGGGTTTGCTCTGCTTAACAACCAGATTAGGCACTGTTAACATGTTTTTTTGTTGGAAGCAATGCTTCCTGTGAAAGACATTGAGGGTGATATTCTTGGAGATCAAATGGCTACTTCAATCATTTTCCTGTTGAAAAATAGGAGATTCTTCTGCATCTTTGTTTGACACTAAAGAAAATTGGAGAGAAACACTCCCCTGATGCAAAAAGCATGTTGTGGTTTTGTTTGTTTGAAACTGCAAGGTGTCTCCACTGTCTAACACTTTCCCAAGAGATTACAAGAGCATGGGAGACGGAGTTTAAATTAACTGGCATCACATTGAAAAGCTCATTTTTTTATAGTAATTACTCCAGAATTACAGACATACTAAAGTTATTATAAGCCAAGCTCTTATGAGCTATTCTAATAGTATGGTAGAGATCCTGGGCATTTTACCATGGGAAGCCAAGACCCACAAAGTTTAATTTGATTCTGCTCACAATGACATTCTTAAGACAGGTTGAAATCCATAAATACAGAAGGTGAGTAAAAAAATTAGCAGTAATACTTTTGTTTTCTTTTCTTTTTTGAGAATCCCTGTTCAGTGTTCACCTTGATATACTGAATATTGATCAAATCTCTAACAATCAGTCTGTCCACTTGGGAGCTCCTCCACCCCACTTCTCATCCCTCCTCTGTCCCCTTTTAACAGCCTGGAGCAGAATGCACTTTCTGTCATAAAAGAGTAATTAGGCTGTTTTATGATGTAGCTGTGGCCAGAAGCTCCTGCAGGGCAAAGAGAGTGGGTCCAGCCTTGGCCAGATGGTGAAAAGCTTCTCCTGGGTCACCATCACTTGTGTGACAGCATTTTGCTTCTGCCAAAGCATCATTTTGCTCTTTCAGAGCAGAAGGTGCCACGATGGAAGCTGGTCAGTGGCAGCAGGCTGATTTACTGCAGCTGGAGAGTTGGTTCAGAGTCTTTATCCTCCTCCTCCCCCACACCCTGGGCAGCAGAAGGGTGGTATTTAGAGTAGGCATTGACTTGGAAAGTTTTCCTTACATCATTCTGCAGCTGGATTCATACCTGCCTGCGGAAAGCTGATAAAAACAAAGACAACAAGATGAGCTTGAAAGAGCTCAAGAACTTCCTGAAAGAAGTGAACATTGAAGTCGATGACTATCATGCCAAGAAGATTTTCCAGGTAATCAGAGTAAGCAGATACAGTGTTTGCTGTTGGCTGAGGTCAAGGCCTCACACAGCTTTCAGCTTTGGTTGGAGACCTAAGCTAAAGTGAACTCCTAGCAGCTTTTCTCATACCAAGGAAGGACTCTTGGTTTTTGGTGCTCCACAGATTCCCACTAACATGAAAGTTAGGCCAGCACAATGCTTTTGATGAAGGTGTGTTAAGGTCTGTCTTTACCATGGATGCCCAATTTTGCCAAGATTCAGAGAAGGTGAAATACAAACACGGAAAATGTGAGGAAAAGGGAAAAGTGAAGCTCAAGTGCACTTTGAGTTCCATGTTTCAGGAGTTCTGTGTGCTACACCACATGCCAATGCCTAAGTCTGACTGAAACTGCTTTGGTTACTGTTATGAACCCAGGTCCTCAGCTTCTCAGAGGAGGAGGGGGCTAAGTGACAGGTGTAAACAAAAAGAAAGTGAAAATTAGGGAAAAAACCAACCCAGATTCTTGAGAAATATGCAACATTACACCCAAGTTTGGACCAGTCTGGTTGATTTAATAGTCCAAGGCATATTTAATCTTGTCAAGGATACACTTCTAAATTCTCAAGGTCTGGCTTGCTAGCTGAGCCTATCAGAAGATAAGGAAGGGATGAGAATTTCTCAGTTATTAAGCTTTTGGTTTCTCTCTAAAGAAGCCTTCCTGCTGAGGTGAGATAAAACATCTGGGTGATTTCCAAATGTGCATCCTGTCTGAAGCAAGATTTGAACTCATGGGTGGGCAGTGTCAGAAATGCTTTTCCTGATCACTGCTAAACATGTGGGTGGTTTTGGGCACTGGGCAGGAGTTGTCCTGCACCTTCCTGGAAGCAGATAGCAGGGAAAGTTGACAAGATCTCACTTGGACCTTCCCCCAGAGCAGGTACAAGTTTCCTAATCCTTGCTTTATGGAAGTTTCTCTCTCTTTCTGGTAACTGCAAGAACTGGGGGAAGGTCATAATCAGATCTTAAAGAATGTCAGCTTGCAAAATCTTCCAGATGTACTGCCTGCTCTGGCTAGCATAGCCCATGCTTTATTCCCTGCTCAGAGAGACCCTGAAAGAATAGCAGTAAGGCTAGGATTCCTCAGATTGAGTGAGATCTCTCCAGTGCAGACACCTGCATTGGAAGTAGTCACCAACACTTGCCCTTCCTTTGAAGTCTGTGTAGGTCTATAATAATAGACTCCATAATAAAGGAGACCAGGGTGTGATTCACCTCATCCTAGAGGATACATCTCATATGTCAGATGAAGCCCTCCCTGCATCTGCAAGCATCAAACATCTGAAAAGACACCCTTTTTGGTTTTTGGAGGTGCAGTCTCCATTCAGTGAACCTCTTTTGCTATGGGAATAGTTACAAGGAAGTTCTAGGAGTGGAAACTTGATGAAGTTCAAATCTCTTTTTGCTTAAGGACTCCAAACAATTACTAAACCTTGATTCAACCCATCTAACTGCAGGCTTGGACTTGAAGTACCCTCTTCAGGCATGTCATTGTTTTAAGTTTCCTCTATAGCCACTGGAAGGGGAAACTCTTTGGAGGTTAATTCAGATCTCTTGTGGGCTGAACTGCCTCCAGGAAGAGCCTGTCTTGCTCCTAAAGCAATTACATTTCAGTTTGCACACTGACTGTACTTAGATGGGACAGAGAGACACTACAGCACATTGAAAGGGTGATCTTTTGTGTCTTAGTTTTTCTTCATTTAGTCACAGGAAGGAAGGGTGATCAGGGGTTCAAGAGGGAGCTACAGGGCATGTTCTCACATTATTCTTGCTTTTCATCACATAGCTGGGTAAGACATGCAATGCAGCAAGAGTCTGTGCAAAGCTCCTCTAATTGCTCACTTCATTTCAACCTGAATATTCATTTTGGTGCATCAGGAAGGTTCTAACTTCTGGACTTCTGGAAGTCCCTGGACTTCTCAAACCTGATGTGAAGGTGTCTGTAGTACTGAGCATTTCACAGGTTGTCCCATCCTTGAGATGACCCCATAGTGTCTACTGAGCCGATTCTGAAGTTAAGACAAGTTGAACTTTCTGCTCTCAGTTACGTTTGTGAAATGTTGTGCATCATGATAGTTTTGTTTGGTTTTATATGTGCACCATAAACAGATAGTGAAGGACTCTAATCCTTCTAGTATCTTCCAACAGACAGTGGAGGATTTGCAGAGGATGCAAATCCCTCGTTACCATCTTGCTTGGGGCACTGCCGAAGCCACCACAGCCATCACTGAGACCATTAGCAGAGTTAGACTGAGATTAGTGTGGTATCTAGTTAAACAGAGACATGCATTTTGGTCATAAAACCCAGGACATTAGCTCTATCTGTCATAAGAGATCAAAGATAGAAAGCAATTTAATTCCTCTTGTTTGACCAGTTACCATCTGTCAGCACAGTAACTTGTTAGCAGCTTGTTCATAGCAAGGGTGAAATGAAATACACCACAACCTCCTCTGGGTGGCCTGGAGCACACTTTCCATTCCAAATTCAGGCCTGAAGAAGAGTTTTTTAGACCAAAGACTGAGAAAGGCAAGTCATGTCCTGCAGGAATTTTGGCATCCATGCCAAACAATGAGAGTTTTTGGACTTAACCTGAAATGTAAGGTGGGATTCTGCTGTATGAGATGAGGGCACCACGGCTAAGGGTCTTTCTGCTTGCTTTAGATATTGAGGGGGAGGAAATCATCAGAACCACATGACATGAACTAGGAATGGGTTGATGGCTGAGATTTGCAGGGAAGAACACTCAGAAGTGGTGTAACACTCCCTGCCCATAAGTGATTCTTCTGAGACAGGTTCTTGCTTTCCTTTGCAGGTTGTTTTGCTCAGCCTGGTTTTAACACAGAGCTTTCCATCCCAGAGGTGACCAAAACAAAGTTGTTCACCTCTCCATGAAGAATTTTGCTAGGAACAAACAACAAAATTAATATCTGGATTTGCCACAGAAAAACTGTAATTTCTGATGAAAAACTGAATCTGGGAATATCTTAGATAAAGCCAAATCCTTGACTGTGGTTCTCTGTCAGAGTTGTTACCTAGTGGAGAAGCTCAAACCACAGAGGAACATGGGGGCTTGAAGAGTTTGAGTTCCAGCTCCCTGTGAAGCTGATAGCTGATTTGAAATTTTGTGGACATTTTGTTACCTGGTGGCTTGGAATGAGAACAGAAAAGGGAATTCCACGGGAAGAAGGATCTTTCTATGCCTAAAAATGCACATGTTTAGCAGGATGTTTTTTAAAGTCAGTTTTGATGCCATCTTTGCAACCAGCCCTTCTTCTAGCTTGGACACCCTCTTGAGGCCTGAGCCTCAGGGCTCTTTTCACTTTACTTACTGGATTTTAGGCCACAGGCTCTATTAATAGCTTGAGTTGCATTGAGCTAATTGTTTGCCTGTGTTTCTCCACCTCTTGAGATCAAAAGGCCCATTTTTCTTGAGCCTTGATTTGTCCTTAGATTGCCAGGAGCTGGCCTTTTAGCTTACAGTTTGTGGAGTGGAGTTCCAAGCCATGCCTGGTAAAAACAATAACTGTGACTGTGATATGTTTGTTGGCCTGGTCAGTGAGAATCGTTGTCATTGACCAAGTGCTTCTCATTCCCTGGCCAGTAACTCTTTCCAATATTTTGTGTTCTACGTTGTGTAGCCCTGGTGCAGGTTACGGGTGGCTTATGCCAGAAGGAAAGAAGGTTTTCACTCCTTCTCCCCTCTACGTTTACAGCACTGTGACAAGTCCAAAACAGAGGCTCTGGAGGATGATGAGATAGAGGAATTTTACAAGATACTGACAGAGAGGAAGGAAATAGACAAGATCTTCCAAAAGTACTCAGATGCAGAAGGGTTCATGTCCTGCCAGAACCTGGTGAGGTTCCTCTATGAGACACAGCAAGAAGAAGATGCTGTTGTTGCTGCCCCTGCCTTAATTCAGAGATATGAGCCCAATGAAAGAGGTAGGTTGGAAACTCTGGCTGGTTTGGCTCAAAATCTTCCTTGATTTTGATGAACTATGATTTTCTTTACTGTGGTCTTCTTCTGCAGCCATGTGTGTCATTTTCTTCTTGCAGCTGCTTCTAAAACACCACTCATCTAGGGAAACATGAGCAGCTCTTATTGATGAGGGCACTGGGGAGCCTGAGGAAAACTTCTCTTCAATTTTGGCTTGGGCACACTGAGCAGCTGGAGAGAGGTGGATATGGAGTCAGAGGGGATGATGGAATTCCTGTGGGAAAGGCTCTGATGGCTTATTCAAATGATAAGACCTCACGTGGCTTTGCAGGGTTGAGAATGTAGCAGCATTTCTGTTCTCCAGAAGCAGGAACGGAGGCAACTCTTGTTGAATATGGGCACCTGAGAAGCCATTGGGTGATGAAATCTCTGAGTAGAGGCCAGAGAAGGTGGCAGCTGTTCAGGAGAGCCATCACAGAACTCTCTGCTCAGAAATTAAGTGAATCACCAGTCTGGAGCAACTCATAGAACATTTTCAAGAAACAAACACAGAATCATAGGCTGATTTTGCACTGACCTGGTGTACCTTTAGGAGAGGGGCAATGGTTTGCAGGTGTCAGACCTGAGGATTAGACTGAGATGTAGCTTAGTCCTTCAAGATGGGAGGAACCAGATTTCTCCCCAAAGTCAGGTTGTTTTGCATTTACTCTTTGCAAATCCTGTATTAATTGGAAAATTGAGACAGGATTTATCTGGCTACGTTTATAGATACCAGACAATTGTTCTGCATCGGTATGAAGGAAGGTTCAGGTGCTCAGATGGAGAGCTTTATACCATGGATCTCTAGAGAAAGGTGAGGTTAAGTGCTGCCTTTGCACTTTTGAGGTGTTGCCAAGGACACCAAGTGTCGTAGAAAGCTTGTGAAGGGGTTTTAGAAGCATTTTCAGGCAGATGGAGCTGTCACTGTCACCCGAACAGCATCGACACATTTGCTATTAGCTGGATGCCTAGGGAGTGCACGTTGCCTTTGAGACCCTCTGGGGAGCAGCAGGTGAAGATGATGGCACAACTTGGTGGTGTCAGATTTTCAGCATGGGGTTTCTATTTGTCTGGCAGCCAAGAGGGGAAACGCCATGACCAAAGATGGTTTCCTGATGTACCTGCTGTCTGATGATGGGAACATATTCAACCCCTCCCACCGTAAAGTTTACCAGGACATGACTCAACCTCTCAGTCACTACTTGGTGTCATCCTCACACAATACCTATCTTATGGAAGACCAGCTCACAGGTCCAAGCAGCACAGAAGCCTACATCAGGTAATGTATTTTTGTGCATTTATGCGTGTGTTTGTGTCTGTGAGAGGTTGATCTCTTTCTTAGAGAAGACACAGGGTGCATCTCTGCTGCTAGGTGCAAGAGGACCAAGAAGAAATCTCCCACCCCAAGACCTGGTGATGTGAACTGGCCCATGTTCACATCAGGGTGAGCTGTTTCTGAACCAGGCTGGACATGCCCCGCTTTTCACAGCACTTTGACCCAGGTCTCTGCTGGGTCCCACATGGTGTCCACCTGACTGTAACATGTATAATTGCTACATTTGGGAGTAGTTTAAAATACCTGCAGTCAGGTGGAGGTTGGATTGCAGCCCCGTAGCATGGTGTTTTCACAGCATGATGCTGAGGAGGTGTGTTGCATCCCCCAGAATATGACATGAGAGAGTGCAAGGAGCTCACAAGGTCTGGATTTGTGGGATAGAGCTGCAGGACTGTGTAGGGACTGGAAGGAGCAAAAATGATGCATAGTGGCCTGATGTTTACAACCTGTAGTGCTTTTGGGAGGAGCCCTTTGCATGGACTATCCCTTGAACCATGCTGGGGTTTGTTTTGGAGAGACCTAGTTGGAGTGGTCCAAAAAAAGAGGTGGGGATGAGAGCTGATGAAGCAGTTTAGGTGATCAGGAAACTTAGGCCTGGTCCCTCTTTAGCAGCTCAGATGCTCCCACAGCATCCCTGGACAGAACAGTAGGAGTTGCCTACTTCTACTTTGAACAACTTGTGGCCAGATGTTTGCAGTGGCCTTTACTAACTTGCACAGCCACTGCTCATTACTTCTCCTGTGACCTGTACTTTTATCAAATGAGCCAGCATTTCCTTCTAAGCAAGCCAATGGCTGCAATTCTGTCTTTGTTTGTTACTTATCTGATTCTCAAGGAACAATGGCTGGCTGAGTCACAAGCTCCAAAGAGTAGAGAGTGAAATCTGGCTTTTCAGTAGCTGTTTGAATTCCTCTTATAGCATCTTAAAATGGCAGTATTATGTTTTGGTTGGAAAAAAAAAATAAAGAAATCCCACAATTCTTATTGCAATGATTCCAAGGAGTTGTGTTATCTGAAATGCAGGGGGAGTTACAGTAAAAAAAGCAAGATTACCTCCTAGACAGGTAAGATACGTAGAGGTGGGAGTTTCAAGTGGAACTTAAGTCTGTAGACTCAGTTTGGGAAACTGGCCCTCAGCAGTCTCCCCAGCTCTGGGGGAGTTCCCACAGCTGCTTCCCTGACAGCCCTGAGGATTCATCTCTTATGTCTTAGCAGATTTAGATGAAGAAGACACATCATCTAGGCTTCATGACCTTGCTTCTGAGGCTGACTTTCTTACCATCTTCCTTCCAGTGCAGCCACTCCTGACTTTCTTTTCTCTTTACCATCTTTGGGAAAAGACTTGGGGCACAGTCATGAGAGCCCTGTCTCATCTGGCACTCACTGTGTCTTCTTCTTTGGATAATTCTTACCTTGGGCTTTCACTACCTCCTTTCTCAGATCCTTCTGTGCTTTCCCTGCTCAACCTCGAGCTCTCTTTGCTGACTCTGAGCTCGCACGTTCCCATCCTTTCTCCATCTGCTTTCCTGTTTTTTCCAAGCTCTCCTTTTCTCCCTTGCTCCCTGAATTTCCTGTCAGCCTTCCCAGGCAATACCCATGCCTGATGCACCCTCATTTTGAGATAAAGCAGAAGGTTTAGAACCCAACCAGGTCCCTTCTTTGTTTCCAGAGCCCTCACCAAAGGCTGCCGCTGTGTGGAACTGGATTGCTGGGATGGCCCCAACTCGGAGCCCATCATTTATCACGGCTACACTCTCACCTCCAAGATCCTCTTCAGTGATGCCATTAAGGCCATCAAGAACTATGCTTTCAAAGTAAGGATGAGGGACCCTCTGAGATTTCTCATGTCACACAGTCCAAGACTGGTAGCTGGTCTCTGCTCTCTTCACAAAGAGCATAAAGAACGAAGACTTCACCTTAGCATTTCTCATGGATACAAGATGTGTCCTTCTGGCTGGGCATCCGTGTTGGGCTTTCTGCAGAGATCCACTCTGGGAGTTGCTGGGCAGGCAGAGCACTGTCTGAGGATGAGTTTGAATCTCTACCAGCACAGCTGCGTCCTGGACCCCACTGCAATGAAAATGGCTGATATCTGGAGCACAGCCAGTGGGAAATGCAAACAAGCCATGAATTGGTGTGGCTTTCATGTGTCAGGGTCTGCTCCTGGTTTAGAGGAGCCCTTATGCATGTGCTTTGGAGGGAGTGATGCAGAGGACTTGTTCTACTCTGCTTCATGAGCAGGTCTGGAGTCTTGTACAGCAGTGCTGGACCAGCAGCCCTTAACAAACCTTGGGTCCATCCAGGCTCACTGGGCTTCTTGCTCTTTTCCTTCAGTGCGCTTGGGAGCTAGTGCCAAGTGTCCCTTGGGGCTGTAAAGCTGTGATCATGACAATGCCTTCAACACATAAAATCACTGGGGAGGACACAGGGAACCCGATCAGACCTGTGCATAAATGGAGGAAGGATTCCTGTCCCCTAGGGATCTGAGTAAACCCAGTGATTCCAAAGCTTCCCTTCCCAGTCTGAGGTAGGAAGGTGCCCTGACCCACGGAGCCAATGGAGAATGGAGGCACAGGGCACCTTATCAAAGTGCCCCAGCAAGCCTGTGGGAGGCATCCTGACCCAGCCTGGTGCCCTGTGGATGGCATTAGCAGAGATCTGAGTAGCTACTGCACAGCTAGATTTGTCTGTTTTTAACAAATGCAGACTGCACTGATGATTTATGTTGCTGTCTTCTTCTAGACGTCACCATACCCTGTCATCATCTCCCTGGAGAACCACTGCAGTGTCGACCAGCAGAAGGTCATGGCTCAGCATATGACCACCATCCTACAGGACATGCTCTTGGTTGCCCCAGTTGATGGAAACAAGTCCCAGTTCCCCTCCCCAGAGGTAAGCAAGGCCACTTAAGCACTTTCTGCCTTCTGAGGGTGAGAAAAGAGAGCTGTCTTCTTGCTGGGTGCCAAGTTGTGGACAATATGCCTGAGAACTGATGTGACTTGTACTTGCTGAGGAGCAGGGGTTGTCTGTGGGCAGTGGTGGAATAAGGAATAGGAGTATCTAGAAGTAGCCTGTGCACCTCGAGTGCAAAAAGCCCCGTTGGTCCTTGTTGTCTGAGGTCTAAGAGGAGACATCCCTGAAGCACCGAGGACATTCCTGATCCTTTTACCAACTCTAGGGAATGTCCTTCATCCCATGAGGAGGATGCTTTTCTGGCGTGTCCCAGAGGAGCTGAAACCTGAGGGTCTGTCTTGTGCCTGCTGCTCATGCCCCAAAGCTGAACATGCCCTTCAGGCTGATCCTCTGAAGCACTGTTGGGCTGCTGCACATGCAGGGAAGGTCAGCACCACAGGGAGTCACTACAAGGTGTCTCTGTGCTTTTCATCCATTTCATGGTAGGTGAGATGTCTTGCTCTAAGGGATGTAGTATGTGCTCCCCTCCTCCTTGAATGCTGTGGGTGCTCTCCTGTGGAGATCCAGGCTGTTGATTAGGAAATGATGAGGACTGGAAGGAGAGCTGTGTTTGTTTGCCCCTCAAAACTGAAGGGGAAAACCAGTACAGGTAGCCTAAACCTCTGTCAAGCGGAAGATGTCCTCCACTGAGAATGACCTGGGGTGGTGGGGATGGAGATGTCCATGGAGGACAAGAGATGGCCCTTCAATTCCCATGAACCAGGGCAGCTGTGGAGCTGGGACCTGAGCTTGGACCCTTCAGGAGGAAGGAGATACACAGCCCTCCAGAGTGGGCTGCCACTATAACATAATTAGCTGACAATTAGAAAACATTAGAAATGGAATCTTGATATGAGAAAAGGAAAAATTGTTTCCAAAACGGAAGTCAAAATTCATCTGTTGCCACCCTTTGGGTTTGTTTTTTCTTTCTTTCTTTTCTCTTAAGCAGACTTCTGGGTGGATAGCTGCAGTCCCCTTTAAATTGCATTTCTTTGCTAGAGAAATCATTTGCCAAAAATTGGATGAGCATGCCCAGCCAGAGCTGGAAGGAGTTTGTGAGTGGGATAAATCTGGCAGTCAGCAGGGGAGAAAGGAGAGGAAAATGATCCACCCAAAAATACCTTCTGTATTTGTTCTCCCTCTCCTTTTTTTTTCCTTTCCCTCCCTGACTTTTCCCTTTTGTTTGGGAGTGCCATGCCTTGCTTGATACAATGCCTAGGGCAGAGGGGAGCTGATCTGGGTTAGTCCCTAAGCACCAGTGCAATAAATCAGGATGAATCATGAGTTTTAAAGCTGCTGCTTCAGGAGGACCTTTGCACTGGCACAGACAACCTGCCTCCATGCAGTAAGTGACTCTCCCAGGGTGAGGATACACCCAGCGTGGAGACAGGTCTCTGCAGGCTGTTATTGAGTTGGAAAAATCCAAGTCTTCAGTGTCACCTCCTGGCTTGCTATTTATCCCTGGTGCAGGATCAGGAAAGCTGCTGATGGCTTTTCAAAACACTGCCTTGTGACCAGAGGAGTGATATGAAGAAAGAAAGGAGAAACACCAGGAAAAGAAATCCATGATGTGAGTGTAAGGGAATGACCCCAGCTTCCCAAAGATGTTTTTCCCATTCTTGTGTTCACCTAACCTCAGGCTCTGGTTGCCCAGATGGACACGTGGCCCCAGCTGGAGCAAAACAGCCCAGATCTACCTTAGAGAATGGATTTGGGCTGATGTGCTTCATTGGAGGGAGTGATCCCTTTAGCTAAAAGGGAGGAAAATTGCCAATGTAGCAAAACTTGTCCTTTTCCCTCTGGGAAAGGACTTTTCTGCTGCCTTCCTGCTGTGTGAAGTAGGAGAATGCAAAGGGCTGAACTGCTGATTTTTTTGGTGGAAAACACATTGAAGCTCAGACACTGAAGGAGATAAAGAAAATCCACAGAAACCTCTTGGATTTTCCACTTCCTTGTGAAGCTGGCATGGGGAAGCCTGGGACAACATACTGTATTTTGTAGTAGAAAAAAGGTGGAATATGTCACTGGGGAGAGGGCTGAAAGGTTGTCAAGAAAAACAGGCAAAGCACTGCTGCAGGTTGTGTTAGCAGGGCAGTTTCCATAATTAAAGGAAGATCATCACAGCTTAGATTCATGCTAACAACTCATCCCACAGCTAAGGGCAGGCTTCTGATTTATTAGGCTCCATTCAGGAACAGTGTTGGCCTACACAGAACATCTAAATATCTCCCTCAAGCTGCTGTCTTTAGGTTCCAATAGTAAATTAAAGGCCTGTAGGAAGAAAGGCCAAAAGCCACATAAAAGCTCCAGGTGGTGCCAGGGTTGTGGAGAAGAGCTTCTCCAGTCTCTGCTGCTGGTTGCTTGTGGCAGGCCCTTCTGCCCCATCCCTCATCTGCACAGGGGTCTGCCAGCTCCCCTTGCCCCTCTCCCTGCATCCCACCTAGAAATGCTGCAAAATCCAGCCCTGGAATGAGACTAAAACAGTTGCCAAAGGTGCATGCAAGTATTTAGTGGATCAGGTATTTCTGAAACCCCTCCAGCTCTTTGGTACTTTTGGACTCCCTTGTTTACAATGGACTAACAGACCTGTCTTGGTGGGTGACCCTTAGGACCATGTTGGGAGCCCCAGTGCAGTGGCAGGGGTCTCTGCTACCCTGCACCTCCACTGTCCCATCAGTCACATCCAGTCCCCCCATTTGACATCCCTTTGAGCTCAGGAACCTCCTGCAGGGCAAGCAGTGCCAAAGCTGGGCTGAGCACAGCAGTGGGAGCAGCAGGGTGGCTGCCCTGCTCTGCCCTCCCTGTGCTCAGGGCAAGGCAGCAAACACCTCCAGAGCTATCTCAGCTAAGTCCAGACCAGATTCAGCCACAGGGCTCTAAGTCAGCAGCAGGCCCTGGGAACTGTCTGCCTGGGAGGGCTGCTTTTGCATCATACACTCAGCATGGATGTGGCTTCAAGTCCCTCTGCCTTATGCCTAATTCCACCTCTGTGCCTTTCTCCAAGGTTACTCCAGCTTTTGCCACCCTTACCTGCAGTGCATCTTCTCAGCTGAAGCTCTTGAGCTGAGTTTCCTTCAAATCTCTCAAAGCCTCCTTAGATAATAATAATCTCCCCCTTTTCTGGAGACTCCTCCATCCTCTGGTGCCTTCACCCATTGTTAAACCCTTCAGTTCACACCTGGGCTGAAAGACACACACAGGTGTGACAGCAGTTAGTGCATCTGGGCTGCACATCTCCTTATGAAGGTGAACATGTTGATCCCCCACAGCTTCTCAGAAATCTGGGGAGATGGGTATCTTCATCCTGAGAGCAGGATGGAAGGTGGCAGAGCTGAAACTATGTCTTTGTAGGTGGGTGCTTCACTTTGGGCTCTTTTTGAGAACTAGTTAATACAGCCAGAGGAGTCTGAGGTGTGGTCCACCTCCTCACAAGTGTTTGTCCAAATAGACAAGAAGAATCACACCCTTGGGAGTGTTTACTTCTCTCTGTTGACTCTAGAGGAGGCATTGAAGGAGCAGAAAAGCTGATGAGGTGGATCACTTTACAAATGCTCCATTCCCACTGAAATGAAAACTGGAAATCAGACCTTGTCCTTGTGGCTTTCAGGTTGTTAACAGGGGCAAGAAACTTTCAGGCAGGATAAATGTGTGTGCAGATCTTTTAAAATCCTCTGCAGCTTTGCTCCCTCTGATAAAATCAACAGCTTTTGTTTAAGATGGTTGCCACGTCCCAGTTCATAGACTCCCAAAGAAGGCAAAGATGTGTCAGAACCAGTTCATTTGCAGAGCTGAGCTTGATCAGGGTGCAGTGGGAAAGGTGGGAGAACAGGGGAGCTCCTCATGTGGAGAACGAAGGCAATTTACAGGCCTGTGAGAAAAGGGAAGAGCTGCATCTATTCCAGCAGCCCCTCCACTATATGTTCTCAGTAGAGTCCAGTGTCCTTGTAGCCTTCCCCCTTTTTGTAGGTTGTATTCAACCTTGGATTTGCTACAGGCAGCTGGAACAGCTGTATGGTCTACTTGGAGAATATTTATTGAGTATCTCAGCTAATGCTTCTTCCTAAGACAGGGGATCTGCTCAGCAGAGCTGAACTGATGAGCTAAGTGTCTTTTGCCTCAGGCTAGAAATACTTAATATCACATGTAGGGGAAGACAGAGAGATGGAAAAAGTGTGTGTGTTCATGTCTGTGTGCATCAGCTTAATTAAAACCTTGATGAAGAAGAGAAGCACTCAAATGTTGGTCTTCCTAGCACCCATATTAAATGAAGGAAGACAATGTTTGGGACTGGCAGCTTCTGCAGGGTGGTTTCAGGACAATGCTACTATAGAACAGCAGGAAATGGAGGTGAAAATGCTCTGGTTTGGGGTGGATATCCCTCATTGTGGATCAATAAGCTAATGCATCTCCTCTGGAGTTAAGTGGCAGATGGACTGCTCTCCCTTGTAGGCATGGTGGAAGTCACCTGCACAGGGGGATGCTCAACCTCTGCAATGCACCAGGACTCCAGAAAGGAGCCAGCCTCTTAGATTCCAAGGCCAAAAGGGAACCACCATAATCTCCCTACAGAGAGTCTTGTATAACAGTCTGGGCTGAGCAGTCCCTGTGCCCACAGTGACCACGTGCAGCACATCCAAGGTTTCCCAGTGTAACCACAGTGTAGGCAGGATAACAGCAGGGCTGAGGACACACTGCTGGCAGCTTTGGAATGGTGTGTGGTGAGGAGGAAAGGTGGAGGCCATGTTACTGTGCCTTCACTGCTGATGTTATCCAGCCACCTAGGATGGATCTGTGGCAGAAATCACACCTCTGACTTGCTGCACAGGTTGTCCTGCACTGGACAAGTTTAAAAAGATGATCAGGCAACCTGCCCAAAATACCTTAGCTCTGCTTCTCAACTGTTGAGATGAGGCAGTGAGGTTTCTTATGGGATGTTGGAAAGCAGAGGCAGATGATATATTCTATAGCAGGATGCTTCCTGCAGCCTGGGAAGGACAAGAGAGACTTCTCTGCTCCCCTCCCCACTGCCCCCAGTGCAATCTCTCCAGGCTTGTCCATTCTGAGTCCTGAGAAAAGCACAGAAGCTTACACAGAGTTGGATTCCACCTTCTAGCAGTGGGTGTTGTGGAAGGACAGGGCAGAGCTGGATGCTGAGGGCGGGAGGGTGGTGAGAGAGCAGCAGGCTGAAGGGAGACTCTGAAATGAGGCAACTCATCCCCCAGCCATGGATGGGGAAAAGCAGGTCACAGCTCAGGCTGGGAGGATGGAGGATGGTCTGGGGACAGGGAGGATGACACTGCTGTGCTCTGACTGCTCCTGTGGGCCTTTTATTCCCATTAACTGGTACATTCCTTCCAGCTGCCTTTGTGTGGATTTTGAGTGACAGGGAGAGTGCCCCAGTGTAAACAGATCATTTGTGGTAGCTGGAGAAAAAATGCTCTTGGCTGTTTCCTCGGGTGCCAGCATCAAATTTCAGCTCAAACCAAGCTTCATCCACAGCTTAGCTGAGCACTGAGGAGCTGAGCTGGTCTCTGGAAAGACATGCTGCAGTTTGCTTGCACCCTCAAAGAGGGTGATAGTGTTCTTTGAAAATGCTTGTGTTGCTTTATAAGATACCCTTGGTTTTCCACAGTCCTGCCATGTGAGAATGTTGCTTTTGCTGTTGTGGAAAGGGCAAATACAGGGTGTGACTGAGCTGGGGGAGATGTTCTACTGGGAGTGAGGGGTTGTTTTGTTTTGAGGTTGCATTTTTCTGGAATAAGTAGCACCCTCCGAAGCCAGGACTGCTGAGCACAGGTGGCTGAAAATCTCCCACTGACCTCACTGGAAGCTGCAGGATCTAGGGGTCCTCCTGGGCTGAATGAATGGATTTTGTAGCATCATCTGCTCACTTGGAGATTGCTCCCAGTCCCTCTCAGTACCCCCCCTGTTGCCAACATTGCTGCTGCCTTGCTTGGGTTCAGAGTCAGCCCCCTTCAGGCTCCAGCCTTCCTCCCACAGTCAGATCTTGCACAGGAGAGACACATCAGTGGTGTGGTGGTCTGCTGGTGTGTTCCTTCTCCTGAGGTTTTTGCGTGGACTTTGAAAGAGGCTGGAGAGAGCTGATTCAGGATAAGAAATGTGCTCCTTGGATTAGCTCAGCAGGAAGCTGTTACATTGGCCCATGCTGCTGGTTATTAGTGTTGTCCTGTGGTGGCAGCTGCAGCATGAGTTCTTTTCAGAAGAGGAGGTGTCTTTGGAAAGGGTCTGGGAAACTCTTCCTTAGGCTGCCAACACCCAAAGATTTCACCTGCAAGATCCCTACATATTAAAATCCCATTTCTGCTATGCACAAGGCACCTGTCCAGAAATTAATGGACCTGTCTTCCCATTAAAATGCCTGGCAGAGCAGAGGGCTACACTGCTTCAGCCCCAGCATGGATCTCGTACTGTTTCCCAGGTGGTGGGTGTGTTTATAACCATACATTGCAGAGACTGGGGTAGATTAAATAACAAGGCCACACAGAGGGGCAGAAACTGTGCTGTGAATGGCTCCCATGAGCCATGGTTTGCTGATCCACATTCAGTTTTGGAAAAAAAAATTAAAATAATAAAAAAATTATTGCTTTTAACATCAGGAGCATTTAAGTTGTCTAGTTAAGAGGATGAACAGTTCTGTATCAGAGGGGAAGCTGTGGATATTTGGGGGCTTCAGATACATGGCCTGTGGTCTCAGAAACTGGCCAGAGGCAGGGCAAGGCCTCAGTGGACAAACAGACTTATTTTTTTATATGTATCTATTGATAATAACCAGTGACTGATGCAACTGTAAAAGGCCCTGGTTGCAGCTGAGGAGCTGTTGTATCCTTGCTCCTTCAGGGCAGGCCAGACTGGTTTCTAACCCCCAGCTCTTTTGTCCACTTTTCCTTGTGCAGCAATTGAAAGGGAAGATCCTTGTGAAAGGCAAGAAGCTGAGCAGGCAGGAGGACCCCACTAATGGGAACAACAACCTGGAGGCTGAGGATGTCTCTGATGAAGATGAAGCAGCTGAAATCGAAGATGAATCTGTAAAGACTGAGATTCAGCAGAAGGGGAAGGTAAGGAAAAGAAGTAACTGGGAAAAAGGGCAGAGCTGGAGAGGCAGAAAAGCTATTAACTAGATGTTTGCCTAATGTAGAAGGCTCTGAAGTCCTGCTTCAGGGTATCCCATGTCTCATGCTGGGGAGTCACCTGCTAGGTGGGCTTTGTGCCATGCAAAAGAAAACAAAAAAAAGCATTTGAAATATACTTTTAATATATTCCCAGCTAAGACAGTTTTCAGTGTGTTTTCAGCTACTCAGCTGGAGGTATGGAAGGGTGAATTGCTAAGTGCACTGGGGCTAAGGATCCTGTTCCTTGCTCAGCTTAATAATCTCTGTCCCCAGCACAAACAGAGGCCTTGCAGAGCCAATCAACATGAAGTTTGTCTTCTTGAAATAGCTGGGACAGGCCATGTAGCACTTAGGAAGCAGTAAAAGGGCACATGTTCAGTCTATCTCTCTCTGATTTCCAGACATCTCTTTTTCATGGGACCATCATGAATCTGGTTGTTAGCAGAGGCTAGTCACATTTAGTCACATTTTGGGACGTACCTGCACCCCCATTGGCCATGTTTTTCTGACCTAGAAGAGGGAGAGAAGAGCTACAGATCTGTAGGGAAAAGGTGGCTGGTTACCAAAGCAACTGGGATGACTGTTTCTGGGAGGAAAAGGCTGGTCTTTACACGAGTGATTTTATTCCCTCATGTGAGGACATTGTGAAGACCATATCCCTTACACACCAGGTTCATGGATGATATAAATACACTCAGTCCCACTGATGGCAAAGCTGATTGATGTTGCCTCTGGATCTGGTCTGATCTGTGCTTCCCCTTGCTGATTTGCTCACTTTTTGAGGGTCTTATTTCTTTCTCTGAACTGTAGTCAATACTGGGTATAATTCTGAAGTCTATAATTTTCTTTTCTTGTCTCTGATGGGAGCTGGTGGCTCTCACTTCACCCTTGTACCAATGACTGTGGCTGAGGAGTAGGAGGCATCAAAACATTGTGGTAGCTTCCTAGTTCCAGGGAAAGAAGCCCAAGCTCTTTGGAGGCCAAAACATCCTTCCTTTCCCCATATTCCCAGGTTTGCATGCTTGAGAGCAGGACAGTATGGAAAACACATTGCTAAGGCTCTGTTGTAAAGTTTAGCAATTGGAGACAACCACTGATGCTGAAATACAAGAGATCATGCAGGGGGCAGCAGGAAGGGTATCCCACCAACAAAGAGAGAATCTGTCTGGAGAACATCAGGAAGCAAGGGTGCTGGGACAGCAAAGCATCTGTTGTGTGGAATCCTCTCCTAGCCCACCAATACAGGCTGATTGGGCTGTTCCTTTGTTTGTAGCCCTGATCAGTTGTGAGCTGTGATAACCAAGCTGAAATACTTATTCGCATAACAACATGCAAATAAATGCAGAAGGAGAGACAGCCCAGAGGAAATGTAGTATTTTTGGTAGTAACATTTTAGAAGTCAGTGATATCAGTGGACAGGCCAGGATGGGCCTGAGTGGGTAGTGATGCTCTGAGAGGAGGGATTAGCACTCTCCATGCAAGGCCAAGGACATGGCAAGGACACTCTGCCCCTTTTCCATCCTCCTTCTGCACAGGGCAGCCACTGAGTGTTAATATTGTGCATCCTTTGCATGTGAAGATGCTGGAGAAGAGAAGCTCCAGGGCTCCTAGACAAAACGTGATTATTGACTGTGAGTACAGAAACTCCCTACAAACTTCTTGCTCTCCTACATTTAGAGTGACACCTTGAAGCTGGCCAAGGAGCTGTCAGACACAGTTGTTTACTGCAAGAGTGTCCATTTTGGTGGCTTTGAGGACCCCAACCACCCTCGGGCTTTCTACGAGATGTCGTCATTTACAGAGAGCAAAGCTCTGAAACTAGCCCAGGAGTCAGGTATGCATGTTCTGCCCTGGCAAAAGGCCATCCTCTGTCCCAGTCCCCATAGAGGGACAGCTAGTGGTAGTTAAGCACAAGGAAAAAGCATCCTGAAAGATGTTGGTTATGATCTCTTTCTGCCATGCATCTCATTGAGAAGCAGTGGGAATAATGATATCACAGAGGCTGTTACCCAGAAAGGCATTTTATGCTGCTAATTAAGCATAAAGAAGAGATAAAAGTAGCCCCCGTCACTGAAAGGGCAGTTTTCTTATTATTCTTATTTATTTATTTTTTATTTATTTATTTTTAATTGTAGCAACCAGTTTTATTCATCACAACATCAGGCACCTGAGCCGGATCTACCCTGCAGGCTGGAGGACAGATTCTTCCAACTACAACCCCATCGACTTGTGGAACGTCGGCTGCCAGATTGGTGGGTGCAACTGGGAGGTTGGAGAGGGTCACCCTGGCCAGGCTGTCTATGACCTGGCTGTGACAGGGCTTCAGCTGTGGTAGATGTGCCATCTCGAGCCATTTGCAGGCGGGCTCCGTGGTCGCCGGGAGGGACCAGCTCTTTAGCTGATGCTCAGTGTCTTTCCTTGGGCCAGTTTCTGGCCCACCTCAGAACCATCAGGAGAGCCTTTCCTGGCCTGTTAACGTGCACGTCTCTGCAGTGTCGCTGGAAGCAGAGTTATTGCTGTTTAACAAAGGAGGAGGGAGCCTGGGGTTGAAGTCGCTGACTGAAAAGTCTGCAGAAATCTCTGGCAGAGATGGAAATCAAACTCGGATCTCGCAAGCCCTAGAGCAAGGCCATAACCATAAGGGCCAAGCTGTGGCCTGACCTGTTCCCTGTAGTCAAAGCAGCCCATTGTACCTAGTCCCAGGGTGTTAAGACCCTGGCACTACTGATAGCTCAGAGATTCTTGAAAACAAGGGTTCCAGAGCCTGTTAAGTGAGTTCTGTGATAGCTGGTGCAGTGCTAAGTGGGCAGGCTGGTGATGGCATCCTTGGCTCTGGTGGTGATGCTGGATGTTGGAGATGTTCCAGTTGTGCCTTTATGGCCCAGATGAACAAGAGAAGCTGCAGCTGCAGGGCTCCCTGGCAGCACATGAGCTCCCTGGGGGCTGCAGCCTCCGTGGGGGGCACAAGTAGCACCCATGGACCTGTCTCCCCAGTGCTGAGTCAGGAGAAATGTGAAGGCAGGGAAGTCCCTGGGAGGCAACATCAGGTCCCTTGGGGTACAGTGAGGCCAGACCTGCATGCCTCATCTGACACGAGTTCAGTATTTGGACACCCAAAAGATGATTTTACAGTAGCCCTGAGTACTTGCAGCTCCCAGTAAAACCAGTATATTGCAGTTATTAAAGTCTTGCTTGCAGGTAGAAAAACAGGAGAGTGCCTTAACATGCTTTTGGCCTTAAAGTTTTGCAGGATATGTAGGATCCAGGACCACGATAAATTGTCATCTGTCCTAGAGCTGTCTTAGAGGTTGCTAAAGAGGTTAGCACCACCCTTGAGAAATCAGTGGAGGGCTGAGGAGGTGCTGGGGTCCGTGTGCCCTCCCTGTGTGGTATTAGTGAGACTGTTCACAGGTGGTGCTTCCAAATTTGACACTAATGCTTTTAAAAAGAGAGTGGCAAGTTGGAAAGAATACAAGCAATCTGCCTGCTGTCGGGACACCGGTGAGGCTTGATCTGTTTTGGGTGGGGGACAATAAAGAGATGGTTTGGTCACAGGTTCTGTACTGCTGCATGAGGAGTTCAGGCAGTGAGGAGCTCTCTAGTGTAACCAACAGAGGCACCAGTGCCCCTCATGATGGAAAATGAAAATAGGCACATCTGGACTAGAAAAGAGGTTTCATAACAAGGCCAGAGAAGAATAAATCTGAGAAGGATTTGCTGGCTTCATTGGAGGAGAGAGCTCCTCCAGCATTGAAACGAGTAGGTTTATCTCAAAGATGCAGTTGGGCAACAGGGGGACAGAAATTCAGTGCAGGACACGTTTTGACTCTGTGGCAGGAAGGAGGACAACTTGAGGTGGCTGTGAAGGCTCCTCCTGCCCCTGACATCTCTGAATGCAGGAAATCCTCAGGGGTAGCAGACTCTGAAGGTCATAGTTTATCACTGCTCTTTGAAACATGGAAAAGCCAGTGATTATGTCCATGAAATGCAGTTTTGTGTGAATAGAACGAGTGAAAAAATGCTCCCATTGATTTATCTGGAAGTGACTGACTTCTTTCTTTATTTTGCATTGTAGTTGCCCTAAATTTCCAGACAGGAGGCACAGAAATGGATGTCTACCAGGGTCGGTTCCAGGACAATGGGTTTTCTGGGTATGTCTTAAAGCCGGAATTCCTCCGGGATGAGCAAACCAAATTCAATCCAAAATCCATCACAGAAGGAACATGGGGGACAAAGAAGAAGCTTCTGCTTAAAGTAAGAATAGAAGTTGGAAAATGTCTCGGTAGCATCCACCTTCAGGGGGGGCGTGTAGGTTGTACCTTCTCCTTCTCCTGGTCCCACCTGGGCAGTGTTATCCTAACCCTACTCATTTTCCACCACTGGGGCCTCTGCTTTAGTCCTGCATGGGCTCTCATCCTCCAGGGACTTAGTCACACATGAAATATTCTGCAGAGGTCAATGACAACATTCACTGCTGTGACAGAAACATACAGGTGACACGCAGTCAGACAGTCACCACTGTTGTTTTCCAAGTATCATCTTCTCACTGGGGACAAGTCTAAAAGCTGGCAGCCCCCTTAGCCAGCTGGCTGGGCTGGAGCAATGTTCAGGAGGTGCTTTGGCTCATGACAGCTTCCTCTGAAGGATGTCCCAGCTTGTCACAGCAGGTCCTGCACTCCTGGAGAAGGAGGGGGATGCTTGCCAGGGAGCCCCCTCCAATGACGTCCTGACCTCTTGAACAAGATGAAGTAAAGATGTCATAGAGAAAAGCAAACATGCCATTGACATTAGAAGGAAATTCTTCATGCTGAGGGTGGTGAGACACTGCAACAGGTTGCCCAGGGAAGTTGTGGAAGCCCCATTCAAGGCCAGGCTGGATGGAGCTTAGAGCAACCTGATCTAGTGGGAGGTGTCCCTGCCAATGCAGGAGGGTTGGATCTAGATTTTCTTTAAGGTCCCTTCCAACCCAAACCATTCTGTGATTCTATGACTGCTTTGTTTCCTCCACAGATCATCTCTGGTCAGCAGCTGCCCAAGGTGAACAAAAGCAAAAACTCCATTGTTGATCCTAAGGTCACGATAGAGATCCATGGTGTCCAGCAGGATAACAACAAGAAGCAGACCAAAGTCATTGAGAACAATGGTAAGGGGTTTTTCTTCTGTGCTGTGCTCCCATGGGGGCAGTAACCCTTTGGTTTCATGTAGCAGAGTGTTCCTTGCTGAGGCTGCTGCCTGTGCCCTGATCTGCCCGTGTGCACCCAAGCCTGCCATGCTGAGCAGGTGCAGAAGGTGCTGTTGGCAACTTCAGTGCAGGGACCCTGGTCATAGACTGTTGTTGGCATCAACTGGCCCCACAGGCTGATGTTCCTCTAGAGAATTACATTCAGGGGTTCTTCCCTCTCTTCTTTCTCTAAGGTGTTCAGAGACAGAAATTCCCTGCAAAATACCATCAGCATATGAGTTGTTTTGAGGCCAAACCTGCCAAATCTGCAGTGCTAGAGCTTTGGAGGTGCTCTTTACCTCCGTGCAGTTGGACTTGACCTGGAATGCATGGGTCCCCAGCAAGATCTTCCCAGAGAAGGCTTCTTGTGAGGCTGATTGTGTTCTGAGACTGTCACAAGCTCACGAGGTTGCAAGGCACTTTGGAGGTGCCTGTTCCCAAAACAAGACCATACTCAAAGTTAACTCAAATTGCATGAGGTATCCCCCAGATGAATTTTTAATATCTCGACAGATGGAGATTTCCCAGGCTTTCTGGGGTCTCTCCAGTGTTCCAAGCTTTGACTGACCTCATGAGAAAGTAAGAGATCCCTATTCTTAGCCAGGAATTCCCCTGTTGCAGTTTGTGCCCATTATGCATCGTGCTTTTGCTGTGCACCTGTAAGAAGAGCCTGGCTCTATCTTCTCCATAAGGGGGTAGTGGTAGATGGCAACAATAACCCCCTTATCCTTGGAAAACTTGACATCTCTCAACCTCTTCTTATATGTAACTGAGTCTGTGCAAAAGGAGAACATTTCCTGCAGCTCAGAGCCTCCTCACAAGGCAGGGACACTTCATCTGCTTGTCTTTACAGACCCCAGAGACCTCACAGGCATTTCACCTCCCTGTGGACCATTTCTCATGAGTCAAACATGGCTGTGATTCCCTCCCTCCCCTGCAATGGGGATATGAATATTGTGGCCTTCTGAGTTTTAGAGGGCAAGTTCATCCCTCTCTCCTGTGGGAGCAATGAGGTAGTAGGAGTCACACACACAGGTACACACAAACACACAGCTTTTCTGTGTGCAGTAAGAGCCAAGTGCTGGGAAGCCAGTGCAGATTTTCCTCCTGCTAACAATTATTTCCCTCTTCCTCTATCCTGTTTGAGTAAATCTGGCCCAGCTCCCAAGGCTCATGGCCATTTCTGTCACCTGCAATGATTTTTATAGTGTCTCCAGTGAAAGCTGTTCAGGGAACATTTCAGACCTGCCAGGCCTGTTCCTCAGGGCTGCTCAGCACACCCTGCCCCACAGCCAGCCCTTGACTGGATGGAGTGATACTGGAGTGATACTGGAGGGATGCTGAAGGGAGTGTTGCCCAATGGAAAGGGAATGAAGAAATGCAAACATCAGTGCTGGAAAGGGGCAGCTGCAGAATGGAGGGCAGTTCCATTTCATGGGCTGAGGTTTCAGATGTGTGACCATGCTTCCACAGCTCCCCTGGTTTGATGCTTTATGGTTGGACTCAGTCACTTTAAAGGTCTTTTCCAACCTAAATGATTCCATGAGCCTGTGTTGGTGGGACTGAAGCAGGGACTGTGAGCACAGATCTGGTCCCAGCAGCACAGCTGTGGAGCTGGAGAGGCCATGGGAACCTGCTGGCCCTGCAGCTCTGAGCATCTTGCTATGGCTCTGAGGTGGGTTGAACATCCCCCCCAGTCAGAACAGTGAAGCCTAGTGTCCTAGGGCTGATGACTTTCCCTCAGCTTTCATGATTTCTGCTCCCATGGGATCAGCAACCCTGTTGTTTTGGGTTTTTTTTCCCCAAGGTTGAAGAGGGTCAGGAGCAGAGGTGGGTTATCAGAACAGTGCAGTTGATTTT